>NC_087220.1:48965040-49025040 GCF_015104395.2 Macrobrachium nipponense
TCTGTGGTGTCAATAGAGGAGTTTCACGCTTGGAAACCTCCTATTTTACACCTGGAGTATCGCTTGTCAACTCGTGGGCTTCAGCGCTCCTTTGGAGCTTCATGTTTATATATATTTTCATTATGATTTTGCGTCATGAGGTATCTTTCGTTCCTTCCACTGATTTACTACTATTATTATTATGATTATTAAAAAATCCTCATTGTAGCACGAGTCTTCAAATGGAGAAACATATCTACAGATCTGTAAATGTACATATATTTAAATTTAAAAACAGCAAGGATAGCTTTCGGGAATCTGTTCGGTTCCCTTCAGATTGCTAAGGGGAACCGAACAGATTCCCGAAAGCTATCCTTGCTGTTTTTAAATTTAAATATATGTACATTTTCATAACTGTGGATTTGTTTCTCCATTATGATTATTATTAATGGATAGAACTCTCAATTACGAGGGCACAAGTAATGTTCTCTAACGTCCACCATAATATACTATTGCTACCATCAGTATATTATTGTGGACCTTAGAGAACATTATTATTATTATTATTATTTTTGGAAGGAGACCCTCTTTTAAACAAATTCTGTTGAATAAAATAGCAGAATTCAGCGAATTAATCTTATACATATTATTATTAATTGTATATATAAATATATTATATATATATATATAATATGATTATATTTAAATTATATATATATATTATATAATATATATATATATATAGTATATATTTTTTT
The DNA here is from genome assembly GCF_015104395.2 of Macrobrachium nipponense. Lineage (NCBI taxonomy): Eukaryota > Metazoa > Arthropoda > Malacostraca > Decapoda > Palaemonidae > Macrobrachium > Macrobrachium nipponense. The sequence continues at coordinate 48,965,778 of NC_087220.1, forward strand.
TTTTTTTTTTTTTTTGCTCTATCACAGTCCTCCAATTCGACTGGGTGGTATTTATAGTGCGGGGTTCCGGGTTGCATCCTGCCTCCTTAGGAGTCCATCACTTTTCTTACTATGTGCGCCGTTTCTAGGATCACGCTCTTCTGCATGAGGCCCGAGCTACTTCAGCCTCTAGTTTTTCTAGATTCCTTTTCAGGGATCTTGGGATCGTGCCTGTTGCTCCTATGATTATGGGTACAATTTTCACTGGCATATCCCATATCCTTCTTATTTCTATTTTTAGATCTTGATACTTATCCATTTTTTCCCTCTCTTTCTCTTCAACTCTGGTGTCCCATGGTATTACGACTTAAATGAGTGATACTTTCTTCTTGACTTTGTCAATCAACGTCACGTCAGGTCTATTTGCACGTATCACCCTATCTGTTCTGATACCATAGTCCAGAGGATCTTTGCCTGATCGTTTTCTATCACTCCCTCAGGTTGGTGCTCGTACCACTTATTACTGCAAGGTAGCTGATGTTTCTTGCACAGGCTCCAGTGGAGGGCTTATTATTATTATTATATTATTATTATTTTTATTGATTATTATTATTATTATTATTATTATTATTAATATTAATATTTGAAGGAAGTAAACCCTCTATCGAATGTCTTGTTGAAAAGGATGGCTGCATTTTGCGAATTTATCTTATACATCTTGTCAGGCTCACCGATGTTGGTCAGCGATTGGCCAATATTCATATTGGAAAAGGACAGCGTGGAATGCATTTTTTTTTTTTTTGATTGAAAATATTCAATCAGAAATCCGTGGATTTCCTTCGTGGTCTCGTTCGGTGGTCTCCTGGATTCTGGTTCTTCTGCTAGTTCACGTGGTGGTACCGTCGACTTGTTTCGACCAGCTCGATGGTCATCCTCAGATCCTTCTCAATCACATCTAATTAAATATTTTCAATTAAAAACAAATATTTCCCCCATTCCACGCTGTCCTTTTCCAATATAGATATTGGCCAGTTGCTGACGAACATTATTATTATTATTATTATTATTATTATTATTATTATTATTATTATTATTATTCAGAAGCTAAAACCCTATTCACATGGAACAAGCGTAAAGAAAATGGCGTTGTGTTCAGTTGAAAGAAGTTACAGAAGATCGTAGGAAATACAAAAGAAGAGGTTGCTTATTACACAAGAAAAACAAAACATAGATAAATTAATAAGTGAATTAAAAAGTCAATAGGTAAAAATTTAAGTAAATTATTAAAACACAAGGTGAATTGTTTTAGGGTAGTAGTGAATTGCATTACTATAACCGAACACGCTAACATGACAATAGAATAAGAATATAAAAATTATACCGGAACACCCTCCTTCAGTGTCTTTAGGTAAAAGCAAACGGAGAGAGAGAGAGATGAGAGAGAGAGAGAGAGAGAGAGAGAGAGAGAAGATAGAGAGAGAAGAGAGTGAGAGGAGATGATGAGAGAGAGACGAGAGAGAGAGAGAGAGAGAGAGAGAGAGAGAGGAGAACTTCGGAAACAATTTTAGACAGATGCATAAGCGCACTGGAAAAGTTTCTCTGGGCAAAAAGAAAAAAAAAATACCAATAAATCTTGCCTTCTTGAGCAAATAAGAAAACGGGTTTTGTCCAGACTTCAGTCACAGGCGCTCTTGAGTAAAGACCGAGAGAAGGAAAAATGGAATTTGCGTATCTCATGTTTTATGTTGCAAAAATGTTTAAATATGTATGTGTATATATATATATATATATATATATATATATATATATATATATATATATATATATATATATATATATAACTTCGGAGTCGACTGTATTCTACTATGCTCGTGTGTATATGTATATATATATATATCTATATATATATATATATATATTATATATATATATATATATATATATATATATATATATATATATATATATATATATATATATATATATATATATATTTATATATATATATTCACGAACATAGTAGAATACAGTCGACTCCGAAGTTATGTATATATATATATATATATATATATATATATATATATATATATATATATATATACTTATATCTATATCTATATAAGCGAATACCACAGGAAAATGACAGGCAGAAATCAAGCGCTCTCGTCTTTACTAAGACATTATCAAGGAACGAATGAAGTACAATTGGGCATTCGTTCCTTGACAATAATGTCTTAGTAAAGACGAAAGCGCTTGCGGTTTCTGTCGATCGTTTTCCTGTGGTATTCGCTTATTTAATGAGGTCACGTGCATCTACTGTGAGTTTTAAGCATATTATATATATATATATATATATATATATATATATATATATATATATATATATATATATATATATATCAATTCAGGAATGCCGAAGACACATGATTGTTTTTAAGAGATTTATTCATGAGAAACGTTTCGCACATGACTATGTGCATCATCAGTCTGAAAAATGACAAAATAATAATTAAAATTACTAAAAACTAAAAATACACAGGATTCTTAAAATGACAATTAAAAACATTAAAAGACTAAAATTAGAGGCAAAGTAAAAACAACTGCTGTTACACCAACCAATTCAGGTACAGAGGAAGAAGATAGAATGACCAAAGAAGGAACTACAACCTCCAAAGACGACTATGCCAGATATAGTTGAGCAGAGGAGCAGCCACCGTTTAACGATGGAACGAGTCTTTTAATATATAATGACTCTAAGGTCGTCAAATAATCTGCATCCTTAGAAATATGCTAATATGGAAAGTGCTGTTTCTTGACCTCAATTTTACAATTGATAGCATGATTTTTTATATTTGAATGTTCTGGTCTGCTCAATCTTTGTCCCGTTCTAAAGAAAACTCAACCCTAAGTGACTGTAATAACGCATCTGCAACAACCTCTTCGTTGATCCAATATAAGTACCAGGACATCCTGGGCATGTAACTTATATACCACATTGGACCTCATGAAGGGCTGCAGACGGTCCTTGAAGCCAAACAAAGAGCCAATTTTACTGGGATTATTAGATATTAATTTTAAATTAATGCACGGTATTTCAGTTTCAATAATTTGTTTCAATTTATGCGAAAATTTGGAATTAAAAATGTAAGGAATGGAAGCATACATGATTTTTTTCGGAACATTAAAAACCGGTGTGGCAGGATGAAAATAATTAGTTAAAAGTTTGTTGATGATTCTAAAAACTAAATCCTTGGGAAATGAATTTTGGTGAAAAAAAGTAGTTAAAAATTCAATCTCCTTATGAAATATGGCCCAACTGGACGAGTATCTAAGAGCCCTATATACTAAAGTATAGATGGTATTCAATTTAAAACTGGTTTGGCAAGCACTATAGAAATTATTTGCAAGACCTGTATAAGTTTTCTTTCTATAAACGGCAGTAGTAAAAACAGAACTAACTCTCGTGATTAAAACATCTAAAAACGGTAAACAATTATCTTTCTCCAATTCCATAGTAAAATTAATGTTAGGGTGTTGCTGATTAATAAAATCTAAAAACTGAGTGGCCTGCCACTGATACTTAAAAAGAACAAAGGTATCGTCTACATACCTTCTGTAAAACAATGGTTTAAAAGAAGACGGACAACAATCTAAAAATTTTTGTTCTAAAAATGACATAAAAAAAATTTGCAAATAAAGGTCCTAAAGGAGAACCCATAGCAACACCATCTACCTGAGAATACAATTTTTGATTAAAAATAAACATAGAATCTTGCACAGCAAGTTCTAGAAGTTGTTTAAAAAGAGACCTAGTAAAACCATGAAAAGTAAAATTGTCATCTGGGAAAACCTTGTTTAAAATAATCTCTATAGTCTCGTTTAATGGAACATTCGTAAATAAAGACTCAACATCAAAGCTTGACATATACAGGTCACCATCCTGACTAATGATTTGGTTTTGAAATTCATAACCATTCTTTAAAATAAAATGACTTGAAGTATACTCGTTAAGGAGAGAAACCAAATATTTCGAAATAGAAAAAGAAGGGCTATTATACGCTGCCATAATAGGTCTTATAGGAATTCCATTTTTATGAATTTTTGGTAGCCCATACAAAATACTGAAAGAAGAACCGGTTACATACAGCTTTTGGTAGGTTTTATCATCAATAATGTTGTCAGTTTTAATTTCCTTAAAAAACCTGTTAATGCGATCTTCTCGTTTATAAATGTCTAAAAAGTTAGGATCACCGTGAGCTACAAACTTAGAAGTGTCCGACAGTATGTCTTCAATCTTATTGACGTAATCATTCTTATTCAATAATACAACTCCTTTGCCCTTGTCTGGCTTGCAGATCACTAGGTCCTCACGTTTCCTAAGTGAAAGCAAAAGTTTCAAATCATCTTTTTTAAAAAAACGGAGTCCACGTAACCTTTAATTGTGCATAAGTCTTATGTATAAGAGCAGCCATTTTTTGTTGTAAATTACTCAAGTTTTTTTCCATATCCAAATTAACAAGTCTTTGAAACAGCACCTCTAAAGGGAAATAAAATCTGGCATAGTCAGGTCTATAGGAGGGTAAACAAAAATCAAGCCCGAAAGACAGTAAGAATTCTTCCCTTTTGGACAGTACATAATTGGAAAAATTAAATATACATTGGTTTCTCTGGTCAAACATCGGAATTACAATACCCAAATTCTGCAACTTTCTTTGATGGCGAACAAATATATGGGAAATAAATTCATTTACATAATTATTAAACAATTTCTGAAAGATAAACCGATCAACAAAGGACAAGTCATCAAACAAGAGCCTCTTGTTTGATGACTTGTCCTTTGTTGATCGGTTTATCTTTCAGAAATTGTTTAATAATTATGTAAATGAATTTATTTCCCATATATTTGTTCGCCATCAAAGAAAGTTGCAGAATTTGGGTATTGTAATTCCGATGTTTGACCAGAGAAACCAATGTATATTTAATTTTTCCAATTATGTACTGTCCAAAAGGGAAGAATTCTTACTGTCTTTCGGGCTTGATTTTTGTTTACCCTCCTATAGACCTGACTATGCCAGATTTTATTTCCCTTTAGAGGTGCTGTTTCAAAGACTTGTTAATTTGGATATGGAAAAAAACTTGAGTAATTTACAACAAAAAATGGCTGCTCTTATACATAAGACTTATGCACAATTAAAGGTTACGTGGACTCCGTTTTTTAAAAAGATGATTTGAAACTTTTGCTTTCACTTAGGAAACGTGAGGACCTAGTGATCTGCAAGCCAGACAAGGCAAAGGAGTTGTATTATTGAATAAGAATGATTACGTCAATAAGATTGAAGACATACTGTCGGACACTTCTAAGTTTGTAGCTCACGGTGATCCTAACTTTTTAGACATTTATAAACGAGAAGATCGCATTAACAGGTTTTTAAGGAAATTAAAAACTGACAACATTATTGATGATAAAACCTACCAAAAGCTGTATGTAACCGGTTCTTCTTTCAGTATTTTGTATGGGCTACCAAAAATTCATAAAAATGGAATTCCTATAAGACCTATTATGGCAGCGTATAATAGCCCTTCTTTTTCTATTTCGAAATATTTGGTTTCTCTCCTTAACGAGTATACTTCAAGTCATTTTATTTTAAAGAATGGTTATGAATTTCAAAACCAAATCATTAGTCAGATGGTGACCTGTATATGTCAAGCTTTGATGTTGAGTCTTTATTTACGAATGTTCCATTAAACGAGACTATAGAGATTATTTTAAACAAGGTTTTCCCAGATGACAATTTTACTTTTCATGGTTTTACTAGGTCTCTTTTTAAACAACTTCTAGAACTTGCTGTGCAAGATTCTATGTTTATTTTTAATCAAAAATTGTATTCTCAAGGTATGATGGTGTTTGCTATGGGTTCTCCTTTAGGACCTTTCTTTATTTTGCAAATTTTTTTATGTCATTTTTAGAACAAAAATTTTTAGATTGTTGTCCGTCTTCTTTTAAACCATTGTTTTACAGAAGGTATGTAGACGATACCTTTGTTCTTTTTAAGTATCAGTGGCAGGCCACTCAGTTTTTAGATTTTATTAATCAGCAACACCCTAACATTAATTTTACTATGGAATTGGAGAAAGATAATTGTTTACCGTTTTTAGATGTTTTAATCACGAGAGTTAGTTCTGTTTTTACTACTGCCGTTTATAGAAAGAAAACTTATACAGGTCTTGCAAATAATTTCTATAGTGCTTGCCAAACCAGTTTTAAATTGAATACCATCTATACTTTTAGTATATAGGGCTCTTAGATACTCGTCCAGTTGGGCCATATTTCATAAGGAGATTGAATTTTTAACTACTTTTTTCACCAAAATTCATTTCCAAGAGGTTTAGTTTTTAGAATCATCAACAAACTTTTAACTAATTATTTTCATCCTGCCACACCGGTTTTTAATGTTCCGAAAAAAATCATGTATGCTTCCATTCCTTACATTTTTAATTCCAAATTTTCGCATAAATTGAAACAAATTATTGAAACTGAAATACCGTGCATTAATTTAAAATTAATATCTAATAATCCCAGTAAAATTGGCTCTTTGTTTGGCTTCAAGGACCGTCTGCAGCCCTTCATGAGGTCCAATGTGGTATATAAGTTTACATGCCCAGGATGTCCTGGTACTTATATTGGATCAACGAAGAGGTTGTTGCAGATGCGTTATTACAGTCACTTAGGGTTGAGTTTTAGAACGGGACAAAGATTGAGCAGACCAGAACATTCAAATATAAAAAATCATGCTATCAATTGTAAAATTGAGGTCAAGAAACAGCACTTTCCATATTAGCATATTCTAAGGATGCAGATTATTTGACGACCTTAGAGTCATTATATATTAAAAGACTTCGTTCCATCGTTAAACGGTGGGCTGCTCCTCTGCTCAACTATATCTGGCATAGTCGTCTTTGGAGGTTGTAGTTCCTTCTTTGGTCATTCTATCTTCTTCCTCTGTACCTGAAGGTTGGTGTAACAACAGTTGTTTTTACTTTGCCTCTAATTTTAGTCTTTTAATGTTTTTATTGTCATTTTAAAAGAATCCTGTGTATTTTTAGTATTTTTAATGTTATTATTTTGTCATTTTTCAGACTGATGATGCACATAGTCATGTGCGAAACGTTTCTCATGAATAAATCTCTTAAAAACAATCATGTGTCTTCGGCATTCCTGAATTGATGTTTGAGGATCATACTGCAGATAGTATATATATATATATATATATATATATATATATAGATATATTATATTTATTATTCATATATATATACATATATATACATACATACTTATATTTATATGTATATGTATATATAAACTATATTATGTATTGCATATGTATTTTCGCATTACTATGTACATATACAGTCATTAGACTCCTTGGAGAGGCAGCCATCAAAGATCCATCCTCAAGATACATCTCCTATATTTGTGGTATATATCTCTTTGTACGTTTGTTAAGTGTGATGCAACTGAGCTCTTGTGGGGTTAATGAACACTGCGCCTCAACGTTCAAGCATATAGAGATGTTCAAAACCGAATACAAATTCCATGGTACTGGGAATAAACATATGGTAAAGTAAATTTGTTGGAGATGTGAAGTTTATTCAGTGCTCCATGACAGGTAAAATTCTCTCTCTCTCTGTCTCTCTCTCTCTCTCTCTCTCTCTCTCTCTCTCTCTCTCTCTCTCTCTGAGCTTTCAGTTTCTTTTTCTTATTTTGGCATCAGATAACAGTAGCCGAACTGGTTTCGGAAGGCAGTGGGAGTTACAGGATGTTTTTTTTTTCTACAGTATCTGGTTCACGTTCATTTTGCATGTATTGTTTGTTGCTTCGCTTTTGCAGTAACACTGTTATCAATTAATGCTATTGACTTGTATGTATATACTTATACATATACATACATATATAGGTATATGTATATACATATATATGTATATATGTATGTATATATACATATATATGTATACAGATATATATATATATATCTATATATATATATACATATATATAAATATGTAAATATATATATACGCATATATGTGTATATATATGTATATAAATTATAGATAGTATATATATATATATATATATATAATATATATATATATTATAGGGACATACGTATCTATGTAAGTTTATATGCATAAAAATAGTTCCCTTTGGTCACTCACAGCAAAGTAATAAAGAGACTAGAGCGAGGAAGTCTCCTTTGACAGCGAGTGGAGCAGAAGCTCTTCTTACTCCTGAACGATTTTGAAAGGAAACGAATAAAAACCAAATTTCAATAAAGCGATTTGTTGATTTCCCCCCTTTTTTTTTTGAAAATGGAGTATATATATATTTATATATATAGTATATATTATATATATATATATATATATATATAATATGTATATATATGTATATATAAAGTGAATTAGTTACACAATATTTATCTTCATACTTTTTAAATGTTCCGAGTCGGAATTGGGTTTGTCATCATATAAATAAGATTCTACTTCAAGACGATAAGGAAGATATATTTTGATATAATTAATATTCGCATTACAGGTAACCTACAGGAAGAGTCATATATGATGTTTATATGTCAGTCAGATATTTAACTAACACTTTCTCGTCCATGGTTTTAAAGAAGAAACCCTCTTCCCCACTCTCTCTCCCTCTCTCTCTCTCTCTCTCTCTCTCTCTCTCTCGTCTTCTCTCTCTTCTCTCTCTCTCTCTCTCTCTCTTCTCTCTCTCTCTCTCTCTCTCTCTCTCTCTCTTAGGTCTTTGGCATTGCCAGTGATGGTCCCTTGAGTATTCGTGCCACTGGCTTTTCCATTATTAAGTATTTGACTATATAATTTAAAAGAAATTTTGACCTAAGCTGTTGAAACATTAATTTCATTTCATGTTATTATTTTTTTTCATTTAATAGTTCCTGTCACCTTTCTCCTACCTTCAATTAATATTTTACGTGACGTCAAATTGAAGGTTTCAAATTCATATTCATAAAGAGAATTGCCTATAATATTTTAGGTGAAAGAGAATTGCTTATAATTGAATTATATTTATTGGAATATCTCAGAATTACCGCCAGTTTCTGGGGGTACATTCATAATTTATATTATAGTCTGTCTTTAATCTTCCTTAGGATACAGGCTCCGCCCCTGAGTCGCATAGTTGCCAGGTGTATCCAGGGAGATAATGCCTACCGTCCATATGTTTGACTGGCTGGCGGGGATTATATCTTTGAAATAAAATAATTTTTTTCGTTTGCATTATGCAACGTGGGGAATTAAGCCTGCGATTTACCACTCTTTTCTAACCTCTTAATTTTTTTTCCAGTTTGTTTTAAGTTTGTACATTAGAAAAAAGATATAATAGAAAAATACTGTAAATATATGAGCTCTTGACTCTTAAGTTGAACTAATCTCCTTTCCTTACTGTAATGTATTTTTGAGAGAGAGAGAGAGAGAGAGAGAGAGAGAGAGAGAGAGAGAGAGAGAGAGAGAGAGAGAGAGAGAGAGAGGTTGGGGAGGCAGATGTAATTTAGTGCTGTACTTGGAAATTCAGAAAACGCGAGTGGATAATAATTTATTGGAAAATTGAGTGTCTTCTGTAGGTAAAAAAAGTTAAATGAATACATTTATTTATTGTTTATGTTTATCTCTCCTGTCTACCAGCTAGAAGAGACCAAGAAAGAAAGTAATCGCATGTGATATATAAAAACTAATAGTAAAATTATTTGTATAATAATTTCTGGTGTATTAAATTTGACAGGCAACAAATTAAAGTCGTCAGTATTTTGTTTTTGTTTTTTGTTTCAAAATGGAGAGGCCGTACAAAGTATGTTTTGATTTTATATTGTAAGACATAGAAAGCTACACTATCTGGGTTAAGGGGTAAATAAATTAAATGAAATATAAATTTTTTTTAACATGTACTAGTACAGTGTATTCTTGGATTGCATATTATAAGAGTGATAACCCGTCTGCGTAAGATGTAAGTAAATAAAACAAAATGCAATAAATAAAAAAGCGCCTCAGTGGCGTGGTCGGCATGGTGTTGGCATTCCATTGAGGAGTGAGATTTATATTTCAGGTGATAGAAGTTCAGTTTCGACGTGGTTCGGAAGTCACGTAAAGCCGTTGGTCCCGTTGCTGAATAACCACTGGTTCCGTGCAACGTAAAAACACCATACATGCAAAAAAAAAAAAAAAAAAAATAAATAATAATAAAAAAATAAAAAATAAAATAAAAGACGCGATACCCAGGGAATTGTCGTAGGTTGTAAACACATGTTTTCATATTGTACTCCGCCAAGTAGCAGGTGACTTAGCCATTCTGAATGTCTCTCAAGGGCTTCAGCAGGAGGCGACATTCGTGACCTATGTTTTTCGCAATATATCTTTCAGGGGGAGTTGCCAAATTGGATTTTCAGCCGGGGTTCGTTTACCAATGTCTGTCACGGGCGTCAGCGTTAATGTGTATTGTAAAATGTAAAAGGAGTTTTTTTTTTTCCACTCACTGCTGTCGCCTTTTTCGTTTTCTGTAAAAGAAAACGATTGAGATGGCTGTTTGTCTGTTCGTCCGCACTTTTTCTGTCCGCCCTCAGATCTTAAAATCTACTGAGGCTAGAGGGCTGCAAATTGGTATGTTGATCATCCACCTTCCAATCATCAAACTTACCAAATTGCAGCCCTCTAGCCTCATTAGGTTTTTATTTTATTTAAGGTTCAAGTTAGCTGACTGGATTTAAATAGCTTTGATCCCGTCCTCTAGTTGCGTCATAATGATGTTCTGACAATTTATTTAGGCGACGTATTTAGATTCTGTGGTTGAAGTAGCTCGTCAGTGTTTTCCTTCTTTGCAAGAAGTTCATTCGGTTTCAGAAACAAAGAGAGAGAGAGAGAGAGAGAGAGAGAGAGAGAGAGAGAGAGAGAGTGTTGATGTTGTCTAATTTGGTACTTGTGGAATAACTCAAAATCACTTAGTTTTGAAGTGGAAACCAGTGAGTGTCGGAAGACAGAAAGGGCCAAGCCATTAAATTTCATTTGCACTCATGTTTGTCTAAGGAAAATAATATCATCACAAAAACAATTACTCTTGAAGAGTAAAATGACCGAGTGTGCGAGAGCATACTTGGGATCTAATTGTCGTTTTACGTTCGTGTTGTCTGTGAGAATTTCATTGTTGGAAATTGCACTTTTATTTTTTTTTCTTGAATTATATCGTATGCAAAGTTTTGTTGCTTAAATAAGGACTTTTTTGTTTTTGTTTTCGTTCTGAGTATCTTCTTGTTTAAAGCTGACCTTGTCTATGTCTATGTAGGTTTTAAGCGTTTTGCTGTTCAAATGAGGATCGTGTTGTTGCGTTTAAAACTGGTTTTTATTCGTGTTAATTGTAGACACTTTGATGTTAATGTCCGGTCGTCTTTTATTTGTCTTGTATAAAAGCATTGTGATGTTTGAAGCTGCTCTAATTTTTTTTTATGGTCTAGTGTTTAGATGCGTGTAGCGGGAATATTTTTGTCATTATCTTTATATCCAAGCATTATGATGCTTCTGCCCTATTGTTGTGTTACGTTGGCCGAAACTGAAATATGATATGGGGGTTCAGTGCGAACATTAAAAGAAATGAAAACACTACAGACGCGCAGCATATACGTTTTAGAGAGATTCTAACAAACAGGTTTGTATTTTAACGTTTTAATAAAAGCAAAAGGAAGGGAAATTCTTGAAGCAAGCAAGTTTGCTCCATCAGTACATGCAACTGTTGGACTCATATTGGAATCGTTTTGATAGACTTCGCTCTCCAGCTGGGGTCCCCCGTAGAGGGTTAATGTGCCCTCAGTGACCTCATGGTCAGTGCACCTCATGCGGTGCACTGTAGGCATTATTTAAGGCTCTTTGCAGCGTGCCTTCGGCCCCTAGCTGCAACTACTTTCATTCCTTTTACTGTAACTCCTTTTATATTCTCTTTCTTCCATCTTACTTTCCACCCTCTCCTAATAATAAATTAATTGCAACTGCAAGGTTTTCGTCCTGTTACACCTTTCATTCCTTTTTACTGTAACTCCTTTTATATTCTCTTTCTTCCATCTTACTTTCCACCCTCTCCTAATAATAAATTAATTGCAACTGCTTTGAGGTTTTCGTCCTGTTACACCTTTCAAACCTTTTACTCTCAATTTCCGTTCCAGCGCTGAATGACCTCATAGGTCCCACAGTGCTCGGCCTTTGACCTAGAGTCTATATCCGACTCAATTCAATCCAGCGGAAGTCTGGATATTATAGTCTTAAATTTCCTCTTTACTTTTGGAAATGAATTTCCATCGTTCGTCAAGTTGCTGAGTTGCATAAAAGATGTCGTGACCGGTATACTTTCCCCAAGCCGGCAAGGAAGTGGACTTGCCAAATTAGATTTTGAGTTGGTTATTGTAACAGTCTGCCAAGAGTTTTCTTCTTGCATTTTTAAAATAAATTTAAGTTGAACTATTTCCAGGTGAGGTCCTACTTGACTAATGTATATTTTTATATATATATATATATGTGTGTGTGTGTGTGTGTGTGTGTGAGTGTGTGTGTATATATATATATATATATATATATATATATATATATATATATATATATATATATATACGGTTTTAAAAGCATTCATTTTATTTTATTATTATTTGGAGTTAAAAGGGAAGGCGAAAGGCTTAGTATTAATGTCTTTCTGTATGTCCCCACATAACAGACTTTTGACGGTACTTATAAAAAGGGAAAAAATTATGTTATAAACTCTCACGTAATCAAGATTGGCCCGTCTTAGGAGCGTGTTTGTGTGTGTGTGTGTGTGTGTGTGTTGTGTGTGTGTGTGTGTGTGTGTGTGCGCGCCTGTGTGAGAGAGAGAGAGAGAGCATGTTTGATAAACAGTATGACACTATTCTAAATATACGGAATAAATTAATTTCTCATTTTGCAAACTGAGTAAAATTATTTTGTGATTGACTTTTTTTCCGAATGGGTATCGGTTTTGGTCATATTTTTTCTTTTCCAGGGATGTTCACATTTTAATATACTTTCCTATTTGTCTTGTAGTCAGAGATATGAAAAAATCTCTTAACATAAAATACCTTTGAGAGCGTAAAGCACCTTAGGGTCAGACATAATCTCCCGTTTTCTGTTTAATCATTTAGAAAGGTGAAGAAGCTACAAAAAAGGAAAAACTAACCAAGATTGTTTTCACATTCTACCAGTGTCAGTGGTCTTGTATCGTACTATGCAGATTTCTTAATATTCACATATATCTTTGTTGGTATATAACTCTTACTTCGATTATGGAATATGCGTTAATATTGTTTCTTTTGAACCAGCTTTATAGTGATATTTACAATTCTGTATTTACTGATTTTTTTTTTTTTTATGGAGCATGTATCATTCACAAGTTATTATTGTTCAGAAAAGAATATACAAAGTTAGTTAAAATGATAGCTAGATGCTTTAATTCAAATGAAGGGTGATATAACTAAGAATGTGTGTCTGTAGTGAACAATTTATTTGTTAATTGTTGTCAATAAATAAGCACCTCAGTGGCGTGGTTGGTATGGTGTTGGCGTCCCACCTCGGTGGTCGCGAGTTCGATTCTCGGCCATTCCATTGAGGAGTGAGTGATGTGTATTTCTGGTGATAGAAGTTCACTCTCGACGTAGTTCGGAAGTCAGGTAAAGCCGTTGGTCTCGTTGATGAATAACCACTGGTTCCATGCAACGTAAAAACACCATACAAACAAACAGTGAATCAGCAAAAGTAAGAATGTTGTAGTTCTGTAATGTCTTTTCATCTCTTAGTATTCTAGAACATTATATTTAAAATCTGTTGTCCTACAGTTTAAAACATGAAAATGTGCACGTCGCAGCGTGAGGAAAAACTAGCAAGACAGTTTACACAAACAAATACGCTCTATGAACATACAATTGGCTTCATTTTGCGAACGCGCCTCGTAAACAAAGAAGCGAGAGTCTCTCCTTGAAAAGTTGAATGTTTCCATCCGACAGCAACAGCATATTGTATTACTTGGCATTTCCAGGCGAATTTAAATTATTTGTAACCTTACTGGAGACGTGCAGTAGTACACGCAAGCCAGCAATAGGCTCGCGCGTCCCGAACAATAGTTTTGCAGTTTGTCGCTCAGGTCGAGTTGCCAAATTGGGTTTTCTGCCTGCGATGTTTCGGCTGTCAAGGCTCTAAGCGGAACGTTTTGTTCCCGGAGACAGATGGAGACAATGTTTTTGCGTGCGCTCTTAGCTGTTGGAATATTAACATTCATGGTCTTCTTTGGCGTCTTGGGAATGTAAATAATTTGCGTCGCTGTTCATTAATATTGCTTTATACTGAATTTTCTAATAGCTTAACATATGTATACATATATATATATATATATATATATATATATATGTATATATATATGTATATATATGTATATATATATATATATATATATATATATATATATATATAGTAAGCCTATATAACACACACACACACACATATATATGTATGTATATATGCATATATGAAATATATCTATTGATAACTTTCGGCTTCAGGTTATTCATAAAACGAAATTAAAGCCGTTGAAAATTAAATAATAGCTTATGAATACCTTTTTTTTATAACACACCATAATATGTACTGTGTGTAGAAATGTAATCAGTATTATTAAAAATAACGTTAATAGCATTCGCCAAATTCCCTTCCCAAATTAAAGCACCGTTTTAGTGCAAAATATTTTGTCGATTTGTAATTGGTTCAATTCTGGAATATGACAGGTTCCCGTTACATATTTTACATGGTGCAATATTTGTTTTTATTTTTTTTTATTTTATGTTAGATTTCCCTAACAAAAAATCTTTGATTAATGTTCCAGTATACGCAACCTCTCTCTCTCTCTCTCTCTCTCTCTCTCTCTCTCTCTCTCTCTCTCTCTCTCTCTCTCTCTCTCTCTCTCTCTCTCTGACTGATTACTTTTATATTAATGTCTGTAATTATATCCATATGGAAAATGAATCGGTGGCGAAAAAATTGAAGGGAATGATATAAAAATTAAGTTGTACTCTCTCTCTCTCTCTCTCTCCTTTGTGCGTGTGGATGTAAGCAAACCCTGAAAATCAGATGCTTTCCTTTTCGCTTAACCGGGGAGTAAGCCTACAAACCACTAAGTTGTTGTTGTTGTTATTGTTGTTCTTGGTGGGGTGGGAGGGGTAGGAAAGCGCTATGGAGCCTAAAAAGGTCTGAAAAAGACGTTTCGCGTTGAGTGAAAAATACAGGAATTTTAGGATAGGATATTTATTTATTTATTTATTAGAATGAAAATGTAAAACATGAATAACGTGCATGTTAAACAGTACAGAACAGTTATTTCTAATAGAATATAGCGTATTTATTTTAATTTTCGTTGGTCAAACAACGCAGTATTTGACCGTAGATTTTAGCATGCTTCCGAGTAAGCTGGAGATCGAATGATGCCTTGTTTCTATTAAATTTCCTAAAAATTCAAAGTCTGTCACTAGCATTCTCTCTCTCTCTCTCTCTCTCTCTCTCTCTCTCTCTCTCTC
Source organism: Macrobrachium nipponense (assembly GCF_015104395.2). Lineage (NCBI taxonomy): Eukaryota > Metazoa > Arthropoda > Malacostraca > Decapoda > Palaemonidae > Macrobrachium > Macrobrachium nipponense. Next base: position 48,981,392 of record NC_087220.1, read on the forward strand.
TCTCTCTCTCAAGATGCTAGCCATTCCGATATGTTATTCATAAAGTGCGATGTTTTGGTTTGGGGAAAGTTTCAGTGTTTTACCTAGAGAGATTTTTGCATGAAAAGTTGATAGCAGTTGTGATTACTCAGGCAGCAGTAGGCAGTCGTTCGCCCCCAGGTTGTTCCCAGTGAAGTAGATTAGAGTCATTTTTACGTTAATATTCTTTTACCATAAGGCTGGATTTTGCTTGCAGCTTCATTGACATATTTTTCTTTTACATAAATTTGTTTTATAGGATCTTTCAATAGATTGACGTATGATATCTGAATAGATTATTAATTACGTTCCTATCCTCTTTTTAATATCGTTGCTTTGATGGATGTATATTAAATTCTGTCTTAGTATAATTCTGACGGGAGGAAATTATCAATTCAAAAGCAGATTGCAAAAATGTGACTTATTATATTTCTTTAAAAACCGGTGAAAAAAAAATTGTATGGTATACTTTTCCCTTATTGATGATGGAGTCGTAAGTATTGGTATTTAGGATTTTTTTTATGGGGTGGGGGGTGGGGGGGGAGGCATATTTTCAGCATAATCCAGTGGAAAATGTTAAAAAAAGTTTCTTCTTCTTTTTTTTTTTTTTTTTTTTTTTTTTTTTTTTTTTTTTTTTTTTTTTTTTTTACTGATTTTTATTACTGACCATTGAAGACCTGACAAATTATAAAAAATCCATAGACAGGGAAATAACTAAATTTCCATGAATAAAAGAAATGCCAGAATACAATTGTATTTAACTGTTATTTATTTTTTTATTTACAGATTTTTATTACTGACCATTGAAGACCTGACAAATAATAACAATTCCATGGACAGGACAATACTATTATTTCCATGAATGAAAGAAAATGCCAGAATACATTGGATTTAAAGTTCTATATTTTTTATTTACAGATTTTTTATTACTGACCATTGGAAGACCTGACAAATAAATAACAATTCCATAGACAAGGAAATAACTCTATTTCCATGAATGAAAGAAATGCCAGAATACAATCGGATTTTTTAACGGGATTTAATTTTTTTTATCTGGATGGGCTTCGCGTCCATCCGGCAAAATATGGAATGATCTACAACCGTCAGTTTTCTTATGATTCCTCTAAGTTACTTTCTTTGGAAAAAAGTGGTTGCTCGTCAATTCTTTTTACGCCTGGAATCCTTTCTCTTCTAGTCTCGGTTCAGATCAGATGTTGCGCTTTCCGGATTATAGAAAATCCTCGTATATATATATATATATATATATATATATATATATATATATATATATATATATATATATATATATATATATACGATATTCTACATGCAATATGTACTTACACATACACACACACACACACACACACACACACACACATATATATATATATATATATATATATATATATATATATATATATATATATTTGTGCATGTATAAAATTTCGCTCATTGCTGGAAACGGTATTGATATTTTTAGGTTGAATAAATACTAGGTGACGGTTTCTTGTAAAGGAATGTTACGAGGCGGATATGTATAAAACATTTGTGAAGATGTCCTGTGACCAATGAAAACAATATGGAATTAGGGTATTAATAGAATCTTTTCTTACATAAAAGATAGGTAGTTTGATCTGAATAAAGTATTCGTAAAGGGGATGACGTAAATATAAGATGGTAGCTACTGAAAAGAAAAAATTTCGCTTACTCAGGAAGGAAGCCTGCAAATTACTTTGTTTTTGTTCTTGTTGATGGGGTAGGAAAGGCTTATGGAAAAGCCTCAAAAGGTCTGAAAAAGCTGTTTCGCGTAGAGTTTAATATACAGGAATTTTTGGGTAGGATATTTATGGTTTATTTATGAGAATGAAAATGTGAAAAATAAAATATTTCGTATTAAATTGAATATACAGGAGTTTTAGGATAGGATATTCACGAGTTATTTATTAAAATGAAAATGTAAAAAATAAAAAAATATGCATGCTAAACAGTACAGAACAATTATTTCTAATAAAATATAGCGTATTTTTAATTTAATTTTCTTTGATGAAACAAAACTGTATTTGACCGTAGAATTTAGCACGTGTCCCTAGTAAGCTGGATAATGGATCACGCCTTGCTATGGAGAACATTAATAATGTATTTTTTTTTTTTTGCTAAGTGTTGTATAATCATCAGAATCTGTTATAATAGAAAGTAGGCCGCCTAAGGCATCGGTAAATTCTTTTTGTTTATTTTGCTAACGTCAAAGGAAACCATGAATTCATTTCCTTTATTTAGCAAGTACTTTGAGGAATGTGAAAATCTACTTCTTTCATGGTTAAGGCCTCTTCCTTTTTTTCTGGCCTATTTCTTGTTACCACTAGGTCTGGTCGGGTGAAAATACAAAAAAAAAAAAAAATAAATAAAAAAAAATAAACCACTTTTTTTCTATTTGGAAATTCAGTTCTGTCCGTCTACTTTTGAACAGAGCTGTCAGACGGCCTATCAATTGAAAAAAATTTTTTTTACAAAAATAAAATTTAGCTGTTCGTTTGTCATACTGACGGCTGATGTCTGTGCAAGATAGAATATGTTCTATGTACGTAGTCATTAATTTGTAGGTGGATGCACCCGTATACGAATGTAGTGGTATATGTTCTACATTCTTTCAGTGTTTTGCTTATAAGAAAAGGTACACATACACACATTATATATATATTTATTAAGATATCCAATGCACACTGAACTGAGTGAATGGGGACGTCATGTTGACACTGGGTAAGCCGGAGATGTCCTGTAATAAGTCCGGCATCAATTATACATTCACAGCATATGAAATGCGAGATGGAATCTGCCAAGACATAAGCCATTGGGGATTTGGTGTTGTTGGAGACTTCATGCATATCTAGTGTAATGGACGGGACAGGTAAATTACATTCATGTAGGTAGAGAAGCTGTAAAGTAATAGTCACCGATGGAGACCTTGTAAGTTATAAGTATACAGTTAGGTAGAAACAGTAAGGATTTGCAGTCGTACAATCGTGAGAAGAAAGTAGGGCACTGATAGATAAGACGAAATATTCACGGGGATTATGTTCGGACGACTTCTGGTATATCTTGTTGGTTACCCAACCAGGTACTGACCAGAGCCAGAGTTACTAGAAACACAAGGATTTACATTCGTACAATCGTGAAAAGAAAGCAGGGCACTGTTACATATATTCAGACATTAAGTCCAGATTTAAAACGACAACAGTCACTTCCATACGAATAAATACAGGAAGAGGAGGGTTTTCAAATCCAGGAGGTGGAAAGTTAGGACAACATTTTTGAAATGGGTTTCAGTTCACTGCTGATGAGCTTTCTGTGTAGGTGTATGAAACGGCTAATGTTATGGAATTCTTTTCCGGGCAGGGACTCATCCACCGTTCAGCAGCTAAGATATGAATATGGAAGTGAATGTCGTGTTGATTTTTCTCTTGTGCTGCCCCTGTTAGGGGAAGTTGATAATATATATATATATATATATATATATATATATATATATATATATATATATATTATACTATACATATATTTTTATATATATATTATATATATAATATATATATATCTCATCTACCATATAGTGTGTGTGTGTGTGCGTGATATACAGGAATGGGGCTGCATACCCCACCCGCCTCTCCACCCTCGTTGGGACTAAGCAAGTTTAATTTGTACCATTTCTTCCCTTTTGCTAGTCTTAGATGGTAAACTGGTTTTATTCTAGCCCATACTCCTGTTCTTTATTCTCTCGAATACGATTTTCAGTCCTTCGACATACCGTCCGTTTTATGCTAGTGTTCGTTTTCTGACCAGTTAAAAAGAAACTTTTGTTACCCCTGGCGAGAGTTTGCAACTTCTTTGTGGCGAGTTGCCATATCGGGTTTTGTGGCCGTTATTGCGAAAACATCTGTCGGAGTGTTGAAATGTTGGCAGTTCCTCGTATGTTGGATGGCCAACTTTTCTTCTTGCTATTAAGTCTTGGAATACTTCTACGTAAACTGAGCTATATATATCATTGATATTAAAAGCATCAAATCTCCAATATGCGTTGCTTAATATCAATGAAAAATCTAGGTAAGTTTACGAGCTAGGTTTACCATTCATGTTAAACAGTATATACTGGAGTTTAATTATTTTAATTGTTTGGAATTCAATCGTTTCAAAATGAGATTATTTATAGTAATTGTCTAATTTGTGTATGGTTTTGGAAATGCAACGTCTGACTTGAAACGTTAGCAACAAATTTGCAAAAATATTAGGAAATAAATATTAAGTCACTGGTGAGTAAGAAAATATAGATGCTCGAGGTACAGGCGTTCCAGAATTTTGAAGGAAAAAAGGTCATTATATATATATATATATATATATATATATATATATATATATATATATATATATATATATATATATATATATATATATATATATATATATATATATATATATATATATATATATATATATATATATATATATATATATATATATATATATATATATATATATATATATATATATATATATATATATAATATACATATATATATTCTATATAAATGCAAGGGTTTTATTCTTAGGTTAAGGCAGCAACACTTGTTCAGCACAAGAGAGAGAGAGAGAGAGAGAGAGAGAGAGAGAGAGAGAGAGAGAGAGAGAGAGAGAGAAGGAGGAGGTGGTCGTAGGATTATGGTTTGCTGAGGGCTCACACTTCAGATATTTATGGCTTTGGCAGCTGCTGGTCTGCATATTTTCCCAGGTGAAAAATTAGCATATTTTGGAAAACCATTTTAAGTAAGCGTTAGAAATAGCTTATATCAGGATCTTCTGCGGCATGAAGACTTAGGAATATGCAAGTGCGCAGGCCTCTGGGATGGGCAGCTTCTGATAATGCTTTTCTCCAGCCTTAAGATGACAAGGAACAGGAAAAGTCTTTACAATTCAAATTTACAGGGAAATCCCATTGAATTTATTTTGGCTTACTACATGGTCGGATGTTAAGTTCGTCAATTCCTCGATGCAGGTATTATTTTGTAACGATAATTTAAAACGGGTCTTGTATAGTTCACAGATTTGACAGGTTGAATGTCAATGAAATGCATTTCAAGTAGTGCATTGAATTTTGAGTTCTTTCACACAGGGTATTATTTATTCATATTTCAAGCATTTTTCGGTGTTGGTGAAGTTGTGAAGTTATACTTGTAACAATATTATTAGGGGCAATAGATACCGTATAAACCGAACGCTAACTTTTACAAAGATCTGAAAGTATCTTTGGAGGGTTTGTGTCTTCTTGGAATTATCAGAATATTTTTATTATTTCTATGCATTCATTTGCGATATGCTACAAAGGACATAGAATTGTCTGTTTTTTTTGCTAACTCGGGGAGTAAGCCTATAAATTATTTGTTGCTATTATTTTTTGTTGCGGGGGTGGGGGGTTAGGAAGTGTCTACGGAAGAGCTTTAAGGATCTGAAACGTCTTTCGCATTGAGTTAAAGATACAGGAATATCTGGAGAGGATATTTACGATTTATTTATTTAAATGAAATTGTAAAAAAATGAATAATGTGCATTTTAAACAGTACAGAAAAATTATTTATAATAAAATATAGCGCATTTATTTTGATTTTCGTTGGTGAAATAAGGCTCTATTTGTCCATAGACTTTAGCATGTCTTAACTTACGTTGAAAGTTAGGAATAATGATAACATAAACCCACTAAAGATACTATTATATACTTATTTTTCCCCAGTTTTATTGATAATTATGTTATAAACTATCATAGCCTAATAATTATTATTTTTTTCATTCATAATATTGAGGTACAAAATAATGTAAGTATTAAAAGGCATTGCATCAGTAAAAGTGTGGAGTAAATTAAAACTTAATCAGACAGTGTTTCAGATCATAAAAAAACGTACACTCATTGCTATACTGCCGTATGCAAAAATAATGATAAAAGTGTTATAGGTCACGTAAATACAAAAGATAAATGTTGGGATTAATACAAGACTAACTGTTCTATATTACAATCCTACAATTCTTGGAAAGGATTGTAATATATAGAGCAGTTATATAAATCTATGAGGTAGGCGGGCCTCCTCAACCAAATTTAAATTATACATAGATTGTGTATGTAAGAAATGATATATATAAAGAAAATTCTAAGGTGTTATATATTGTATAGATATTTTTATATGAAATATTTAAAATTCAATTTTTTTCTATTTAATTTATTTCGGTGTCAATTGCCTAGATATTGCGACGCCAGGTTTAATAGACACAATCAATCCAGTCAATTCAACAAGACAGCATGTTAATGAAATAAAATAAAAATAAACGTACAAACGCGGACCGTGAAATGAAAATCTAGATATTGAATGACATTTTTATGCAATAAAACAATTTTTTTGCCATGTGTTGCATTTTGACGTTTTCCTCCTTATTAAGGCCTAATATTTTTCACTGTGGAAAAAATGAGGTTGCAGATCGTTAAAATGGCGTTTTATTATAAAAACATGCATATATTTAATTATATATATGTATATATATATATATATATATATATATATATACACTTACACATACACGAATCAGGCATTTTGAAGGCAAAACAAATAATATATATATATATATATATGTATACATATATACATACATACATACATATATACATACATATATACGAATCAGGCATTTTGAAGGCAAAAGTTATTATTATACAGATGAAAAAAAAGAATAATCATCGGCTTATTATTGTTTTTAGATATAAATAATGCACGCATATTTATTTGAAAAAATATTTTGAAGATTGTGTCATTATTTCATGTAAAAAATAAAATGGTGATCATTAGGAGTGCTTAATTACATCATGGGAAAAAAAATAAGTGATTGCGTATACGAACGAAACAAATTTACCGGTGGTATTTTCAAAACAGAAGCTAAACATAGCTTCATTATTTCACAGATGAAAGGAACATTGCGAAGAATGTGCATTCATGTTGTATGTACACCGCGTATTATGAAAGCAGCCCCCAGCATTTTATGAATATGTATACCAGACGTAATGAAAGCAAAATGATTCAAAGATAAAATTAATTTTATAAAACTTTCATTCAAGTTTCCCCCACGGAAATTATCTCTCTCTCTCTCTCTCTCTCTCTCTCTCTCTCTCTCTCTCTCTCCTCTAAGCCAAGAAAGGCATTACTCCCCGTGTAGTGTCACCCATTAAGAAAAAGGTTCATATTGGGTTTTCCTTGCAGTTTCTAAATGGAGTCCAGTATCTATCTGTATTATCGCATTCTTGGTACACTTAAATGTACATATGGAAGTATTTTAATGTATCGCAATTCGTGTATATATATTATATAAATTATATATATATATATATATATATATATATATATATATATATATATATATATATATATATATATATATATATATATATAGATAGATGTATATATATATATTTATGTGTGTGTGTTTTGTGCCAGAGGAACAGGAAAATGTTCTCGAAGATTAAATTTGCATAATCATGAGGACGGTGCAAGATAAGATAACGCATTAAACCAACGCATTTGCAAATACTATAAAACCTCCAAAAGACTTTGAAAGAAAAATCCGACCATTTCTTGAAACAGTCTTACAGTTGCCATTCATATTTCGTATGTAATATTTTCATATATATATATATATATATATATATATATATATATATATATATATATATCTATATTATATTATATTATATATAATATATATATTTTTTTTTTTTCCGCCTTATAAGAGGATAATAAAAGAAAACACCAACTGGAAAGTACGTGCCGATGAAAAAGTTTGTATTATATAGGATGTAAGTTAAGTCCTTTATTACTTACTAATGAGTCAAATGAAGTTAAGTGTAAAGATTTCCTTTCAGGTGTTATTTTGCCTATTTGACAACTAGAAGGTTGATGCCATCTGATGCCACTCGCTCCACTCCCCCAAGGGCATCAGGTATATATATATATATATATATATATATATATCTATGTACATATATATATATATATATATATATATATATACACGTATATATTCATCGCTGATGTATGTCACATACAAGCTCTCTCTCTCTATCTCTCTCTCTCTCTCTCTCTCTCTCTCTCTCTGTTGCTGGATGTACGTTACGTTCAGCTATTGTAATTTACATTATGGAGCTTAGAATAATTTCCGCTTGCATATTTCAAGGTCAGTTTTGCTTGTATGTTGTGGAGATTTGTCACTCGAGAATCGGTCTCTTTTTATCCCTGCGGTTCTTGGGCGTTTCCTGCCTCATGGTTTCAGTCTGCGCAGGCGTTGCGTTGACGGTGAATGTTTCTCTAGTTTTGGACCGAGGCAGAATTGGGTTACGCTTTTCCTTAGTGGAGATTGTATAACCCGGAACTCTGTTACATTTTGTGTTCCCACAGTCATGTCGGTTTGTTTGGTATCATCTATACTCGGTTTTTTTCTATCTGTCCACCTGCCTGTGGTGCTAGTGCATGGAAATACTGCGTCCCGGGCTTTAAATAGTTACGCTATGTGTAAGTTTTAGGTAAATAAAAGGATATCTGGGTGTACATTTGCAACTGAAAAGTGTTTCAATAATTTACTGTGTGCGAACTACATCGTTAATATTCGAAATAGGATATTGTTATTATTGTTGAATGTAAGCTGAATGTAACTATTTAAAGCCTGGGACGCAGTGTTACCATTCGCGAGCACCACAGGCGGGTGGATAGATGGAAAAAAAAAAAAGTATCGTGATTCTATTTCTTAAGCATCCTTATCAGTTTCATTTTTTCTACAGGACCAGAACACAATTTCGTACATTTTAGTTCTCTAAGAAAAACAACACGGTGTTTTTAAAATTATTTGTTCATTATAATAATTCATATTAGTACAAAACTTATCCCAATAATCTCTCCTGGATTAAAACGTTAGATCTTTGCCGAGGATTGATTGCTTGAATGCTATATAAACGCTTTACACTACAGTCATCTCTGTGTGTTTGTGTGGGATGAATCGTCATGTAATTTTGTGATGGAAAACGTCCACCGCGATGACCATGGATGACATGTTTTGTAACGGATGAGGCTACGTAATGGGTGAAGCGTCATTCAATAAGCGAAGTGGCTGGTGATGGATGATACGCCATGTAACGGATGGGATATCGTACGAGGGACGAGACGTCACGCAGCGAAAGAGATCACTGGCGTATGTGTGTAGTGTTACGCAATTTTGCTGTTGAAACGTACTTTGACCTGTGAACTCTCGTTTGGAAGATGGGAGTTTTCTTAACGCGTATCTTACGCGCCCTCACGCGCGCTCACCAAATCCAATGAGAGCTCCGTTCCAACGCTTATTCGGCTCCACCAAGCGTATACATTGATTTTTATATTCGCGAGGTCCACTTCCAGCTCTAGTGGATGTTGCTTTTTACTCCCAATTACCTGTGATGGACGGCCATATGCGCAGGATCAGCTTTTTATTCTCTCTCTCTCTCTCTCTCTCTCTCTCTCCTCTCCGCATCATCATGACACGAACATCAAGGGGAGTCGCGTTTTTCGTGCTGGATGTGTCGATTATTTTATTTATTTTTTTTTATATTTTTTTTTTATGAGTGCGGCTGTCGATTTTTTTCAGTGGACCTTCAAGTAAAAGTGAGGGATGGATAAATGCAGGGTTTAAATTGATAAAGGTATATGTATATGTATATACTATATATAAATATATATATATACATATATATACATATATATACACATATACACACACACACACACACATATATATATATATATATATATATATATATATATATATATATATATATATAAAACCTCCAGAGGATGTCCATGATACAATGATTAAAACATAGATTTATTCTGAGAAACGTTTCGCACATGAAAATCTCTGTGCATCATCAGTCTGTGAAAGATAAAGACACATTTATAAATAACAAACAATAAAAGTGTAAAAAAACAGGAATTCACATAAATTAAAAAGTCTTAAAATTACATAAAAGTACAAAGTAAAAATGATAAAACAGGTTAAAAGAGACTGCTTAAACACCAACCGTTCATTGTGAGGAGAGAAGATGGAATGAACTAAGACAAGTTAAAAGAAACGACTTCAACTATGCCAGGTACAGAGTTGCTGAGGACGTGTTACTGTTAAGAGAGGGAACAAGCCTCTTGATATATAAAGACTCAAGGGTGGTTAAATGTACGTTTTCTATAGACCGATGTGGAGAACTCAGAGTTAGTTCTGGTAATTTTCAAATCTAAAAAAGGTAAAGAATCATCGTTCTTTACTTCCATTGTAAAATTGATATTGGGATGAAAGTTGTTTATATACTCTAAAAAAGAAGAACATTGCCATGGGTGTTGAAACAAAGCAAAAGTATCATCAACATATCTACGATATAATGAGGGCTTAAAGTTAGAATCACATCGGTTTAAAAACTCAGACTCCAAATGAGACATGAAAAAATTTGCAAAAATTGTGCCTAAAGGGGAACCCATTGCAACTCCATCGACCAGTTCCCCTTTAGGCCCCATTTTTGCACATTTTTTTATGTCTCATTTGGAGTCTGAGTTTTTAAACCGATGTGATTCTAACTTTAAGCCCTCATTATATCGTAGATATGTTGATGATACTTTTGCTTTGTTTCAACACCCATGGCAATGTTCTTCTTTTTTAGAGTATATTAACAACTTTCATCCCAATATCAATTTTACAATGGAAGTAGAGAACGATGATTCTTTACCTTTTTTAGATTTGAAAATTACCAGAACTAACTCTGAGTTCTCCACATCGGTCTATAGAAAACGTACTTTTACTGGACTGACTAACAATTATTATAGTTCGTGTCAACAGTCTTTTAAAATTAATACTATTCACACTTTGGTTAATAGAGCACTGAAATACTCTTCGTCTTGGCAACTATTCCACGTGGAAATGACTTTTTTTGTTGGGTTTCTTCAAATCTAATTCGTTTCCACTCGACATTGTTCAAAAAACCATCAACAAAATTCTTACGAAATTCTTGCAGCCACCAATAACTAATTCTAATGTCCCTAAAAGACTATTTTATGTCACAATCCCCTATATATCTGACTTGAAATTTACATCCAGCCTGAAACGAATCATTGAACATGAGATACCATGCCTTAAAGTCAAACTCATATCCAGCAATCCATGCACAATTGGTTCCTTTTTTAACTATAAAGATCGCCTTCAGCCTTTTATGCGATCCAACGTTATATATAAATTTACATGCCCTGGATGTCCGGGCTCTTACGTCGGATCAACTCGAAGGCTGTTAAGGGTCAGATATTGCTCTCACTTGGGCTTCAGCTTTCGCACTGGTCAAAGAATAAAACAACCCGAATTTTCCAACATCAGAAATCATTCTTTTAATTGCAAAATTGAAGTACAAAAAGAACAGTTTTCCATAATAGACCATGTCAAAAATCCTGACCATTTAACCACCCTTGAGTCTTTATATATCAAGAGGCTTGTTCCCTCTCTTAACAGTAACACGTCCTCAGCAACTCTGTACCTGGCATAGTTGAAGTCGTTTCTTTTAACTTGTCTTAGTTCATTCCATCTTCTCTCCTCACAATGAACGGTTGGTGTTTAAGCAGTCTCTTTTAACCTGTTTTATCATTTTTACTTTGTACTTTTATGTAATTTTAAGACTTTTTAATTTATGTGAATTCCTGTTTTTTACACTTTTATTGTTTGTTATTTATAAATGTGTCTTTATCTTTCACAGACTGATGATGCACAGAGATTTTCATGTGCGAAACGTTTCTCAGAATAAATCTATGTTTTAATCATTGTATCATGGACATCCCCTGGAGGTTTTATATGTGTATTCACTGACCTGCTATATATATATATATATATATATATATATATATATATATATATATATATATATATATAAATACCCGCAGGTTACTGCAGATGAGATATTGTAGCCATATGGGATACAGTTTTAGAACGGGCGAGAACTGATTATACCAGAATTTTCCAATATAAAAAAAACCATGCTTCTTTATGTGAAATCGAAGTTCATAAAAAGCATTCCTCCATTATTGGTGGTACAATCCATAGTGATTTCCTAACTACCCTTGAGTCCTTATACGTCAAACGGTTTGTTCCTTCTTTGAACTCGAACGTTTCCGCTTCTCCTCTTTACCTAGCATAACTGAAGTCGTAGGGTGGTGTAAAATCTTGGTCGTTCGTTCTCCTTCTCCTTTGAGTGGTTTTGTGAGAACTGGATGTTTTCTTTTACTGTAATCTTTTTAATTTATATTAATTTTTGTTTAAATATTTTTTTCTCTTAACTTTATTTTTTTTAAATAGTTTTTGTAAATTTTAACAATCCTTATGTTATTTTTACAGACTGAAGATGCACAGAGGACTTGTGCGAAACGTATTGTGTGAATAAACTTTGGCCTATTTGATGTGTTTTGTGGACCCTGCTGTATGCTTTCATGCATACATATCTACCTAAACACATATATATATATAATATATATATATATATATATATATATATATATATATCATATATATATATATATATATATATATATATATTATATATATATATATATATACACACTCGTCTGTATGTTTTTTTTGTATTTATAGTTGTACATATATATATATATACACTTATGTATATACATAATATATATGTACATATTAGATTTTTTTGCAATAAGGTAATAAATTTTCATGAGCAATTGTAACAGTAGTTTTCGACCATCATGGTGATAATCGTTTTCAGTCAAATTTTTAATTAGTACCTACTGCACGTCATCATTTTAATGTGAAATTTGCATTTACACCATTTCAGTGAAAATCTCGGCTTCATTTTAATAAGAAAGTTGTTCATTTTTACTTTATTAACAATTTCTATACGTCATCGTAATGAGAGTTGCCGTAGACTATTTTATGACGCAGTAAAAGTATACTTTTTGAATAAAAGTTGCCATTCAATTTATATATATATATATATATATATATATATATATATATATATATATATATATATATATATATATATATATATATATATATATATATATATATATATATATATATATAATAAAATTGCCTGGTGCTATTTGGTAATATTCATGCCACTTGTCGTTTACTATTTAAGTAAAAAAAATCAGCAGTAAAAAAATTAAGCAGTAAAAAAATCAGTAGTAAAAAAAAATCAGCAGTAACAAAAAATTAAGCTGTAAAAAAAATCAGTAGTAAAAAAAATCAGCAGTAAAAAAATTAAGCAGTAAAAAAAATCAGTAGTAAAAAAAATCAGCAGTAAAAAGATTAAGCAGTAAAGAAAATCAGTAGTAAAAAAAATCAGCAGTAAAAAAATTAAGCAGTAAAAACAATCATTAGTAAAAAAATCAGCAGTAAAAAAATTAAGCAGTAAAAAAAATCAGTAGTAAAAAAATCAGCAGTACAAAAATTAAGCAGTAAAAAAAATCAGCAGTAAAAAAAAAAACCAGCTGTAAAAAAAATCATTAGTAAAAAAAATCCCAACTCTAATCCGACTTGTTACGGAAATAATCATCTCTAAGTCTCTCTCGCATATTTGGAGAACATGGTTTAGCCTTCCCCTCTGCAAGAGAACTTTCCCTAAAATTTGTGGTGTAACATCAGTCAGAGTTGCGATGTTGGGGAAGAAGATTCCGAGAGTTATATATATCTATATTATATATATATATATAGTATATATATATATATATATACATATACATATACATACATAATTATATATATTATTTCATATACACATACATCAACATTACATACATACAACATACCATACATATTTAATATCTATATATATATATCTATATATTATATATGTATATAAATTGTTACATATGTAAATATATCAATTGTACATTTTCTATTTTAATATCTGGAAATCATTTGATAAAAGTTTTGGAATTGTTAACATAGGGCAGAAAGTTTAGTGTATCGAAGTTTTGTCTTAAAAAAAAAACAATCCACTATGAGCTTCTGTGCGTATGTATGAGAGAGAGAGAGAGAGAGAGAGAGAGAGAGAGAGAGAGAGAGAGAGAGAAAGAATTTGAATTAACATTCAGATGTATTCCTGTACATAGTTCATTTCATCTCTCTCTCTCTCTCTCTCTCTCTCTCTCTTCTCTCTCTCTCTCTCTCACCGGAAGCCTGAGGAAAGCAAGGACAACCCAAACGCAAATAGGATCGGAACAGACAAGTAAACTTTGAAACAAAATAAATAGACTCAGACAGTTGTCCTCCAACAATTAATAGAATGCCACGCATCCGAAGTCATTCCTCCAAGTAATAAATCTGTCGGAAAGTCTATCGGGTCGACTGTGATTTTGCAATAGCTGGATTAGCTAGTCTTTCCCGTTGATTCCAAGTGGAAGACGATTTCGTGTCCTCATTATTATTTTCAGTGTGTTATTTATTCACTGAATGTTCATTAAATAGTATGGCGAAAGAGATTTGTTTTATTATCGTTCCATCGCTTTCTAGGATGGATTTGATTTGTTAGGTATTTATTTATCTGGTTACTTATTAGTAGGCGTAATTTTATGTTTCTGTTAGACAGTGAATGGATAAGTGCTTTTTTTTATCATGAGCTATTCTGTGTTACGGGGAAAAGACCTGTTGGTGATTTTTTTTTCTCAACCAAAATTTGCTTTTTTACATTCAGTATAAACTTACTTTAGAAAATATGAAAAATTTGGCTGGCCTATTTTTTCAAAGGTATTTATTGATTGTTAACATCATAACAAAACTGTAATCCAAGGGTTAGAGCAGAAGAAAAGTGACATATCTTATTATGTTCTCAAATATGACATCATAGGGAGTCTTACAAATAAAGTATTTTCAGATGTTGACAAACCAATAAGAACGCTTCACCAACGTACGTTTAACCATATTGCGCGGCAGTGGTTGCATCGTTCAATACTGATGCAATACCTGGAATCTTAGCTTTCTCTTGCTAATTACACCAATTAATTAATATTCAGCGCCTAATTATCGTTTGACTGCAGGTTGCTTTCGGTTTCCACCAGAAATTTGAATAGTTGAAATAAAGGTTGTGTGACCAACATGTTGTGCAATCATGGCACCTGTAGGGGATTAAACCCACTTACACTTACACACACTTACACACAACTAAGAACTCTGTCTTGTAATGAGATAATTAGGAAATGATTCCTTCGTTAGAATCCAAAGGGTGTAAGAAGTCGAAACCAACGTCTGGTCTGGAGGAATCGTTGACACATCCTCCCTTAATTAAGAGTCTTTAGCAACTGCCGATTATTACAAGTAATCCTACTATATAAACGCCTTGTATATCTGTACTTTGATGTACGGATATACAAGATAGATGAATTCCTTGTGTAACTAGATCACGAAATCTTAAGAAGGAAATGCAATTATATAATATCTCAAGTATAAAAGACCCATTAATACACTATGGTTGAGAGCTAAGGACTATATTTCGGTGGACTAACTTCCACCCTTATCACTACTTGATAAGGGTGGAAGTTAGTCCACCGAAATATGTAGTCCTTAGCTTTAAACCAGAGTTTTGATTTGCCTTTTATACTTGAGACGTGTGTTTTTTTAATAGAAGAATTTATTTACACACACACACACACACACACACATATACATATATATATATATATGTATATATCTATATATATATATATATATATATATATATATATATGTATACATAATTAAAATGCAAATATAGAATTACTTGTGTATTGCTGTCTCTTTTTATCTAATAAAGAATCGGCTATTTTTTGAGCAACGGAAAATTTCAGACCTGTACAAAAATAAGGGAAAGAACTTCATTACATAGTGGATTGCTTAGTTCTAATAACCTTACAGAAAAAAAGCCTCTTGAAAGAAGGCAAACTATATGGACGAGGGAAATCTAAAGCTGGTAGAGAAACCCAAAGCGATGCAAATAAAGGGCAAAGAAACTTCATCGAATGTACGAAGCGTAAATGCAATTAATTTCATTATTATAATCGTCGATAATAATCCACATTCCTTATCCCTCACCTACTTTTACCTCAAAGCCCCACCCCGAACCCTCATGGTACCACCCGATTAGCATGCCGATCTCGTTTAGCAAGCTTTTCTGACCCGCTCGTCCAACCCGGCAATCCACCTGCGCGTAAAACAATTGATGATCGCTGGCTTGTGAATTCCCACAATGCAGTTGGATGGGCGCGGGAAAATACCAGCGGCTGTATCTAGTAGATGCTGTAATTCTTTTTTCCCCCTGCGCTAATGTGTTTGTTTATTGTTTTATTCTGTTTAAGAGGACTTCTTGACCTTGAAATATTGTTTTATTCTTTTCCCCTGTTATGTTTGTTACTAAATTCTATTGTAAGGGACCTCTTTTTCTTGAAAGATTTCTGTAAGTGTTATCTCCCTGATCTGGTATATATGTTTGTAATATTTTCTTTTTTTAAGGTGACATTTTTACCTTTATGTTTTGCCTTAATTCGTTTGCCTGTTCAGATATATTTGTAAAATATTTTCAAGGACACATTTGTACTTTGGAATTTTGCTGTAATTTTTTATTATTGTCATTATTTTTTTTATTGATCTGGAATGTTTGCACCAATCTTTTTAAAAGGAACTCTATACCGTGGAGTTTAAACATATCTATTTCGTAAACTGGGATTGCGTAATGGTTGTTATATCTTTCATTCATTTATTTGTTCGTTTTTCGTTGCGTAAATACTGAGTTTTATGGGAATTTGTGTTATTTTATGT
Organism: Macrobrachium nipponense; assembly: GCF_015104395.2. NCBI lineage: Eukaryota > Metazoa > Arthropoda > Malacostraca > Decapoda > Palaemonidae > Macrobrachium > Macrobrachium nipponense. The sequence continues at coordinate 48,998,300 of NC_087220.1, forward strand.
ATTTGTTTTCTATTTGGAATGATTTGTAATGAGTGCTTGCGTGGAAACTATTTGTTATTGCCTATTTAATCGGCAAACTTTTCATGGAACCGCTTTGGAAAACTTTTGTTTGCAGTTGCTTACTTATCTGTAAGACTTGACTTCGCTGGAACAGTCATTCTGTTCCCATTTTGATTTGTTTATCCTCGCTCTTGTTTATATATCACTTTCATCCGGAGCATTTTCAGTCGAACTTTGAGCGGGCCGTATTTGTTTTGACTGGTATTGCATGACGGGAGAGATATTGTTGATCTGAAAAGGCCTGGAAATTCAGTTTCCGTTTTCCAACGTTTTTTGTGGGATTTATTTCTGTTGTCTAATTTTTAAAGTGGTTTTGAACTTATTCTTTACCGAATTACTCAGTTTTTGGTTCGTGTTTTTCTCGTTGGTTTACTTTTATCATTGAATTTCAGTAATTAGGAAATTGTATTTTTGAGAGAGAGAGAGAGAGAGAGAGAGAGAGAGAGAGAGAGAGAGAGAGAGAGAGAGAGGTGTTCAACTTTCCTCCTGTTTTTGTACAGTTTTTTACTGGAGAAGTTGTTTTTGTCTCTTAATCCTCCTCCCCCCTCAAAAATTATTATCGTTTCCTGTCTCCTCCTCCCTGTAACAAATTATCATCGTCTCCTCTTCCCCATTGCCCCTTTATGAATTATCATCATGTGCTCCTCTTTCAAAAGAAATTGTTATCGTCTCCTTTGGTTTCTTCAAGATATTTCCTTTTCGTGATGCTAGTTGAACTCGCGTCTTGTTTGAGCTAGATGATAATCTCTGTCGTTAATAGATCCCGTCAGTGCACCTCACAGGGTGCACTGTAGGCATTATTTAATGTTCTTTGCAGCGTCCCTCTGGCCCCTAGCTTCAACCCCTTTCGTTCCTTTTACTGTACCTTCATTCATATTAGCTTTCTTCCATCTTGCTGTCCACCCTCTCCTAACAGTTAATTATTTCAAAGTGCAACAGCGAGATTTTCCTCCTGTTGCACTTTTCGAACCTACCTATTCTCAATTTTCCTTCCAGCGCTGAATGACCTCATAGGTCCCAGTACTTGGTCTTTGGTCTAAAATGTTAAGAGATCCCACATGTGGTCGAAAAAGATCGAAAGTTACTGGACACTGTTACATTATATCTTATGGCTTGAAGAGACCTTTTATGTATTGTCATTTCCTATATTCTCATTACTTGTACCCCGTAGGGGGGGAATAGTGTCACAGCCAGTGTATCTCATGCGTTGCTTAAGGTTCTTTGCAGCGTGCCCTCGACCCCCTAGCTGTAACCCCTTTCGTTCCTTTTACTGTACCTCATTTCATATTCTCTTTCTTCCATCTTACTTTCCACCTTCTCTAACAGTTGATTCATAGTACAACTGCGAGGTTTTCCTGCCGTTACACCTGTCAGACCTTTTACTGTCAATTTTCGTTTCAGCTCTGAATGACCTCATTAGGTCCCAGTGCTTGGTCTTTGACCTAAATTCTTTATTCAGTTCAACTCATTCCTTATGTTCTGTTTTTTGGGATATTTCATAATCACACCGAAATTCCATGCCTTCGTAGCTTGAACGCATCAGTATTGGAAAGTTTTTCAACGATCTCGGTTCTGAGTCGAAAGATACTAGACGTAACATCACTTAGTAATCTAACATTAAAAGCTGTTCGTATTTTGTTTATGATTTTAGTTTTCTGAAAAGAAAACTATTGTGTCGGCACTTTTTTCTGTCCGCCCTTAGATCTTAAAAACTACCGAGGAGCAATAAATTTTTGACGTAAAAATGATCGACATATTTGTACATTTCATAATGTCTTTCTCCCCCCCCCCCTTCTTGACCCCAGCAGTACCCTGCTTTGTTGAAATTCTCTTGACTGTGTAACCTAATTTTGTGTGTATTAATTGGGGAGCTATACATTTTTTCTAGCAGTTATTGCCATTTTCGTACATTTCATAATCCCCGCTTCCAGTTGCACCCAACTCTATCGAAAATCCCTGGCAGGAAACCTCATTCTTTTTAGCTGAGGAGTTCCACGTTGGACGAGACGATTTCGCCCTCGGCTACCAATCCGGTGGTCTGAAGTTCGATTCTCGGCTCGGTCAGCGCGGAACCAGAGGAATTTATTTCTGGTGATAGAAATTTATTTCTCGATATAATGTGGTTCGGATCCCACAATAAGCTGTAGGTCCCGTTGCTAGGTATCAAATTGGTTCCTAGTTACGTAAAAATATCTAATCCTTCGGGCCAGCCCTAGGAGAGCTGTTAATCAGCTCAGTGGTCTGGTAAAACTAAGATATACTTAACTTTAACTGAGGAGCTCTATGTTTTTTCCATAAGTTATGAACACTTTCGTAACCTTCATAATCGCCGTTAACTGCACGCAACTGTATCGATGGTCCCTTGACTGTGTAACATTTTTTAAATTGATGAGCTCTCCATTCTTTTTTGTATAAGTTATGAACCCTTCTAAGGGGTTCATAACTTATACTAAAGGTTCTTTGTAACGTCCCCTCGGCCCCGAGCTGCAACCCCTTTCATTCCCTTTACTGTACCTCCTTTCATATTATCTTTCCTCCATCTTGCTATCCACCTTCTCCTAACAATTATGCGCAACTGCAAGGTATTCCTCCTATTACCCCTTTCAAACCTAACTGCTGTCAATGTCCTTCCCAGCGCTGAATGACATCATAGGTCCTTTTGCCTAAACTATATTCCATCCCATTCTGTAAGTTATGAATACTTCCGTGGGTAGATACGCTTCGTAATCGCACGTAACTAATTGCGTCGCGGAATGTGTTTCCCCAGAGAGATCACTTTGAACCGAACGGAATACAGGAAGGCGATTTATGCACCTCAGTAACGAGCAATAAACCTCCTGGGCGGTGATAAACACAATAGCCGATGCTGAGCGGGGAAAGGCGGGGGTGGGGGGGCGATCAGAGAGTGAAATATTGTGTTCGGTTTCCCCGGCGCTTCTTATGCAAATCGATTCGGCTTCGAAGTTGATATTTGTCTTGTAAATACCTCTTAGACTTTCTTTCTTCTCTCGGGCTCTCTACGGTGTCTACTGCTGCCGCTGCTGCTGCTTCTGCTAATGCTGCTTCGGCTGTGTGGTGTCATTGAATTCTAATGTGGCGAGAGTTTTTTTTTTTTTGAGGCGTCGATATTGATTTTCGCCTTTTTTTGGGTCAGTTTGGAAAATTGTCACTCAGGTTATGTTCTCTTTCATTGACGATAATTTTCTCTTTGAAGATTCACATCACATTGCTAGATTCATATTATATTGCTATAAATATTCTTTTCCTCGTTTTCAATATTCATATTTCATTGCTATAAATATTATCGTCCTCGTTCTCAAGATTCATATTACGTTGCTATAAATATTATCGTCCTCGTTTTCAAGATTCATATTGCATTACTATAAATATTATTGTCCTCGTTTTCAAGATTCATATTACATTGCTATAAATATTATTGGCCTCGTTTTCAAGATTCATATTACATTGCTATAAATATTATTGTCCTCGTTTTCAAGATTCATATTACGTTGCTATAAATATTATCGTCCTCGTTCTCAAGATTCATATTACGTTGCTATAAATATTATCGTCCTCGTTCTCAAGATTCATATTGCATTGCTATAAATGTTATTGGCCTCGTTTTCAATTATCAAGTAATTTTCCTTTTAAATAGCAAGGACAAACAGTGAATCATCTCTCTCTTTTTATATGCCTTACTACATTTGCTCTTCGAGATGTTAATGGAAATTATATTGTCCAAGTAGGGTATTTGGGGTTGATGTGGGTTCCTTGGTTAAAGTGATGTGAACTGGAGGCAGGCGTCAAAATGTAGTTGTGAAAATGGAATATTATGTGTTCTTGTATTAATTAACATACAAGTCTTTTATACAACTTCTAAACATCAATATTCTAATCGCTCAATTTGACAAACAACTGCACTTTCCTTTACTTTCCAACTATTAAAAAAACATAAGTTTTCAATTTATCTGTCCGGAATTACAACGCTTCTATATTTTTCGTTCCTGAAAAAAATTAAGAAACAAAAAATCGCTTTTCTATTAGTCACTCGAATAAAACTTCCACTTTTCTCATATTTTTCAATCGGGGACAGAACTACGCATCGTTATTGATTTTCAGTCGTTAAAAACTACGCTTGTGTCAGGTTTTTAGTTTTCTCTAAAAGAAAACTATTGTAACGGCTTTGTCTGTCCGTCTCCCGCACTTTTTCTTTCCACCCTCAGATCTTAAAAAAAAAAATACTGATTCTACAGGGTTGAAAATTGGTCCGAATTGCATCCCTCTAGCCTCAGTATTTAAAGAAATTTTATCTTAAGGTTAAAGATGACCATAATGGTGTTATTTTAAGGTTAAAGATGACCATAATGGTGTTATTTTAAGGTTAAAGATGACCATAATGGTGTGTCTGGCAACGATATAGAACAGGCCACCACCGGTCGGTGGTTAAAGCTTCATGGGCCGCGGCTCATACAGCATTGTGTCGAGACCACTGAAAGACAGATTGGTTTTCGCTGGCCTTGATTATACGCTGTAGCAGCTGAACAAGAAACTCGATTGCGCCGAAGAAAGATTGGCGCATTGTTTTCTTTATTTTTCATCTTGCTTACATTTTGTGAACTTGAATATACCTTGACTGCAATATAGATGAAGCCAATAGCTCACAATTACATAAAGGGAATATTCAACCTTAAGTTATGTTTGATTTTTGTTGAATGTTATGTATTTCAACTCGAGAGAGAGAGAGAGAGAGAGAGATCTAAGATATTTGTTCTCTTGTGATGTGTTTATATATACTAATATATCCTTTACTTCATCGCGAGGTTCCCTTATTATTTCTGTGATGACAACATTCTTGGACGATTAAATCTGTTCTCTTGAGAATTAGTATTTTCTCATTTGGTTCATCATATATTGCTCAATATGAAAAGGAAAAGTGAATGAAAAGTGTTTGAGTTATATCATGAAGTGACTAAAAACAATTTCATTTTACACATCTTTATTATGTATTTTTGCGTTTCTTTCAACGACGAAAAAAGAAAAAAAATACCAATGGTGCGAACTCATTATTGTCACTTGAAATACAAAAACTGCATTTTTACCTTTTTGCATTGTTGATAAATGAAATAATATTCAGCAGCACCGAGGGACGAGGATATTCCATCGTATGTCATACCGAATATAATTGTTCTTTCAAGGGATAGTTTCCCTAGGGCGCCCTTGGTCCCCTCAGCCTTGTGGTTTATGGCCTTCCCTTCCTTCACTAACAAAGGTGTCCTTAAGGGATAGTTCCCTTGGGCGCCTTGTGTCCCCTCACCTTCGTGGTTCAGGTCCTCCCTAAGGCCACTTCCTCAGGCCCCCTTCGAGGAAGCAACCTCTGAGGTGGTCCTTCCCCTGGTAAGAGGGCCCTTAAAGGATGGTTTCCCTAGGGCGCCATGGGTCGCCTCACCCTTGTGGTTCAGGTCCTCCCCATGTCCGCTTCCCCAGCCTGGCAGGAAACCTGCCTTCCCTCAGGGAAGCAGCCTCTGAGGTGGTCCTTTTCCCTTGTAAGAGTGCCCTTAAGGGATGGTTTCCCTAGGGCGCCTTGGGTCCCCTAACCTTTGTGGTTCAGGTCCTCCTTAAGGCCACTTCCTCAGGCCCCCTTCGAGGAAGCAACCTCTGAGGTGGTCCTTTCCCTGGTAAGAGTGCCTTAAGGATGGTTTCCCTAGGGCGCCTTGGGTCCAAAGCTGGATCGTCGATTCCAGACTGCTCCTCGGTTTAGTCCATATTTACATAAGTATACAATTGTTCAATGAAATCATTTGTAAACTCTCTGCCTTAGTTTTAATCCAGCCTCAGAAGACGATTTGCAGGATCTCAGATCTTGTTTCCGGAGACCTTGAAATTTGCTTTTTACTGAAGTAGAGCGCTGTGCCCATGCGCGGATGGCCTTTCTCTCGTGCTTCCAGGAGCTGGAGATGGAAGTGTTCCGGAAGGTTCTCAGGGAGAACTTTGAAAGCCTTAGGTAATTTCAGTATCCCCTTTAAAGTCAAATGTAATCAACGTTTCATTTATTATAGAACGAAACCACAACAACAGTTGATATGATGTCTCCTAAATGGCATGTGAAATATAGCGTTGTAAAGTATGTATTGTATGTATATGATCATAATATAAATGTAGTTAAATCATTATGGAATAAATAAAATGAATAAATGAATGACAAAATAACTTATACCATTAATGAAATTTGTCAAATTGAGGTTCATCTGTAATTTTTATATAAAAGGGTAAAGTAGATACGAAAAATAGGCAAAAGTAAAATGAATGTGATTTTATTGAAACTTATAATGCATGATTTTTACAGAACGCTCTCAGGTTCTAGTTTTCCTTAAACCAATACTTTGGCTCCCCACAGGCTGTAAAAAGATCACAATCAACAGAATAGTTGGTAGTTAGCTCAAGTTACCCATTTTATTTTATTCTCGTCCGTCCTTCTGATGTTTTTTTTAGTTAAATAGTCAACATTTTGTTAATAGAAAATAATTTGACAAGTTTTAAAAGCGACATGTCAGTGGGCTAGGAATGATTCTTTTCGATAATACCGAACAGTTTATTAAGAGGACCAAAGAGAAAACGGGAATAGACTGTTGTAATAGATTTTCTTTCTTTTGACTTTTACTGATCTTGGAATAACCTTTGGTTTAGTTCTTTATCTGTTTGCCGCAAATATATCTCATGCCACTTTTTATACGCTTATCTATTTCCATTATTTACTCATTCACTGATTTTATGGTAAGGAAAAGCGAGTAAGAGAAATAAACGAAGAATAATTCTCTAAATCGACATCCTCCATTTTTCCCTCACATAACGAGATTCCACTGCATGAATTGGGTTCCTCAGCCTTTAGGAAGATGAAGTATTCATGGTATTGAAGGTAAAGGGAAGAAAAGATCTTAAATGGATGGTTTGGGAAGCCCCAAATTCTCAGTTATTCAGGGTTAGCATGTAAGAGAGAGAGAGAGAGAGAGAGAGAGAGAGAGAGAGAGAGAGAGAGAGAGAGAGAGAGAGAGAGAGAGAGAGGTCGTTTGTTATGTAATGTGTAAGCTATATACCATTTACTTGTACGAAAAAAGTTGTCTTCTTTTAAAGGTTGAAGGTTTTAATAAACTTTAATCTCTCTCTCTCTCTCTCTCTCTCTCTCTCTCTCTCTCTCTGTCCAAAGAGAAATCGACACATTTGCTGCAAGCCGCGCAAATATTGAAAAGTAAACATGCATCCTGCCTCCGTTTCAGGTAATCAACAGCATATAGAAATATGCAAATACCGTCCTTTATTCTTGCAACAGAAGATTTGAAATTGTTTTGGTTTTTGTCAACATGAAAACGCCGTTCTTACGAACGAGTTTTGATAGTTAGTTTAAATTGTATAGGTAAGGTTTTTAAGCTTTCGATTAGTGAAAAACCCTGTATTCATTGTAATCTGGTTTTGATGCATATATGTTATGTTGAACGGACTCTTATTGTGAAATATAGTGTTGTATTGTTTCGCACTGAACAGCTTTCTTTCATGAAATGTGTCGCGTTTCGACGAACAGTTTTGCAACATCGTTCGACGAGAGTTGCCAAGCCGTCATTTTTCATGTATACAACGTTGATCAGGGTCTGATCAAACGGTGCTAGTCTCCTGGAAAACGTTTGTCATGCATCGAAATATCTCTTCATTTTTTTTTTTCCGTAAAAGAAAACTATTGTGACGGCTTTGACTGTCCGCCCGCACTTTTTCTGTCCGACCTCAGATCTTAAAACCTACCGAGGCTAGAGGGCAGGAAATTGGTATGTAAATCATCCACCCTCCAATGATGAAATATACCAAATTGCAGCCCTCTGGCCTCAATAATTTTTATTTCATTTAAGGTTAAAGTTAGCCAAGATCGTGCGTCTGAAATCGCAACAACACAGGCAGCCACGGGTGGCTGAGAGTTTCATACAGCATTATTCGTAGATTTTCGTTCGAACAAGGAGATTGCCTTAAAAAGGCTCTCTTTATAAAGGCCATGAAAGTTGGTATATGATGTTTATGTTGATAAGGGTTGGTGAGAAGATATTGGTTATGTAGTCTTTAAAAACTGTTGTAAGATCATGATTAGTTGAACACTTAACAGAATAGTGATTACAAGAAGGCTGCTGTCCTAAGTTAGGCTGGATTAGTATTAGTGTTGATCACCCATCTTTCCCTAAGAAACGTTTGTGGTCATCACCCATATTACCCTAAGAAACGTTTTGTGTATCACCCATACTGCACTAAGTAACATTTTTGTTTATAACCCAAACTGTCCTAAGAAACATTTTTGTTTATCACCCATACTGTCCTAAGAAACTTTTGTGTTCATCACCCACACTGCCATAAGGAACGTTTGTGTTCATCACCCATACTGCCCTAAGAAACTTTTGTGTTCATCACCCAAACTGCCATAAGAAACGTTTGTGTTTATCACCCATACTGCCCTAAAAAAAGTTTGTTTATCACCCATACTGCCCTAAGAAACGTTTGTGTTTATCACCGAAACCGCCCTAAGAAACTATTGTGTTTATCACCCATACTGCCCTAAGGAACGTTTGTGTTCATCACTCATACCGCCCTCAGAAACGTTTGTGTTTATAACCCATACCGCCCTCAGAAACGTTTGTGTTTATAACCCATACTGCCCTAAGAAACGTTTGTGTTTATCACCCAAACTGCCCTAAGAAACTTTTGTGTTCATCACCCATACTGCCCTAAAAAAACGTTTGTGCTTATCACCCATACTGCCCTAAGAAACGTTTGTGTTTATCACCCAAACTGCCCTAAGAAACTTTTGTGTTCATCACCCATACTGCCCTAAGAAACGTTTGTGTTTATAACCCATACTGCCCTAAGAAACGTTTGTGTTTATCACCCAAACTGCCCTAAGAAACTTTTGTGTTCATCACCCATACTGCCCTAAAAAACGTTTGTGCTTATCACCCATACTGCCCTAAGAAACTTTTGTGTTCATCACCCATACTGCCCTAAGAAACTTCTTTGTTCATCACCCATACTGCCCTAAGAAACGTTTGTGTTCATCACCCAAACTGCTCTAAGAAACATTTTTGTTTATAACCCAAACTGCACTAAGAAACGTTTGTGTTCATCACCCATACTGCCTTAAGAAACGTTTGTGTTATAACCCATACTGCCTTAAGAAACTTTTTTGTTCATCACCCATACTGCTCTAAGAAACGTTTTTGTTTATCACCAATAACTGCCCTAAGTAACTTGTGTATATCACTCATACTGCCCTAAGAAACGTTTGTGTTCACCCATACTGCTCTAAGAAACATTTTTGTTTATAACCCAAACTGCCTCAAGAAACGTTTGTGTTCATCACCCAAACTGCTCTAAGAAACATTTTTGTTTATAACCCAAACTGCCCTAAGAAACGTTTGTGTTTATCACCCATACTGCCCTAAGAAACTTTTTTGTTCATCACCCATACTGCTCTAAGAAACGTTTGTGGTCATACCAAAATGCCCCTCCTAAGAAACATTTGTTTATCAACCCATACCTGCTCTAAGGAAACGTTTGTGTTCATTTTTCACCAAAACTGCTTCTAAGAAACATTTGTGTTATCCCCACCCTTACTGCCACCTAAGCAAACTTGTGTACATCACCCATACTGCCCTAAGAAACGTTTGTGTTCATCACCCATACTGCTCTAAGAAACATTTGTGTTTATAACCCAAACTGCCCTATGAAACGTTTGTGTTTATCACCCAAACTGCCCTAAGAAACGTTTGTGTTTATCACCCATACTGCCCAAAGACACTTTTGTGTTTATCACCCATCCCATATTGCCATAAAAACATTTGTGTTTATCACCCATATTGCCCTAAGAAACGTTTGTGTTCATCACCCATCCCATGTTGCCGTAAAAAACATTTGTATCACCCAATGCCCTAAGAAACGTTTTGTGTTCATCACCCATCCCATGTTGCCGTAAAAAACATTTGTGTTATCACCCATATTGCCAGGTAAGAAACGTTTATGTCATCACCCATCCCATATTGCCATAAAAACATTTGTGTTTTATCACCCATATTGCCCTAAGAAACGTATGTTCATCACCCATCCCATATTGCCATAAAAAACATTTGTTGTATTCCCACAAATATTGCCCTAAGAAACGTTTATGTTCATCACCCATCCCATATTGCCATAAAAAACATTTGTGTTTATCACCCATATTGCCCTAAGAAACGTTTATGTTCATCACCCATCCCATATTGCCATAAAAAACATTTGTGTTTATCACCCATATTGCCCTAAGAAACGTTTGTGTTCATCACCCATCCCATATTGCCATAAAAAACATTTGTGTTTATCACCCATATTGCCCTAAGAAACGTTTGTGTAAATCCTTTTTATTGCTGTATCATTAGTTCACATCTGATGAGGAGTAATATTAAACCCGAAACCACCAAGTTTTATTTACCCCCATTTAGATGCTCCAGTCGGTCGCCTGAAAGAACTGGTTTTAAATGGTAGGTGAAAACTGAACCAAGGAATAAAGATGTCCAGACAGCTAGTTCGGGAAAAGCAAACGGACGCATAACTGAAGTCAGATATTAATGTCACTAGGGCCGAAAGAGACACTGCTAAGAATCTTTGTTGTCGCTTAAGGGTACGCGGCTTAGGTGGTATTCTAATAAGGAAAGTTTCTCAATGCGGTCGCATAACAACGGCCATGAATTTTGCAATATCTAATCAAGAAAGTTGAAATTTCCCCTACATAGAAGATTAATGTTGTGGTAGTTATTTTACGGTGGCCTTTTACCTGGTGAAGGATCTCTGGAGGTCTTTATACACGGACAGCAGAAAAGAAATCTCGTCTTTTACTTTAGTGACTGATGTTTGCTTTTGATGCTGTTGCTCAATAATAAGAGAGGACTGAATAAGGTTGCTGGGAAACAAGTGTGGAAGTCGGTATGTAAGTCCTAGAAAAGTCTTACAGTTTATGCGAGCAATATATATATATATATATATATATATATATATATATATATATATATATATGTGTGTGTGTGTGTGTGTGTGTGTGTGTGTATATATATATATATATATATATATATATATATATATATATATATATATATATATATATATATATATTCTCATTCTCTCTTCTGTCTTCATTGCATAAGGTTGGTTAGCGGTCTTTGGTCTTGTTATTGTTTCTGTTTTATTTTTTCTTTTATTCTGTGTTGTAATTTATGAATTTTATTGATTTTTTAGTTATTTTGTAAGTAATTTTATTCATTATTTAACAGAGTTCCCTGATGATGTATTAAAGTCATTACAGAACGTAGGGAATAAAGAATTATAATGAATTTAGAACGTTTCCATGGTCCACCTTCGCGCTGATATATATATATATATATATATATATATATATATATATATATATATATATATATATATATATATATATATATATACCTGAAGAGAGAGACAGCAGTCTCTGAAATATAGTACTTTTCTCTCTATATTTTGGTGTTTTATGGGCTCCTTTTATATATATATATATATATATATATATATATATATATATATATATCTTACAAGTGTGTAATGTTAGTAAATCACATATCATGTCTTGCTTGGAGACAGCCTGAACTGTAGGGGCAGCTTACTTGAGTGAAGGAATTCGGTATGTAAGCGGTTTAACCAAGAGACCGCTCGTCTTGTCATCAAGCATATACATTCGTTTGTAGGATGTTACAGGTTTAATAGACCAGGGCACTTGCGAAAGTCACATTCCTTTTGGTGAGAAGAAAGAGGTCAGTTGGTACACGTCAGATGTCGGGAGAGAAAACCCCCATCGTAAAGGTATGACACGTATTTTGTAAGACTTAGAAAAGACTTAGAAAACCGTTACCTCTGAAAAGAGAGAGTGTGAAATACATTCTTTAATACACTCTTTACTTAATTACTTTGAAAAGAGAGTGATGTGTGAAGTGTATCTTTTATCCATTGTTATCTTTATTACAGATGGTTTCTATTCCATGGTACTAGAGACGGGATTCTCTAACCTGACTAATATAATGAACTTATTGACATTGGGTCTGGGAGTGAATTCTTAGTCAGAAGATTAGAGTGATAACTTACTAGTTTTCTTTATGGGCAGATTTGGGTTTTTGTCACTATGACTTGTTAATCATTTTGTTCTATTCTATATTCATCTGCTTTGGGTAATAAATAGTATATATTTATACTTACGTGATCTTAATAGCCTAACGACATAGTTACAGACAGAGGGCGCAATTGACAACAGGTAAGGGTTTCCAATTTGTGTAGTTTTAATAAAAGGGGGGGGGGTAAGATATATATATGTATATATATATGTGTGTGTATATATATATATAGTATATATATATATATATATATATATATATATATATATGTGGAGACATCTCTTAGGAAGATATAGATATATATATATTATTATTATAATAATATATTAATATAATTATAATATATCTATCTTCCTAAGAGATGTCTCCACAAAGCACCAACCATCCGTTTTCAGCCAATAATTCTGGATGAAGCTGCAACCCCAAACACTTTTTTCCCACCTTTTCTTCTACCATCTCAGTCGACTAACAAGACTATAGCAGATTCACATCAACGGTGCATCTGAGGTCTAGTTCAGTCCCTTCCGACGCTCCTTATTGGCTGTTGATAAGCCAATCACAGAGCTGGAAGTTCACGTAAGCAGGATGTATGCTCCACCTCTCCTGAGGGAAATGTATCCCTCAAGAGAGGTGGAACATACATCCTACCTATGTGAACTCTCGAGAGAGACTGAGTTTCCAGCCCTGTGATTGGCTTATCAACAGGCAATCAGGAGCGTCGGAAGGGACTGAACTAGACCTCAGATGCACGGTTGATGTGAATCTACTATAGTAGCTATGGAATCCTAACTTGATTTCCGAAGTAAAACGCGCCCATATCACCCCTCTGTCGAACGTACACAAACAGAGTCAGACACAACAAGTTTCCAGTAGACTTCCTCCCGCAATTACAGTTGTCACGCACCAACGCTCGCCGCCATTTGTATTTGTGAAAATGGTCTGTCACCGGAGTTATGACAAATAATGCCTGTTCATTTGCTTCATTATGCAGGCTGAGGTCCCGGGCTCCGGGTGCTGCTGCTGCTGTGGTCTTGAATGATTTATGAATTCATTTTAATGATTTATGAATGAATTATTTATGCGTATAGCAATGCGTTAGTGTTGACACGTTTGGGTCTACTCATAAATCGAGGCTATTGTTGTGTGCTCTGAGCACGTGTAAGTGTTTTGGTATAATTAAAATGAGTGTGTATTATTCTGGTACGAGATTTTGTTGTGCTTTGTAAGGAAGAATGATTTATTATGGAGAGACAGAAGTAGTATGTGTGGGTAGTGGTAATAATTAAGTGGTAGTAAAGAGTATCAATGATAAGTAAAAAACTAGACTTAATAACTAGTAAAAGGAAATATTTTTCAAGTTCGAGAAAGAGCTCTCTCTCTCTCTCTCTCTCTCTCTCTCTCTCTCTCTCTCTCTCTCTCTCTCTCTCCTAGCTGGTGAGGCCCACTTTTATTTCAAGAGACGCTAACTAATTTGGGATTACATCCACCCCGCTTCATGTCATCTTTAAGTTATTTATGAGAATTACTCAGAAACAGCATTCGTAATGGCCTAAGTAGACTTGGAAAATTTAAAGATTCACACATGCACACACATATAAATACATATATATATATATATATATATATATATATATATATATATATATATATATGCTACGTTTATAGATCTCTTCTTCTACCCAGTAATTAATTAATCATTTTGATTTGTAAAAAGGCAGCCATATTCCTCCAAATATCAGCTGATTTGGGCGGGAAACAAACGCTAGCCGTCCAGGGTTAAGAATTTCCTGTGAGAAGGGAGAATATAGTCTTTTGTCAGCTTTAGGGAAGTATCTCAAAGGGGAAAGATGTAGGCAGACTGGTACTTCTTAGGCCTATATCTTAAGCTCTTTTTCCTGTGAACCCTCTGCTGGCTGTATGTTCTGTTTCCAGGATTTGCCCTGCTCGTGGGGGGTTAAGCTGACCCCCAACACCCAGGCAAGACACCTGCGAACTGTCCCAGTCGTCTCCAGACGTGACCTCGGACGGATGTCCGCAGCCAGCCTTCCCACATTTAGGCCTATCCATGGCGTACTGGCGCGCCAAGGGACCCAGACCTAAGACAAAGCCGGGCGCCACATTTTCTACAAAGGTCCACACTGAACATAGCATCCAGGTACGTCTTGTGAAACAGCATATTGCCAGTCCCTTACATCCTATTATCTATTTGATCCCCATTTTCCCAATTCAAACTTTATATCAAAAGAACTCATCCCTTTGTTTCCTCTCACTGCCTCATGGCCGCATGCTTCCCCTTGTGTGGTCGTCCCAGACAAATGAAGTCATTGCATACCTCAGTGAAACATTAAAGTTCCTTTTCCCCCAGTGTTAGAGAACTAAACAATTTAAATTGGGCAATAAATCATTTTTTCTTTTATCTTGTCTAATCTGGGATTCTTTTCCAGATTCCCTGAGTCACGTGTCAAGTCTATCTGCCCGCAAGTGTTGCATTACCGCAAAATTATGAAACCTAGCTTTCATTACTTGAATCACCTTTTAGCCAGATATCCATTTGTGAGAGATATATGGGTCCCAACGTGTGGACGCTGCATTTACTTTTCTCCAGGCCAGTAAGGGCCTCTTGTAAATAAATAGCTGTAAAGTAATTGGCTGAGTTTCTGGCGACCTTTCCTCTAGAGTAAATTATCACTATAAATCCTTTCTTACGGTAAGTTCAAGAAATTCACTATTTTTTCCCTAAATTATTTCTGTTTACGTATCGGAGTTCTTTCAAGGCCGAGCTCATACGTAAAAATATGCTTAAAAAATCACAGTAGATGCACATGACTTCATTAAATAAGCGAATACTACAGGAAAATGATAGTCAGAAATCCAAGCGCTTTCATCTTTACTAAGACATTGTCAAGGAGCTAATGAAATACAATTGGAGAGAAAGGTCTCAGTTACACAACAAGATCAAGAATACCAGATGGTTAATTGTCAAAAGGGTGAAAATTAAAAGAGATAATCCAGGATTATCGGATATCACACGGTCACAAACCTAAACAGATTTGACCCTAACCGAAATTACAAAGTATCTTTACAGTCCAAAACGTGTAAAAACTGAATATATTAATTTTGTTGCTTATATTTATCTACAACTTTTTTCATTATGAAAGCATCAAGTTTAAATAAACCAAGACTTAAATTTATAACATTTCTATTATTTGACTTGATGAAACAAGATTCAATGATATTCCTTTTAACTGTGTCATTACATGGGATTAAGGCTCTTGCTTGGCTCCAGTTAATAGGATGATCTAAATCTCTCATATGTATGAATAATGGATTCGATATTTGCCCAGTTCTCACAGAATATTGATGCTGTTTGAGATGTTGTGAAAGAGATTTACTGGTCTGTCCGTAATAGACTTTATCACACTTTTTGCAAGGAATTTCATATATGCAGCCTGGAAGATCTTTAGGAGAATTTTTGATTACTAAACTCTTGACATTAATATTACTGAAAACAACATTTATGTTAAAAAGCTTTAAAATTCTAGGAATATCTTAAAACCTCTCATCATAGGGTAATTTTAGAATGTTATGTTTACTAAATTCATGTTTGCCATTAGTTGAATAAAATGTTTTTCTAGCTCTTCCATGCCACATCTACAAAAGTCCTTGGGTATTTAAGTTTCAGTGCAATATCATAAATAGCTTTAATTTCAGCGTCAATAAAGTACGGGCTACAGACACGTAAAGCCCTTAGGAACATCCCAGAAAAAACAGAGAATTTGACATTTTGATGGTGATTGGAGTAGTAATGAACAAAAGAGGCAATGTTAGTTGATTTTCGAAAGACTGAAAAGGTGAAATTCCTATCATTTCTATGGACAGTTACATCAAGAAAATTCAAATTACAATTTCTTTCTTCCTCTACAGTAAATTTTATAGAAGGGACTAAATTATTGAGATTATTAAGGAATTCCTGGAGATTTTCGTGAACTGGCCAAATACAGAAAATATCATCCACATACCTAAACCATATAACTTTTTGGGGCAAATTCCTTGGTAAGAGTTTTGTCTAAAAAAAATTCCCTGTAAATATTGCTAAGGACAGGAGATAAGGGATTACCTATAGCCATGCCAAACTTTTGTACAAAAAATTCCCCATTAAAACAAAATTTACTATCTTTGATACATAACTTTATGAGACTAATGAGGTTTGCTACACTTAAGGGAATGTCATGACGTTCTAATTCATCCTCCAAATATTCAAGTAAGTCATCTACAGGCACTTTTGTAAATAAAGAGACAACATCAAAACTAACCATATTAAAATCAAAATTCAAATTTAAACTATTCAATTTGTTTATAAAATCAACATGGTTTTTAACATTTGTGTTAGAAATGTTTCCTACCAAAGCAGTAAGAATTTTTACAAGCCATTTAGATAAATTATACATAACTGAGACCAATGAACTAATGATTGGTCTGATAGGGTTATTGATTTTATGTGTCTTGGTTTATTTAAACTTGATGCTTTCATAATGAAAAAAGTTGTAGATAAATATAAGCAACAAAATTAATATACTCAGTTTTTACACGTTTTGGGCTGTAAAGATACTTTGTAATTTCGGTTAGGGTCAAATCTGTTTAGGTTTGTGACCGTGTGATATCCGATAATCCTGGATTATCTCTTTTAATTTTTACCCTTTTGACAATTAACCATCTGGTATTCTTGATCTTGTTGTGTATCTGAGACCTTTCTCTCCAATTGTATTTCATTCGTTCCTTGACAATGTCTTAGTAAAGATGAAAGCGCTTGGATTTCTGACTATCATTTTTCCTGTGGTATTTGCTTATATATATATATATTATATATATATATATATATATATATATATATATATATATATATATATATATATTATATATATATATATATATATATATATATATAATATATATATATATGCAGGATCGCCACTAGGAGGAGAAAAATAAAAAACGAAGTACCGAGTACTCTCGTGTGATTGCTACACATTTTCAAGGCGAAACCTGCAAAATTTTAGTGAATCCTCTGCATGTATGTATGTATGTATGTATATATATATATAATATATATATATATATATCTATATATATATAGATATATATATATACATATATAATATATATATAATTATATATCATATATATGTATGTGTCTGTGTGTGTGATTTCTTTTGCCATGCGCATCGCTTTTCGTTTTTTATTGACGAAAACTTGTATCACGAAAAGCACGACAAAATGATACCTGTTTATTCGCTTCATTATGCACATGGAACTCGGCGTTTCAGGGTGCGCTGCTCTCGAATGGCTTGGGAATGACGTTTTCATTTGTTTGTTTTGGCGCGCCATTGCTGTGAAATTGCACGATCAACAATGTACGTATGTAGGATATGTATTTTTCGATTGTTGGACGTTTTTGTACTGATAAATGATGTTGTGATTATAAGTTTTGAGTTGTGTACAGGGATGATTTAGCTGTGAATATAAGTTTGGTTTTGTTTACTGGGATGATTAGGTTGTGATTATAAGATTTGTTTTGTGTACAGGGATGATTTAGCTGTGAATATAAGTTTTGTTTTGTGTACAGGGATGATTTAGCTGTGAGTATAAGTTTTGTTTTGTGTACAGGGATTATTTAGCTGTGAGTATAAGTTTTGATTTGTGTACAGGGATGATTTAGCTGTGAATATAAGTTTTGTTTTGTGTACAGGGATGATTTAGCTGTGAATATGTTTTGTTTTTGTGTACAGGGATGATTAAGCTGTGAATAAGTTTTGTTTTGTGTTCAGGGATGATTTAGCTGTGAGTATAAGTTTTGCTTTGTGTACAGGGATGATTAAAGCTGTGGAATAAGTTCTTGTTTTGTTTACTGGGATGATTAGGTTGAATATAAGTTGTGGTTTGTGTACAGGATGATTTAAGCTTGAATAGTATAAGTTTTGCTTTGTTGACAGGGTAGCTGAATTTTAAGCTGTGAATAAGTTTTGTTTTGTTTACTGGGATGATTAGGTTGTGAATATAAGTTGTGTTTTGTGTACAGGGATGATTAAGCTGTGAATATAAGTTTTGTTTTGTGTACAGGGGTGATTTACGTTCTAGTTGGTCCACACTACGGGGAAGTAAAGCATGTCATGAACACATGTAGACTACTTAACGGAAAAATGTCACAAACATGTTGAAAATAAGTCAGCGATCGTAAGTGGACAATGCTGGATAGTCGTATAAAGCGCTGGTTAGGGCTACCAAATAAGTGGCTGACTTGTACTTAACCTTTCAACCTGCATGTGATGTGTGTACGGTTAATTGCCGATATGTGTTCGTCATATGTGTTGCTAAAGTGTGGACGCACCCTTAGAGAGAGAGAGAGAGAGAGAGAGAGAGAGAGAGAGAGAGAGAGAGAGAAAACTCTTCAGATTGAAATAAAATCCTTGTGGGCCTATATCAGTAAGTGGTGTTTTATGAAAGCAGAGATAGGAAGGTCATAGGCTAGCAACCTCATCCCACAAGATTTTTTGACAACCGACGATCAGTACCATCTGGAGAGAATTTAATGTACTTTCTCTGTGTATATATATATATATATAGTATAATATTTTATATAATATATATATATATATATATATATGAATAATTATCACATCACCGTGATTCATATATATCATTCGAGCTACAAATGTCCTTTAATATCTAATTCGCTCTACCTCGGAATTGGTATATTTTCATATATGTACCGAAGGGGAATTTTTAGTTGATAATAATTTCGTCCCCTCATGGGATCGAACCACCGTCCAGTGAACGGGAACGAAATCAGGACGGACAGTGACGTTATCAAGTCGGCCAACAGAGAGGCTATAAGTTTATATCGATTCTGACCTTACAAATCACCGTCGAACTCAGTGTTTTCGTAATTAGAATCGATATGAAACCCCCTCTACCATGTTAGCCAATTCGAACGTTTGACCCACGTAGCCTTGTTATGAATAATTATCACATCACCGTGATTCATATATATCATATCCCATGAGGGGACGAAATTATTATCAACTAAAAATTCCCCTTCGGTACATATATGAAAATATATCAATTCCGAGGTAGAGCGAATTAGATATTAAAGGACATTTGTAGCTCGAATGATATATATGAATCACGGTGATGTGATAATTATTCATAACAAGGCTACGTGGGTCAAACATTCGAATTGGCTAACATGGTAGAGGGGGTTTCATATCGATTCTAATTACGAAAACACCGAGTTCGACGGTGATTTGTAAGGTCAGAATCGATATAAACTTATAGCCTCTCTGTTGGCCGACTTGATAACGTCACTGTCCGTCCTGATTTCGTTCCCGTCCACTGGACGGTGGTTCGATCCCATGAGGGGACAAAATTATTATCAACTAAAAATTCCCCTTCGGTACATATATGAAAATATACCAATTCCGAGGTAGAGCAAATTAGATATTAAAGGACATTTGTAGCTTGAATGATATATATATATATATATAGAATATATATACATATACATACACACACACAGAGGAAAAAGGCACATAATACCTGTCTGTTTAGATTATTATGTCCATTGAAGCAATGGGTGTTGGAGTAATGTTTGTGAATGTCTGTAGGATTTATTTTTGCCGCTACAGTTTTCTGTTAAGTGAAATATAATTCCCGTACATGTTTAGGCATCACAAAATAAATACGGTTTTGTTATGGTGTAAATATTAATCTTCTTTTGTATGGAAGAATTATTTTGAGAGAGAGAGAGAGAGAGAGAGATTCGCAAGATTAAATTTTATCGGGGTTCATGGAATTACATTAAATTCTCTCTCTCTCTCTCTCTCTCTCTCTCTCTCTCTCTCTCTCTCTCTCTCTCTCTCTCTTATTTCGACAAGGACTAAGCAGGCTGTATTCAAATGCATATTCTGTTCTTTCCTGAGCAAATATTGGTTAGTAAAGTTTCTTGCAGTTTCTGAATTCGATCAATATCACGCAGAAATCCACAAATGCAAACAAGACAGCAAGACTACTATTGCAGCGCACGCAATAGTTTCACTTATTTATTTATTTACTTATTTACTTATTTTATGTTGGTTCTTGATTTAGTAAACAAAAGGAACCACTGTTTACTCAAACGAGTTTGGGTAGATACTGTTGATATTAATGCTTTGATTTGATTTTCAGATTTCAAATGTTTTCGTCAATTATCAGTTAGATATATATATATATATATATATATATATATATATATATATACTATATATATATATATATATTGCACTGTAACGACCCCTTTTTTGACTGACAGTTTCGCAATGTTTTGCTCAGGACGAGTTGCCGAATAGATATTTTTCTTAAAGCAGAAAAACGAGTTTCAGGTATTTTCTAAATGACGCTGAATACACAAATTCTCGCTCAGTTTCCTCCATTCAGTGATTTGTTATGAGGAGACATTTTCACCCGGACTGATATTTTCTTGAAATATCTTACAAGGACGGTTGCTCAGTCATATTTTCTCGACCGTATTAAATGGCTCTCCGGATCTTATCAAACGTTCCGAGTGTTTGGAACGTTTTTATTTGTTTATTTTTTTTAATTATTTTTATCAGAGCAACATTTTTCTGAAGCGTAACTTTGTCGTGATAGAAACTTCGCCGTCGAGTCCGTTGCTAAGTTGTAATTTCTGATACTGAATAAAGCCCTCCTGGGTCTACGGGCTGCTCTAGGAGCAAGAGCCCGTGCTGGCATAAGACCAGCTTAATCTCAAACAACAACAAGCTCCTTGGACCTTCATCAAACGTTTCCAGTCTCTGAGGAACGTTATGCTTGAAAGTTCTCTCTCTCCTTTATTATTTTCTGTATTGACTGTGAAACGTCACTTGATGGCACCCTACAGCTAGGAATGGAATGAGGCAGTCATGTTTTTTTTTATGCGTTACAACTAAGAATTAGAATTCTCTTCCAGATTTACTTTCTTTACACATAATGCCCCATCCTTTACTTTATCTGAACTCATGTTTTACTCTCTGTCAGCCTGAGGGTAAAAATGGTCTGTTTATTTGTTTACATTATCCATGTTTAAGTACTGTGTTACAGAGAACAGTACTATCGAAGGGCTTCTGAAAGACGACGCATTTATTTATATCTGCAGTCGCCATTTCTGTGAAATGGAGTGAGAGCATGGAGTGTAGGTAGTGTGCTTTGAATTTTTGTATATCAATTTTATAACCCAAATCTCCTTCAGAACCAAGCATTTCTTCCACAATATCCTCCCTGTAAGGGGGTAGTGCCATCAGTGCACCTCATGCAATGCACTGTAGGCATTACTAAAGATTCCTTGCAGCGTCCCTTCGGGCCCTAGCTGCAAACCCTTTCATTTCTTTTACTCTATCTCCATTCCTATTACTAGCAAACATATGTATACAAAAATTATGTATGATAAATTCGTAAAGTAACTAAGTCTGGCCGCCCCACAAGAGCAGAATCAGCTTCGTTTCAGTGAATCCCTTCTCACCCCCACCCACACCGGAGGGCGGGGGCGTGGGGGGGGGGGGGGAGGTAGTATGAAACCCCATTAAAAAAACATCTTAGGGTTCCCCACTATAACTCTGCCAAGTTTCATACCCATCGGACCAGCCGTTTGGCCGTGATTGAATGACAGACGGACGGACAGACATAACGCCCTTCTTGCTATCCACCCTCTCCTAACGATTACTGCATAGTGCAGCAGCGAGGTTTTCTTCCTGTTACACCTTACAAACCTACCTACTCTCAATGCCCTTTCCAGCGCTGAATGACCCCAGAGGTCCCAGTGCTTGGCCTTTGGCCTAAATTCTACGAATATTCCTCTCCATTCCCACAATACCCGGTGAATACTCTTTAACTCTTACCGGGCATCTGTAAACCCAAGTTCTCCTCCCGTGTTTGAAGAAGCCAGAAGTTAAGTGTTTGTTCTTCCCTCTAGTTTACTCCGGGAAAATACGCCCGGCGATACAGACATCCGGCACTATTTTATAAGGAGTCTGTTGAGTCCTTTTTGTTTTGAGTGAGGTTTCCTTGGGAGGAATCACGATGAGTTTGCTTCAGTTGTGCGATTGCACGCTTTATGAATTATTATCCATTGTATATATCCAATACATGAACAGTAAACTTTGCACCCACACACACGCACACACACGCACATATATATATAATATGTATGTATGTATATATATATATATATATATATATATATATATATATATATATATATATATATATATATATATATTCGGTGAAAGCTTTGTGGTGTTGTCGTTTTAGGTTGTATATTTCTGCTTCGAAATCCCAAGGGAAAACGATCTTCATTACTAATATTGTTGGAATTTACGCAGTCGAAATTTGTTATTGTGGTTCTTTAAAAAAAATAATAAAGATAAAAAGTCATGTAAGGATGTCCATTAAAGATGAAGAATATTGTGTATGTTTTTGTCAATGAAAGCGTGTTTTGGGCTGGCTTTAATTGAGAGAGAGAGAGAGAGAGAGAGAGAGAGAGAGAGAGAGAGAGAGAGAGAGAGATTCAGTCACGTTCATAGATAAATAGGATTTGGATCGATGAATAATACTCATGCTTCCTTTCTTCACGTAAAAACATAAAAAAAAGATAAATACAAAAAATAAAGATTGCGAGCCTGATCTAACTATACTCTGTTTTTTTTCATCTGTCCACCCGCCTGTGGTGTTTGCGTATGGTAACGCCGCGTCCCGGGCTTTAGATAGTCACGCTAAGTGTAAGTTTTACTGTACGCCAATTACACCGTTAATATTCGAAATAGGATATTGTTATAATTGTTGAATGTAAGCTGAATGTAACAATCTAAAGCCCGGGACGCAGTGTTACCATACGCAAACACCACAGGTGGGTGGACAGATGGAAAAAAACAGAGTATACACATTAGATTGCAATAAATACTCTAAATGTATCTTTATTGAATAACACCTTTAAGCATATCCACATTAACAAACTCCACGAGGGAATACGCGCCCAAATTAAACTAGGGATTAATCCATTTCCGGGAGACATTGCATCGATGCCAGTGAATTGAGGAAACTTTGGGGATCCTGCAGGTTTACGAGGAGGAATTAATTGCTCTTATTATTTGTACACGGCGACGTGGAACAAGTCCAAAGTTCCATCAACTCGCTAAGCAAACCGACTTTAGTCGGGATAACCAGTTGAAAAGTGAAGACAATATAGTTAGTTGTTGATTAGATTAATATATGAATTAAGTCAGATGCATCAAACATATGTATGTTTAGACAGATCATAGTATATATATATATATATATATATATATATATATATATATATATATATATATATATTCTTCTGTTAAAGCAGGATACGTCTCAAGGTATATCTCCCACTATATATTTCGCTAATGTAACCCCTTCTGTCATTCACTGCTTGATAAGGGTGGAAGTTAATCCATCGAAACATAGTTCTTAGCTATAAACCAGATTGTTTTAATGGGTGTTTTATATTTTATATATATATATATATACATAAATATATAACAGATACATTAAGTCAATAGAATATGACGGTCTAGGTGAAAAAATCTTTATTTGATAAGTTCCCGGAATTAGACGTTTTATGGAAATTTCGTAAGGGCTACACAAGGACGAGAGTTTCGACTGGCATAAGGTCAACCTAATGGAACGATAGCATTAGGATCTGATGAGAATTCCCTGTCGTAGTTGGGATAGGTATAGGGGTGCTGGAAGAATGGGATGGGGGGGTGTATGTGTTGATGAGACCTATTAGTTTCCAGTTGTTTTTTATTCTAAGGTTTTAAGTGATTGTTATTATTATTATTATTATTATTTTATTATTATTATTATTATTATTATTATTATTATTTTATTATTATTATTCTAAAGAGTCCACAATAATATCTGTTAAAAGTTCTTGTAACACTTAATAAAAGCTTTCGAACCCTTCTCTGGGTTCATCTCCAGTCCACACCAAGGTAAACATGGAAATCAAAATACAAAAGTCACTGAAAATTGATGACACCGGTAGTTGGCTCGTAAATAAACGAGAGGTGATGAAGAAAGAGGGCAGTTAACCCAGCAAGGTGATTTCATCTCTTCTATTAATATTCCTGCAATTATTATTATTACTATTATTATTATTATTATTATTATTATTATTATTGATTATTACGATGGACACACACACACACACACACACACACACACACACACACATATATATATATATATATATATATATATATATATATCTATATCTATTATATATATATCAGGTCAGTAAATACACATATAAAACCTCCAGGGGATGTCCATGATGCAAAGAGTAAAAATTACAAGTTTTATTCCAAGAAACGTTTCGCACATGATTTTTCTGCATCATCAGTCTGTGCAAGAGCAAAAAGACATATTTATGTATGTATATATGTGTATATATATATATATATATATATATATATATATATATATATATAATAATATACATAATGTGTGTATTTTTGAGCACGCGCTCATACATCTGTATATGTTGGATTCTATGTTTAGTACAAAAGCGCTGATGTGGTTCATTTGGATTAATCCGCTGTATCGATCTGTCATCATTGACCTCGGCAATGGGCTCACATTATGGCAAATGGCTATTGGTGATCCTGTCTCATCAGAGCCTTTGTTCGACCGCGGAAGGTTAATGCAGGAAGTAACGTTTAGTGGCGCGAAAAAGTTGAATAAACGTTTTTCGAACGTTCATGTCAGGAAGTGTTGAGCGTGATGGGGCTGGTAACCTTTAGATTGGTACGAGACTAGTAAACGTTGTATTCCTTTTTTTTAGTAAACGTATTTCATCTTCGCAGCAACGTTTAGTGGCGTGAAAAAGTTAAATAAACGTTTAGAACGTTCATGTAGGAAAGTGTTGAGCGTGATAGGGCTGGTAACCTTTGGACTGGTGAGAGACTAGTAAACGTTCTATTTCTTTGTAGGAAACGCATTGCATCTTTCCTGTAACGTTTAAAGCGCGAAAAGTTGCATAAACGTTTCGAACGTTCATGTCAGAAAGTGTTGAGCGTGATAGGGCTGGTCACCTTTAGACTGGTATGAGATGAGTAAACGTTGTATTTTTATGTACGAAACGTATTGCATCTTCGCAGCAACGTTTAGTGGCGCGAAAAAGTTGAATAAACGTTTCGAAAGTCCACGTAGGAAATTGTTGAGTGTGATAGGGCTGGTAACCTTTAGACTGGTATGAGACGAGTAAACGTTCTATTTTTACGTAGGAAACCTGTGGGGAATTGAATTATTGTCATCTAGGTATGAAATTGGAACTTGGATACGAAGATGCAGTGCTATAGTAGTATTCGGGTAGAAATGCATTACACCTTCGCTTGAACCTTTTGAAGTTCAGAAAAAAGAGAGACCATCTATTTAAAAAATGAATTGATATATTGATAAATAGATAGAAATGTATTAATATGCAAGGAGAACAATTTTTCACGCAATTTAATAATTTTTTTTCCATTTATTAATTTGTTGATTTATTTTTTTCTTTTTTGATAATGGGATCTCTTCTTTCTGTATTTCCCTTTACTTCTTACTTCTTCCTAATGAACATCATATTTCAAGTCAATGGCCCCTTTGGTGGGATTGCTCCTTATGAATAGGTTTCATCTACTGTATAGTAATAATAATGGTAATAATAATATGAAAGCAAACAACTTTGAACGTTTATGTAGAAAATTGCTGACGGGGACGGAGTAGGTAATGTAAAAGAAAACTTGTACCGACTTTGTCTGTCAGTCTGCCCTCAGATCTTATAAACTTCTGAGGCTAGAAGGCTGCAGATTGGTATGTTGATCATCCGCCCTCCATTCACCTAACATAGCAAATTGCAACTCTCTAGCCTCTGTATGTTTTTTTTTTTTTTTTTTTTTTTTTTTTTTTTAAGGTTAAAGCTAGCCATTAACGTACTTGGGACAAAGTTATAGGTACCAACAACATAAGCCAACACCGGACTGTGGCTTAGTTTCATGGGCCGTGGCTGAGGCCATCACCAAACAGAAAACTAGTGCCTCAGTGGCGTGATCGGTGTGGTCTTGACCTGCCGCCTCGGTGGCCGCGAGTTCGATTCTCGGGCATTCCATTGAGGGGTTAGAAGTTCACTCTCGACGTGGTTCGGAAGTCACGTAAAGCCGTTGGTCCCGTTGCTGAATAACCACTGGTTCCATGCAACGTCAAAACACCATACAAAACAAAAACAGAAAACTCGATTTCGGCGTACTTTTTTACTTGTTTAGTCTTGCTGTCGAGCGTCTCTAAATGTCTGTTCTTTAGATCTTCGTGTTTCATCTCATTTCTTTTCTCGATCTCTTTATATTGCTGTCCAACCACTCCTAACGCGCTTTCCTTATCGTGATCGCTGAATGGCCAAAA
>NC_087220.1:49030040-49045040 GCF_015104395.2 Macrobrachium nipponense
ATTTTGCTCTTGAATAGAAATTTCAGTAATGAGTCGCAAAGCAATGCCACAGTTTTCCGTCGAAAGTATTTATAACCTTTTACTGCAGGAAAGGGTTATATTTTTTACCCTTGCTCTCTGTTTTTTTTCTTTTTTAACACCGAAATTGGAGTACCATTATTTAAATTGTAATACTTGAGAAACGCGTTATTTCTCATTTAATAGGTACCCCATTATTTATCCCGTGATTTGAAATGGCCGTTGTGTTTTACACAGAAATAATCATTTTCTGTTTTCGATCCCAAACGAATTATTCTGGCTGCACTGGAGAAATTAATCTGACCCAAAATATGAGGATACCATAAATTCAACTAACGAATTTAACCTTTTCCCCCTCATAATGTCAGTGTGTGGGATTGCTCATCATTTATTTCGATTAGTACCCGCAGAACGAAACTTATAAGTTGTTATAGCCTAAACATGTCATATATATTTTTTTACTTATGTATCCTTTTTTATAATCTTTGGTAGTTTTTTTTGTGAGGGAGCTCTATGCTTATAATTAAGATGAATATTTGGTCTATACACAAAGTAATAAAAGAAAATAGTAAAAGAACAATAAGTTTAGAATGCATATAAATTTGTTTTTTTGCTTTTAGAATATTAAATATTTAAGGTAAATGTAATGTCGAATTTATTTATAAATCATATATTTTGTGCTGCTCTTCTGAAAGGACGAGAAAATGTATAAGATGCGTATTTCAGTCCAGGGAATTTAGACAATCTCACAAAATCCTCCAACTCTCTCCAATTTATTTAGGCGGAATTTCAAGTATCGCGTGTTCTGGTATCATTGCGAGGAAAAGTGTATTACCGCCCTTTTGCAGTATCATACATCTTCTGCATTCGTTGGTTTCCCACAGGTGGGGTCTCCCACAGGTGGGGTTCGGGCGGGGCCAAGGATTCCGAGTCACGCGCTCATGAAAAGGGATCTGTGATGGAAGTCAGGAACATGATACTTTAGTTTTTTTTTTTCCTTCAGAAAATACAGGGACTTTTACCGATCATAGAAAATACAGGTACTTTTACTGTGTATAGAAAATACTGGTACTTTTACCGATCTTAGAAAATACAGGTACTTTTATCGAACGTAGAAAATACAGGTACTTTTACTGAGTATTGAAAATACTGGGACTTTTACCGATCATAGAACAATAGGTACTTTTACCGATCTTAGAAAATACAGGTACTTTTACCGAACGTAGAAAATACAGGTACTTTTACTGATCATAGAAAATGTAGGTATTTTTACCGATCATAAAAAATACAGGTACTTTGACTGATCATAGAAAATACAGGTGCTTTTACTGATCATAGAAAATGTAGGTATTTTTACTGATCATAGAAAAATAGTTACTTTTACTGATGATAGAAAATTAGTTACTTTTACTGATCATAGAAAATACAGGTACTTGTACTGAGTATAGAAAATACAGGGACTTTTACTCATCATAGAAAATACAGTTACTTTTACTGATCAAAGAAAATAGATACTTTTACCGATCATAGAAAAATAGGTACTTTTACCGATCATAAAAAAATACAGGTACTTCGACTGATCATAGAAAATACAGGTGCTTTTACTGATCATAGAAAATGTAGGTATTTTTACTGATGATAGAAAAATAGTTACTTTTACTGATGATAGAAAAATAGTTGATTTTACTGATCATAGAAAATACAGGTACTTGTACTGAATATAGAAAATACAGGGACTTTTACTTATCATAGAAAATACATACTTTTACCGATCATAGAAAAATAGTCCTTTTACCGATCATAGAAAATACAGCTACTTTTACTGATCGTAGAAAATAAAGGAACTTTTACCGATCAAAGAAAAATAGGTACTTTTACTGATCACAGAAAATGTACGTATTTTTACCGATCATAAAAAAATGCAGATACTGTTACTGATCATTGAAAATACAAGTAATTTCACTGATCATAGAAAATACAGCTACTTTTACTGATCATTTTTAAATCTGTTTCGTTGAGTTTTATAGTTGTAAGATTTGGTAAGATTTTATTGCAAGAAAATTTGCAAATATTTATATTTATTCGTCTTTTTCTTATTGTTTCTATTGAAAAGGTGTAACATTTTGATTTAATTTCTATGATGTGTGATAAGTTATTTACATAGCCACTGGGCATAACATCTTGTTTTCATATCTATGATAAATTATTTATAAAGGCCACGAAAGAAAAAAATGTAAATTTCTTGATCGTTCTTTGTGGTATGTCAGAGCTAAACCATTACTGCAAATTTTCAAAATAACTTTCGTATTTAGGCATAATAACTGTTGTATGTGGTTCCTGTTGTTGAGCTTTTTATAGCCCTTTTTGTTTGCTTTTTAGCGAAACTAAAGGAAATTCCTATTTTGTTTGTCTTAATAACGCTGCGTATTAATGATTGGATCGTTATTGTCTCACTTTCGGGACAATTGCTTAATTTTATTTATCTAGAGTCTAGACAATAGAGAGAGAAAGAGAGAGAGAGAGAGTCTCTTGTTTTTATGAGGTATGTTGATGAACTAAAACCAAGGGAATTAAAGATTTAAACATTTTGAAGAACATTCATGTGAAGATGATATGTACATATTTATTTATTTATTTACTGTTTATTTGTGTATTTACTTTTATATATTTATTTAGCCATCGAAAGAACAATCGAACGATAAACAAGGGTAGTGAGGTCACCCTTGACCTGGTTTTGCCGAGAGTTACGTCTTGTTACTCGTCGGGGCTTGGGTCAAGGAGATGTCAAAACGCGTCCATTTCAACATCACACTTCAAGAAATATATATTGCTATTTTGAACATGACCTCTCCCCAGCGATTCTCTTTAGAAATATATGATCAGGATTGTGAAAGACGGTGTAGTGTGATATCTTAAATTCAGTTTTAAGTAAATGGTTAGGAAATAGCATGTATATTTTTCGGGTTATCAGTAATTTGGAGTTATTGTTAGCGTTTAAATATGCTTAAGATAATTTTGTTTTTATATTTATTTCCATTGGCCTTCATGAACTCAAAGTGAAGACTAACACAAAATGTTTGCACCAGGACTCAAAGGGAATAAATCGGGATTAATCTAAAATGACCTTATTTTGATATAGGTAGCGGAAACTGAGAGAGAGAGACTCTCTCTCTCTCTCTCTCTCTCTCTCTCTCTCTCTCTCTCTCTCTCTCTCTCTCTCTCTCTCAATAAAAATGCCAACCTTGGTAAATATTGTCAGCATTTACAGGCAATTTGATAATGAAATAACTGGGTTCTAATGTATCAGCGTTAGGATAATTGCCCCTGTCGGGGAAATTATTAGCGTGTGTGTCGATCAATGACATTATAATTACTACAATTACTGTTACTATGATGACATGGAGTTTAGTGATGAGCTCCGTTGGCGCTATTGTTCCAAGTGTCGTTTTTCCCTGCATTGTTGTCGTTTATGATATAATGGTAATTATAATGATCACGGACAGCTTACTACTGCAAAAAAAGACTGAAAGTATATCTGCTGTGGGAACAATATGTTTTTGAGTTCCTTATTTTTGAAGTTTTGTTAGAAATTATGTTGAGGGGAATTTCGCCTCCTTTTTTTGGGCCCATAATCTTTATAGAATGCGCAAGTAGTTATTATGACTGTCTTCATGAAACTTCACATAATGTTAATTTGAATAAAGAGGAATGCATAATAATTACCACGACACTTCTCCGTTTAATACTGCTTATGATTACCCTGAGGACAGCCATTACATCAGAGTAATTTAACGACAAACGTCGAGGTTTGACATTAAATTTATCACTTAGTAAAGAAAATGGGTACTTCATAGTAAAGAAAATGGGTACTTCATAAAACTTAATAATCTTTCTATAAGGTGAAAGGGCTTCTTCAGGTGAAAGAACGCTTGCTGCTGTGGTGCACTGTTGGCATTGTTTGAGGTTCTTTGCAGCGTGCGTTCCGCCCCTAGCTGCAACCCCTTCCGTTCCTTTTACTGTACCTCCTTTCATATTCTGTTTCTCCCATCTTACTTTCCACCCTCTCCTTACAGTTAATTCATAGTACAACTGCGAGTTTTTCCTCCTGTTACACCTTTCATACCTTTTACTTTCAGTTTCCGTTTTCAGCGCTGAATGACCTCATAGGTCCCAGTGCTTGGCCTTTGGCCTAAATTCTAGATTCAATTCAATTCAGGAACGAACGCTTGCTGTCTCGACGCCATCATAGTCTGTCATAGCAAAATAAAAAGTATTGAAATGTGAATGGATAAAGCCGTAGAGATTCATTGATATGAATACTTTTCGCAAAATGCTCTCCACAGTTGAATCTCTCTCTCTCTCTCTCTCTCTCTCTCTCTCTCTCTCTCTCTCTCTCTCTCTCTCTCTCTCTCTCTCTCTCTCTCTCTGCCTGTCCATAAGTGGGAAGGGCATCTAGATATATACTTGAGAATCTTTGAAGTATAACGAATCTTTCACTGGACAGCTTCTCTATCTGCACAAGGATTTGATCAACTTTTCCCATCTATTTTAGCTGCATTAACACAAAACTAAAACATTTCAATAAAATCTGCGATAGATTGCTTTGATTTGCATTACAAATGTATTATACAAGCATCCAAACACAAATTATATTTCATATTACTTATTTTAGTGTTTGCGTATCAAATGCAATAATTATTATTCAATAACTAAATTCCTTTTTCTATTTTTCCAGGGTAAGTAACCACTTGTGGGTCAGTCTTGGTGTGTTGTGAGTGGAATTTCACCGCATAAAAAGTAAGTGTTGTTATTATCGGCATTATGAGTGTGATATTATTAGCTATCATAGTAGACGGTATTTATTTAAACAGGCGTTGAATTTACCTATAAACTTGCAAATCTACCTATGCATAAATATATACTTATACATGTATATATGTGCTATATATGTGTGTGTATGTGTGTGTGTATATCTATTTATATATATATTGTATATACATACATATATATGTATATATCATATATATATATATATATATATATATATATACACACATACATACATACATACATACAGAGAAAGAGAGAGAGAGAGATAAAGTAATCATAATATTCATAATGGTAACTGGGGTAAAGGCAGCTGCCCTTTGATGCTAATCCTACTTTAATCCCCAATATCTTATCCAATCACGTTCGGTAGCGTTGATTCCCGAACCCCCTCGTTTCAGCTGCCACAGAGTCGGGACCTGTTACGCTTCGCTGCGTTTGACGTTTAATCCGTTGGCATTTTGTCAGTTTCGAGTGTCTCGGCGAGTGTTTGTATTTGGCAATGTTCGAATGTATTATGATTTGGAGATGTTGATATAGTAGCCGTTGTTGGTTATACCTTTGTTTCTTCGCCTGTTTTGCAACTCAAGTCTCATCTCTTACTCCCACCATCCTTTATATTTACGAAAGAATTCGTATGATAAACTAATCTTTGTAATATTTCCACGATGTAATTCAGAATGCATTTCATATGTATTTATATATGTATGTATATGTATATATATATATATATAATATATATATACATATATATACATATATATACATATATATATATATAATATATATATATATATATATTATATATATAGAAAGAGAGAGAGAGAGAGAGAGAGAGAGAGAGAGAGAGAGATACACTTACATACTACCGAGAATGCTTTATATCCTTCACCAGACACGCACGTAATTCAAATAATTCCCTGTAATTTCCCCAAGGATATTATCGAGTGCTATTCCCCACGTAATTTCGACCCTTGGGAAATGAGGATGATCCCTTTCCCTTGGGGAATACATTCCTTCTCCTCTTCTGAATCTTAATCGATGATTCATTCTGACCTTAAAAAGGGGGGCTGGGGGGCGGGGCGTACATGAAAGGAGATAAAGTCCTTCGGAGGATTGGTAGGATAGGAGAATTATACGTTGATGAGAAAGAGAGATAGAGAGAGAGAGAGAGAGAGAGGAGAGAGAGAGAGAGAGAGAGAGTAGTTTTCTAAGAACATTAAAAAAAAATGGCAATATAGATATTCTCAAAGATAGAACGTAATGGTGAAATGTGTGTTTGTGAGAGAGAGAGAGAGAGAGAGAGACGCGGGGGGGGGGGGGGGGGGGGGGGGGGGGGGGGGGGTGGTTGAGCGTGTGTTATTTAAAGTCATCATTAAACTGCTACTCTGCGCAAGAAGTGTCAGTATCTCCGCGTTGGCTTAGTAAAAGGTAAACAGGAAATGAAGAGGAATTAATAAATATACCAGTAGTTTCCTTTCCTAAAATTGATATCTCTCTCCTTCTCGGAAATTGTTAAGAAATTCAAAGGTAGTATGAAAATCTCTCTCTCTCTCTCTCTCTCTCTCTAGGAAAAGGCATCCTTAAATAAAACTTTCTCTCTCTCTCTCTCTCTCTAGGAAAAGGCATCTTTAAATAAAACTATCTCTCTCTCTCTCTCTCTATCTCTCTCTCTCTCTCTCTCTCTCTCAAGGAAAAGGCTTTCTATACATGGAAAAGAATTCTCCCTCTTTCTGTGAAAATCAAGGACCTGCATTTAAGGATCCATTGATCTTCGTGCAGCCGAAGTGTTGATGGGGACCCCTAACTCAATAACTTCCGTTTCCGGAACGTGTAGGGCCGTTCCGTCCGTTTCATTTGTTTTCATTAACGTCTAGCCAATCCACTTGACGCCGATTTTTTTTTCTATGCATATCTGCATTTTATTTTAGAGTGAATAAGAATGATTTTTGTTTTGTGACCCCTTGTATGCACTTTCTGCGATATTTTTAAGAGTATTTTTCTACATTGTGTATATTCATATATAAATAAGAAAATAATCATATATCATATATAATATATATATATATAGTATATATATATATAGATATATGTATATATATATATATATATATAATATACATGTGTGTGCGTGTGTATGTATGTGTCTGCATATATGCCTCTAGCCCTTTGGAATAGGTGCCGACTGAACTGTAAAGCCTTCCTTTTTACCAGAAAGTCTTAAGGGATGAGGTTGCTAGCCTGTACCCTTTGACATCTAGGTGTATAGTAGGTGGGCGGCAGAGCGGGATCTCTCCACGAGCCTTGGAAATGGAATCATGCACCATTGGGCCAAGGCAGCACACACCCTTGATAAATACTCTATTCCAATCCTTCTCCAAGACTGTTTTAAAGAGAGAATGCGAGTATTTCGTGGAGAGAGGAATCTTCCTTGTTCCTGACGTCGAGATTTCAAGGGACGACACCTTGTCTGTTATTTGGGGGATTTTCGGTATTGTGTCCAGGAATAATGGCGAGTGTTTCTTGTCCTGATTGGCTTTCACGTTCGGAAATACAGGGGAGCTTTCTTATGGGACGGACAACGGCGAATGGTACTGCAAATTTTTTTTTTTTATGTTATTTGTATTTGGTTCTTGCTTGAAAATTTGTATTTTTTCTAAACACAAATCAACCACGGATACTCATATTGAAACGTTTCCTATTAAATGAAATAAGAAATAAGAACGGTATATGTTATTTTTCGATGTCATAAGAAAAGAAAGTCCTTCATTTTCATAAGAAGGCAGTTTTCTCTTTACAGGTTATTCGATGTCATCTAAAAATAGGAGAGGTTTATAAATGATAAAAAAAATAGTCACAGGAATAAACATTTAACAATGAATAAAAGTATCTCAAAACAATGACCATACGCCCTGCGACGCCAAATTACGCAAAAAGAAAATCAAGCAGAACAAAATAAGCAAGGCAGTACAAAACCAACAAAAACTGTTTTAAAAAATTTTCGCGAGATATTCCAAGAATAATATTAAAAATGTGAATACATATTTTCCCTTTCCACTCGAAATGTAACCTTTGCGTAAGTAATCCTTTACATAATCTTTCCTGGTGAAGTATAATACTGAACAATTATATAAACGTAATATTAATTCCATTAGAATTCCCTCGTTCTAATCTCCTTACGTATTCCCTTTGCTCTCTGGAAAAGGAAATTTAGTCCGTGGTTCACTTCACGCTCTCGGATGTGTTGCGGTGAACGTGACGTTCGCTGCGAGTTTTACTGCGGTGGCGCTGTTTGTCTGTCATATGTGAAGGAAGATTATATGTATATATTTAACTATATATCTACATATATATTAATATATATATATTCTATATATATATATGTGTGTGTGTGTGTGTGTGTGTGTGTGTGTGTGTGTGTATATATATATATATATATATATATATATATATATATATATATATTATATATATATATTCCTAGAATTACTCTTTCTTCCATTCGTGAAATTCATATATCACGAATAGAAGAGAGATTTAGTCTGTCGATATAAAGAAAAATATTGTATATATATATATATATATATATATATATATATATATATATATATACACATATATATATATATTGCTACGTCTATAGAACGCCTCGCCTTCCCAGCAGAGTTTTAGTTATATTTAATTATAAAAGTCGCAGCCATGCCTTCTGAAGCGACTGTTGTTGGGAGAGTGGGTATGCGTAGGACTGATATTTCCGGTCTGACGGAAGCTTAGGGTAAGAGAGGCAGGTCACAAGAGTAGCTAGGCTTCGAGATGGATTTTAGGGACTTCTACAATAAGACCTATTTTCCTTCCCAATTTGCTGGTTGCGTTGTGTTTACCACCTTTCAGGCAATGCTCGAGGCGGTTTTTTGGAAGCCCCCGTGATTCGAACCAAGCAGTATCGCCCTCAGTCGGCCGCGAGACGTGATCTCGGACAGAGGTCAAATTGCCAGCCTCCCAAAATTAGGCCTACCACGACGCACTGGTGGACCCGGACCCCAGACCTGAACAGAGGTCGGACCGCATTCTTCTACAAGGATACACAGAATATTGCATAAAGGTACGTCTGAAAGTGTAAACTTCAACCCAGCACCTTTTACTACCATACGACTCTTGCTAAATTCATTTTCAATTCTTATTTTTACCCCTTCTACATCAGAAGCCCGTTGTCCTCATCGGGCCACGTGCTCCCCTTTGTGACTTGTTAAAGACCTAGTTTTCGTGCATACCTCAGTGAACCATTCGAGTTTACCTTCCCCAATGTTAGAGAATTAATCAGCCTTAATCAAGCAAGAAGTCTTTTTCCTTTTATCTCGTTTAATCTGGATTCTTTTCCAGATTCCATGAGTCACTTGCCGTCTCTGCCCGCAAGTGTGCATTAACCCAAGTGAATGAAAATCGCTTGAATTGAATGAGACTATAAGCCCCAACGTGGGGCCAATAATCATTTAACTTTTCTCCAGGCCAGCACGGGCCTTTCTGTAAATAAATAGTTTTAAAGTAACGAGCTGAGTTTTCTGGCGACCTTCCCTCTAAAGAAAGTTTACGGTAAGTTCAAGCAATTCCCTCTTGAAATCCTAAAATTACTTCCGTTTACGTATCTAGTCTCTCACCAAGGCCCTATATACGTAAATTGGCGAATCTTGCCTGGATTGAACCTAGCTTGCTTAAAAAAAGCTTGTAAATCCGCGTTATCCGTTGTAAAACGTAAACTGTAAATTATGTTACAAAAGCGTAAATCAAGCACACTTGCAGGGAAGAAGACACACTGGTCTCACGGTAAGGTATTCCATTCATTAATATGATTATTCTATACCAATGTTAGCTTAAGGTACGTTTAAGTATTTTTATTGTAGAAGTGTTTAAAAGAGCGTAGGTAGAAATCTTATTATTGTAACGGCGAACGCGCCAGAGCTTTATTTTAGCGGCGAGCAAACAATTTGCCCCGCGAATTCTCAGTTACTTTGTGCTGTCCTCGTCGGACGAGACAGAGCACGTGTAGTAGAATAGATGCCAGAAAGAACCAGATCAAAACTAGGAATGCTTTGCCAGGGTTTATTGCTGTGTTTTGAAAGCCTAGCTAGTTAGGAGTGTTTTTACTAATAGTTCACGGCAAAAGAAGTGTACAATTCTTTTGTCTGTGATATGTTAGGGAATCCATTTTAACTTAGTTTTTCATTCAAGTGTTTGGTAACCGCTTACCTCTCGGCTAATTCAGCTTCGCGCTCTCTCGCGCCTGCGCGGTCTCAACCAACCTTCGTCTCATTCACAGCGGCCAGCCATGTTTGTTTCCTCTTTCAACAGTATCTAAACAATTTAAGCAAAGTAACGTAAGTCACGAAGTTTTAACGTAAATAATATCAATGTCTGTACTAGTATCTATCGTTCTGCCAGAGAAATTAACGTAATTCGCCTTTAATAAGAAACTAAAAGTTCGTGTTGTAAATTACCTTCGCATTTACAGAGAAATCAGCTGTTTTGAACGACATGCTGTGCGCTAGCAGCGCTACCCAGCTCGCTCACATGTTTCACCTCGCATCGCTCACTCACTCGCGCGCGCTGAGCGAAAATTTCATTTCACTTCGCACTTAACGTAACCTCATTTACAATTGTTTGCTAACATCGTTTTCAAATCCTTACCGTAATTTTTCACTTGTCCTTACGTAAAGTTAACGTAAATAAAAAGTATAGTCACTTGCAAGAATTGTTAACGTAAAAACGCGTCTGTAAATTTCATATTGAAACGCAAATCATTTCATAAGCGCGAGCCGCTACTAGTAACGTAAAAATTCGGTTCAACAGGTATGGCGCGTTATCATTTTCATAAAACGTTTTCAAAAGCAATTCTTTCAGTAAACGTTAACGTAAGTAAATCATTTAACGCAAGTTGCGTCATATTAAACTAACATTAGTAGTTCAATTCAAATATAAGGGAGTTCATTCATATATCATTTTTCCCCCTCTCCGAGAGAGAGAGAGAGAGAGAGAGAGAGAGAGAGAGAGAGAGAGAAAACCAGAACACAGTATTCACGAAGCCAAGAGTACTACATCTTACCATTAATTATAGCATGCCGAAATTAACCTTATTTTAGTCCTCTTGTGTCTTTCATTTACACAGCGTGATACGTACGCGCCTGTGTCCATTGCAGTTTGCAAGCATTTATTTATTTCATTTACCGAGTACTTCAGCGAGGGACTGAGCTTCTAAAATTTTCCATTACCTGTCGTTGCCCGAGTGGTCTTTTTCATGTTCTTTATCACGAAAGACTTGCGTATACCGCAAGCACAATTCGCACAGCGTGCCACGCCAATTCATTACTTCCAGACAGGGAAGTCGTTACCAGTTTAGGACTGGCCACCACCAGTGCACGTCAGGTCTTACCATTCACAGTGCCACTAATTCTTGACCCTCCCCTGTCCATCGACTGGCTGCTGAAGAAAAGTTACTCCCACCTTTTACTTTCTCTCCTCCACCATTACACTCTGCCATGAGCAGTGCCATTTCACTTCAGTATATTTAAGTATACTGCATGTAGTGTCCGGGACACACCAGCACGATCCCAGTGCTCCAAGGAACGCCTCCATAAATGCCATTGCACCTGTAACAGGCCGTACAGGTAGCCATTAAACCTGCGTGTCCGTCCTTACGAAGCTCCCAAATAATTAGTGTCCCGTGTAGGGCAGGGTCAGTGATCCTTCGGAACACTCAACAAGGGTAAACGCCTCCCAGAAGTGCCGCAATACCAGCCCTAAGTGCTGACAAAACCTGCGTGTCCGTCCTTACGGAACGCCCAAATAATTAGTGTGTCCGTACAAGGTCAGTGATCCTTCCGGAACACTCAACAAGGGAACGCCTCCCAGAAGTGCCGCAATACCAGCCCTAAGTGCTGACAAACCTGCGTGTCCGTCCTTACGGAACGCCCAATTCATTAATGTCC
Organism: Macrobrachium nipponense; assembly: GCF_015104395.2. Lineage (NCBI taxonomy): Eukaryota > Metazoa > Arthropoda > Malacostraca > Decapoda > Palaemonidae > Macrobrachium > Macrobrachium nipponense. The sequence continues at coordinate 49,041,866 of NC_087220.1, forward strand.
GTGTACGAGGATCAGTGATCTTTCGGACCATCCTAAGGGAACGCCTCCCCAAAGTGCCGCAATACCAGCACTACTAGTGCTGCCCAAGGAACGCCTCCTCATAAGTGCCGCGCACCTCGTACAGACGTACAGGTAGCCCTATACCTGCGTGTCCGTCCTACGGAACGCTCATTCATTATAGAGTATCCACCATTTTTGGATCACTGAACCAAGGAACGCCTCCTCATAAGTGCCGTGCACCTGTATTGGACCTACAGGTAGCCCATTCCAGCGTCTCCCAACTTAGGAACGCCCTTAAGTGTGACGTACGCCGTACACTCCATTTTATTTTTTCACCTCTTTAGAAGGTGCCAATCCAGAAGTGCCACCAACTTACGGGACACTTCCCAAGTGCCACAGAGCACCCAGTCTTCTCAGACTTTTTCTCTACCACGTCGCAGAACACCTTTCCAAGTGAGTGCCACTTTCCACAGTAGGCACTCCTATTCCATTCCGTACCCTTCCTGGCCATTATTTTCATTTTCATCAGAGCCTCTACTGCAGCCTAAGGGAAATGTCTTCCCCTGCTTCCCGCGACTTCTTTGCCGTAGAGCTCGAGAGGCTCCGAGTCCTCATAACTCTGGGCAAGGAGGCTGGTTACACTGGACCAGCACTAGACCAGTGGATAAAGGCGCAGCAGGCTGCTGCACGCCTGCAAGAAAAGAAAGTAAGAGAAAACCAGAGACAAGCCAGAGCAGAAAGGAAGCAAGGGAAGAGGAGCGAAAGCATGAGCTCGCTCTCAAGGAGAAGGAAACTCGACATCAAGCGGGAGAAGGCCCGTAAGGAGAGTATCCTAGGCTCAAAGCCACTCTGCCAGCTTCCAGCCCTGCACCCACTGTCTCTCTTAGCTCCGCTGTCTCTGGTCAGCCTGACATCCTTTCGATTTGCGAGCCTGGTCCTGATCCAGTGCCGGAGATAGAAATTCCTGCCGCATCCTGCCAGCCTTTTACCTTTTTACCGCCTACCTCCTCCCCCTTTGAAGAGTAAGCCCCACCAGTTGACCCCGGAGGAACTTGTTTCCGAGGGTGATCCAACAGAGGACGTTTCACCTGCGTCCAGAGCACACTGCCAGCCTTGGTGACTCCGCAGATTCGCAACCTGTGGGCCATCTCGGCCTTATCATCCAGTGCCACGGAAGAGGTTCTGGAACACGTTCTGCCGAGACTGTGGCCGCAAGGGTCACTGTCTGCCAACTATGGAGGGTGCGCAAACCACCATATTCCTGCCATCGCAATGGCCGTCAACCAATCCTTCTTCACTAGGACCCCCAGCTAAGGGCCCATATAACAGTCGCACCCCTCCAAAGTCATTATCAGCCAAGCCACGTCAGAGCCTACGACGACTCTGGCGCTCAAATCTCCCTGATACGGGTAAGACCGAATCCCCCGAGGGGGCTAATGTTGATAGACGTCGATTGATCACCATTGAAGGTATCAATCACATTAAACTGATCCTTCCGACCGTCCAATTGAGGTCACTAGACCTCACTTCTTCGAATCTCCAAAGTTTTGTACCCTTGCCAGTTGCAAGCTACATTCCAGGAGGTTACGACCTCCTCCTAGGGCAAGACATGAAGTCTCCCTCGCATTCCAAAAAGCCTAGGGGTCCTAACCCCCACAACAAATCACTCCAAGGCAAGGAGTCATCGAAATTCTACTTCCTCTAGGAAAGTATGTCCACAACAGTCTCCCCCGTTACCAAGGAGGGAGATTGACCATTCGCAGTTCCGTTGCAAACCTGTAACGTTTAATAGGGCACTCTACTTAATTGGTCCTAGGTGCCCTAGCAAACTACCAGCAGCGGACACTGTCCATTTTCCACAAGGCCTAGCCTTCAACAAGAGACAGGAGCCTCTGTCTCCCATTTCCAAGGGCACGCTGAGAGGTATTGCACCTCCGGTACCCGTCACAGGTCCAGTCGACCTCAACTCTCTGCCAGTGCCACTTGGCAGCACTGAGCAGTGCCAAGCTCCGTCCAGCCTGGACTAGAGCCACCACCGAACTTGACCTCTGCGCCTGGCCCCGAGCTAGCGCCCGCCGCCTAACCTTATCAAGGATCCTCCTACAGGAGATCCTCCAACAGGCATGGAGCTTACCACAGCCCATGGCCAATCACTAGTTCCTTCTTCTTCATCCTTACCTCTGTCCGCCCGAGGATGAACCTCCGGCAGACCTTACCTTTGTACCTCCTCTGGAAAACCAGGAACTGCCCGACCAGGAGTCAGCCTGGAGTTTTCCCCTCACGACGGTTGCCGCAGCAGCCGGAGTGAGGGCCTCCCCTGCAGTAGGTTCCACCCTACGACGGTTGCTGCAGATACCGAAGTAGGGTGTTCTCCTGCAATCCTCAGGCTACCACTGCCTCTGCTCCTGCCGGCGTCTCTGGCCTTTCCCCAGAGTCGGTGCCTCCGTCTACTCCAAGGACTGGTATACCAGGTCCTGGAGGAATAAGAAGAAGAAGAAGGGACGTCATTAACATACTAACAAAAGAGCACATGCTCTCCTTGACACCTGTGCCCGTAGGTACAGTGTCGCATTCAATTGTAGAGTGATCCTGGCACCTACCCAGAGAAGGTAGCCAGCCTGATCTCTGCCAGTAGCACTAACCCTCTAACCCTAGAAAATTGTGATACTAACACTCATGTAAATGTCATAACTACTACCTCATTGTTTCATTTCCTCCTGGTAAATTAACCACTCTCATCCCCACGCATCATTACCTCTCATTATGTATTTTAACAGTTTCCGTCGCTGAACTACTGCTGTGCGTACCACACTCTTGGAATGAGTTGCAGTCTTCATTTAACTGTATTGAGTAGGTTATTGGCTAATGATTTAGTACCAGGGCATTAGTTATAGGAAGTAGAATTTCAAGTAACCTTATCTAGGGTAGAGTAGACTGTCGTCACAAGACAACCTGTAGTTATTTATTAGGCTAGACTACATCACTATATTAAGTTAGTACACTTAGCATCTTTGCCTATAAGTTAGGTAGGCATTGTAGTCAGCCGTATCGCTGCTCAAAAAACTTCAAGTTAGAGTAGGAGAACTGGGTTGTCGAGGCGATCAACTTATTTAAGCCAACCAGACCTTCACGCCCGAAAGGGAGTGAATGCCTTCTTAACAGGGGGAGCTGCTAC
>NC_087220.1:49047540-49067540 GCF_015104395.2 Macrobrachium nipponense
ATAATACTTAAGTATAGTTGTAAGGTGGTGGCATCGTATGTGGCTATAGCTATTTTAGAAGGATAAATTGCATTATTCGAGGAATGAATTAATATTTTTTTGAATAAGGAAAGAATGAAAATGTAGTTGCATAGAAAAAGATGAAAGGTGGGAGAATTCAAGTATTGCATGTAAGGGTAAATTAGAATTAAAAAGGAAAAATAAAAGAAAAATGAAAGTAGGGAGTTTCAGACAAGATGACGGAGTAAGGACAGAGGGACTGGCAAGAATAGAAGTGTATAAGTCTGGCATTTTAAATGAAAGAGAGGAAAACCAGGAAGTGTCCAAATTATGTCATTTGGGAATGATTACAAGGAAAACAGTACAAAACTTCAATTTCGCAGTTTATGAGTGCATTAATTAGTTTGAGAGAGAGGGGGGGCGGTTGGGATTGAAGTAGTATTGGAATTTTTGTCCTGGGCTCAAAAAGGCAGATGATAAATGGGTGTAGGAACTATTTTTTGGAGTTTTTGTTTATCTTACCAGAAATGAAATGGGAACCGATGTGTTATAGAAAGAAAAATTTAATGAACAATATATGAGGAAAAATATTAATTAACAATATATGGATGAAAAAAACATTATTAATTATAAATATATGGGTGTGTATAGGGTACCCTCCCCCACCTACATAACGTACGAGTTTCCTCACTCAAAGACCGGAAATCGTCTCCGCTTTATATTCACACAATTTCGGGAACCCCTTCCCATCGTAAAAGTTACAATGAAATCTATTTTTACAGTCTTAAAAAAGTACTTAGATAGATGTTTTCGTATATACCAAAATCTTACTATAGTGGGCGTAATGTTTGTCATTCAGTCACGGCCAAACGGCTGGTCCGATGGGCATGAAACATGGCAGGGTTGCGGTGGGAACCCCTAAGATGGTTTATAATGGGGTTACATCCTACCTTCCCTCTCCCACCTCCGAAGGGGATGTGTGTGAGAAGGGATTCCCTGAAACGGAGCTGGTTCTGCCCGTGAAACGAGGCTGGTTATGCCCGTAGACTTAGTTACTTTACGAATTTTCATACATAATTTCTGTATGTATATGTTTGCTATAGTAGATTCACATCAACCGTGCATTTGATGTCTAGGCCAGTCCCTTACGACATTCCTGATTGGCTGTTGATAAGCGAGTCACAGGGCTGGTAACCCTGTCTCTCGAGAGAGTTCACATAGGCAGGATGTATGTTTTCCAGCCCTGTGATTGACTTATCAGCAGCGTCGTAAGGGACAGGCCCATACATCAAATGCACGGTTGATGTGAATCTACTATATTACAGTTAATTTCACGAAGCTTCGTTCAACAAAGTAGCGAAGTTAGCCATAACCGCCAGAACTGGCCTGAGAAATTCCAAACGTTTATTCACAAGGCGAAAAATGCAAGAAGTCGTCGGCCGCTGCAGGTGTTGCCGTAGCGAATCCCTTCGTTTATTTTTCGTCCCCTGGCGTGACGGGAGGAGAGAAACGGCCGGACATTTGCATCAGCCGGAGCCTTATTTGACTTGGCTTTCGTGAAGGAACAAAAATGCGAGGTAAATAAAAGAAGCTAGTCGGGTTTTGGATATTCGTTTTGTTTACACCGTTGAATCTCTCTCTCTCTCTCTCTCTCTCTCTCTCTCTCTCTCTCTCTCTCTCTCACACACACACACACACACACATTTAGGCAGTTGTTTGTGTGTCTTTATTTTAATATTGATTATGATCAAGTTTTTTTTTTTTAGCATTCTTTCAAGCCTCTAGTTTTGGGGGGCATCTCTCTCTCTCTCTCTCTCTCATTTGTGGCAGTTTGTGTTTTTGTGTCTTTCTTTTTCTTTCCATTTTAATTATGATCAAGTTTCTTTCCATTCATTCAAGTGTCTAGTTTTGAGGGATTATTTCCTCTCTCTCTCTCTCTCTCTCTCTCTCTCTCGTCTACACGTGCCTCGCGGGACGTCTCTTTTGCTTCAAAGAGACTGAGAGAACGATAAGAGATGAATACATCTGCCGTGTTTGAGCTGTTGACAGCCCAGATGAATACGGGACCGGTTGACGTTTTAAGAGCAACGAGTGTCCTCTTTCCGCTTACAGCCTGTTTATAATATATATATATATATATATATATATATATATATATATATATATATAATATATATATATATATATATATATATATATACGCACACAAATATGTAATAATTTGGACACAATAATTTTTATTTTACAAAAGTAATTGAGTATTGTCTACGTTTATATACTCTCTCTCTCTCTCTCTCTCTCTCTCTCTCTATATATATATATATATATAATGTATATATATAATATATATATATATATTATATACATACACACAAATATGTAATCATTTGGAGACAATAAAAAGTAATTGAGTATGTATGTCTTCATTTATATACAATACATAGAGAGAGAGAGAGAGAGAGAGACAGACAGAGCGTGTATATGTATATAAATGAAGACATACATACTCAATTACTTTTTATTGTCTCCAATGATTACATATTTGTGTGTATGTATATATATATATATATATATATATATATATATATATTATATATATATATATATATATATATAGAGTATATGTGTATATAAACGTAGACATACTCAATTGCTTTGAAAATAAAAATGATTGTGTCCAAATTATTACATATTTGTGTGCGTATATATATATATATATATATATATATATATATATATATATATATAATAATAATATAATATATATATATGTATATATATATATATATATATATATATATATATATATATATATATATATACATACGTATATATACGTATATATATACATACATATCTTTAAACAGATAGATATAAAGGTACATAAATTAATAGATAGCTTCATTTATTCTCTGATTTCTCTGGGGACTGTCACCAGTGGGCCAAACATTTCTGAAAAATAGAAAGATTCAGGAAGGAGAGGAATGAGCAATTCCATAGGAATAGACAAAGGCGAAATGAGAGTGAGAGTGGATAAAGGCATCATGATTGAGGTTATATATTATAAGTTAGAATTTATTTTAAGGATTTTCCACATAGCCCCCTTCAAACATACCAAATTGGCAACTCTCCTAGAGCGCCTTTCAGCAAAGTTCATTTGCGAGATTTCATTTATTTTTCCTAAAGGAAAGAAAGGCAAGTCTGACATAGACAGAAGGATACTGAACTTGACTAGGGTAGTCCCTGTTTATTTGTTGACAAAGATCGCGCAAGAGGGAGGCAGTGAGTGTTAGTCATGATTGGCAGAGGGAGTGATTTCGTTTCAGTTTGGTTTTGTTTACTTCTGAGCGCTGTTGAGTAGAGAGAGAGAGAGAGAGAGTGAAACGGAGGTTTTATAAAGGAAACTTGCACAGGGTATTACGTTTTATTCTGTTACAAAGTAGCTTATATAAGAAAGGATAAAAGTATTTCTTTACTCATCAAAAAATATATCTGTCTTTTATGCAAGGCTGTATACACACACACAATAGTGTGCAAATATATAAGATTTACTACGGATACCAAAAAAAAACCTATACTAAACTATTACATTAAACCCATAAGATATATATATAAAAAAACCAGAGAGAGAGAGAGGAAAGAGAGAGGAGAGGAGGAGAACCCCAAGGAAAAGCACCTCGCAGACACCAAATCTTTATATGTATAAAGCTCTTCAGCGAGTCCTTATCTTTGGACCAGTCCATACAAAACTAGGTCTTAATCTCGTGGAAATGCCCAGAGGGTATTATCACTGCTTCTCCCATCCGCTTTGATCGGAAGCGGATGAATAATGGAAGTTTTCTTCGGAAAGGCGGGACGGAGTTTTAATCCTCTGCTATCGTATAAACATTGCTGCTTGTGGATGTTTGGTTCTTTACGTGTGATAAGATGTAGGTGGAATTTCATAGCATCTTATTTTTATATATTATGTCTGAAGTATAAAAGATTTAAAGCTAAGGACTATATTTCGCTAGTCTGACTCCCACCGTTATCAAGCAGTGAAATGACAGAAGAAGTTTTTTTTTTTTTTACCATTGGCGAAATAATTGTAGTTGGGGATTTATTATGGCCCTTAGGTGATGCTTAATTCGATGATATAATATATTATATATATATATATATAATTACATATAATGTAAAAAAAATATAGTTAATATTATCAAATAATTGTTTGAAAGTCGTCTTAATGTATAGTAATTACCTTCTTGATTTTATCGTATGTAATGAAAATATATATATATAATATTATATATATAAATATATATATATATATTTATGTAATGTAATCTATTATAAGTGTATATATTAATTACATTCATACAATAAATGTCATAAGTAATTACAAACAGTAAGAACGACTTTTCACGTTATTAAATTATATAATCCAACCAAGACAAACCATTACTAGGGTAATTAACGAGAGTGTCAATTATAAATTGAATCTCATTCTCTTTTTTATGGTAAAAAAAATTCCCCGATTGTCACTCAAGATAATGAAAGCCAAGTTTTAACGACCCAGTAAAAAAAAAAAACATTTGTATTGAATAGCCTGTAGTAAAGATTGTGAGTGAATGGAATGGAAACTTGCAGATCTAAAGTGTTCTCCTGTGCCTGGTCCTCATCTCTCTCCTCTCTCTTCCCTTCTCTTCTCTCTCTCATCTCTCTCTCCTCTGTTATCTCTTGATAGATGAGGGTTGCAAAGTTAGATGAGAATGTAATGTAATGAACAATAAAAACAGTTAATTCTTACCTCTGATGACCTTTGGGAAGTACCTGCTGTTTCCATACAATCATACAACTTGTAGATCGTCTGTATACTTAGCACGAATTTGGTCCTCTTAAGTAATGGATCTAATGTGTTTGTTGTGGTGTGTGTGTTTGTGTGTGTTGTGTGTGTGTGTGTGTGGTGGTGCCGTGTGTGGTAAATCGACTTTCCTTCTGTTAAAAGCAGGATACCTTCCCAAAGTATAAAAGGCCCATTGAAACAACTCGTGGTTTAAAGTCTGAATAACTTATGTTTCGGTAGACTAATTTCTCACCTTACTCTAGTTGTGAACCACCTACTTCCTTGATAATGGGTTGGGGAGTCAGTCCACCGTGGAAAAATATGTGTATACATATTATAAATTATATATATATATATATATATTATATATATATATTATATTATATATATATATAAATTATTATATATATAAAAGGAAGGGGTCGAAGACGTCACGTCCTTGTCCTAGGGACGCAGCGTTCATTTGATGATAGTAGCTTAAATGTGTAGACCATAGCATTGTTTTATTGCGTTTACCATGTATTAAGATTATTATTTTTTTTTATTTATTTATTCAATGATCTCAGTATATTTTCCATAGCAGAAGTAACGTATATAAGTTCTACCCTCACAAATGACCTGTTTGTTTTGTCGATAGGAAGCTATATTTTCGCTTTTCACATCAACCGGGTGACATCTTTGAGTCCTAGGCCCACACCCCTTACGACGCTCCTGATTAGCTTGTTTGATAAGCCCAATCACAGGGCTGGAAAACTCTCAGTCCTCTCGATAGAGTTTTCCACATTTGTATAAATGTTTCCACCCTCTCCTAAAGGATACCCTATTTCAAAAGTATCCCTCAGGAGAGGTGGAACATACATCCACGTTGCCTATATGAAACTCATCCTCGGGAATACTGAGAGTTTCCAGCCCTTTGTGAATTGGCTTATCAACAGCCAAACAGAGCGTCGTAAGGGGACTGGACCTAGACATCAAATGCACTGTTGATGTGAATCTACTAATATCTATCTCGCATTCATCATTATTTCACCACATCTACATTTTGCCTTCTGCGTTCTGCAATGCATCGCCTTTGGCTGCAGTGTGCTTTCGGGACGTCGATGTCGCTCCCCCTACCCCCCCCGCCCCTTTAATTTTGCCCCTTTAATTTGAGCATTTGCTTGTGATTTATTTGCTTGTAACAGTCCAGGGGATCATAATAGCTGTGTGTGACGGGAGGGAGCCCATTGTGGTGATAATTTAGTGCCTGCTAAAAGTTGGCCATCTTTCATTTGGTTATGTGGCGAGGGATTATGTTGAAATGGTAGGGTGACCGAACACACACACACGCATGTTTGTGTGGCGTATATATTTATAAGTATAAATATAATATATATATATCTATAAGTATATTATATAAATACTATAATTATATATATATAATAATAATATTGTATGCATATATAAATAAATATAAAATTGAAATTGTTTTGTTTGTTTCCTTTTGTAGTATTATTCTATTTTAAGAATCCTTACAGGTTCATTCATAAATAGACGCGATCCTAATTTTAGTTTGATCGTAAGGTGTAAAGATACGAAAACCAGTTTCATCGCGGAATTTACGTAAAACCCCCTCTGTTCTTTTGACGTAATCTAGGACATTTATCAATAAATAAGCAAGTGAAAAATACGATGTCCTCCATAGCAAAATGGCCTGTAACTTCCTAGTGCCTTACATAGACAAAACGTTACAGGTAATTTTCAAGTCATATTTGTATCTTATGTAATACTTCAGTGGACTAAATACCGGTTGTACCAATTACGAATAATAGTTGGCATTTTGGCCTCTTAACGAATTCGATTATTCACACAGACACGAACACACGTTTTCAAAAATGGCGATGCTGTTCCAGTTGGAATCCTGAAGAAAAATGTATCATGAAAGATAATGCGATTGGAATTATGTAGGAACTAATTCCCGAAAGACAACGGGAATGGAATCATGAAGGAAATTAGTTCTTATAGGCAATCCGATTGGAATAATGGAGGAAATGATTCCCGAAAGATGACGGGAATTGAATCATGAGGGAATTAGTTTTTATAGGCAGTCAGATTGGAATGATGGAGGAAAATATTCCAGAAAGTCAATCCGATTAAAATAAAGGAAGGGATGATTAAAAACAAGAGATTGAAATAATAACAGGAATTAATCCCGAAAGACAAGCGATTGCAATCATGGAAAAATTATTCCTAAAGACAAGCGATGGGAATCAGTCTGGGAATTATTCCCAGCAGACACTAAGTCTGGAATCGTGGCTGAAATCATTCAAGAAGACAAACTCTCTCATACAAACAAGCTCGAATTTCCCACTGACAAGACAGACTTATTTATGTAGGCAACCCAGGACTTCACACTGCAATTTGAAAGTCATCACAAATCACTTAGAAACACCGTTCCATCGGGGCCCTGGGCCTGCGCGTCCATAATTATAATCAGAGCTGGCGAATAACTAGTGTTTCATGAGGATAATCATAGTAAGTTTTAATTGTTACCTGAGACAAGCTGCAAATTGTTAGTCCTTGGATGGGGACGAATATTTTTACGTTGGTTATGTTTAGCTGTTTACCAGACGATGTTCTGTAAATATGGTAGTTACACTGTTTATGGAAGGACTCTCTCTCTCTCTCTCTCTCTCTCTCTCTCTCGTAATGTAATTCAAGGGAAACGATCACTGAAGCGCCAGAGAATTCTTATTCATTGTTTGGTTTCCCCTCTTTTAATGATATTCTCTCTCTCTCTCTCTCTCTCTCTCTCTCTCTCTCTCTCTCTCTCTGAGAGATGGCATTAGCCTCCAGACTAAACTGGGTAACCTGTCCTCTTAACAAGCAATCAGTGACTTGGCAAGGCTCAGCAAATTCGATCGAGCCTGTAACATATACATTCCGAACTGGCAGTCCAGTTGGCATCATTAGAATTTCTGCTGACGAAGGGAAGTCAGAATCGTCTTATCAGTGGGTTAGAGCAATCAAACGCGAATTAAAGGTAACGGTGTGTCATGCGTAGGGTTCAGCGGTGCTGATTATGCTATTTTTCATAGCGGCATAACTGTCAAAATGTTGTTGAGAACTGGCTTTAAAGAAATGGATTGTGTTATTTCATAAGTTTTGTTATGGTATATTTGCACCCTCTCTCTCTCTCTCTCTCTCTCTCTCTCTCTCTCTCTCTCTCTCTCTCTCTCTCTCTCTCTCTCTCAGCATGATCTCTTGATATATGAAGGTTGCAAAGTTCAATAAAAATGTAATGTAATTAACAATAAAAACAGTTCTTACCTCTGATGATCTTTGGGAATACAGGGTCCTTTTCCATATATGTATATAATATATCTATTAATATATATATATAATATATATATATATAATATATTAAAATTATTAATATCTCTATATATATATAGAATATATATTATAATATTATATATATCTGTAAAATAATAAAATACTCATGAGCCTTAAATGGAGAAACAATTCCACAGTTATGTATGGGCACATAAATTTTAAAAATAAATCTCTACGGAGAGCTCTCGGGATTCTGTTGGATTCCCGTTTTCGAACAGATTCCCAAAGCTCTCTTTAAAGATTTATTAAATGTTTGAAAATGTGTATCCTATACATAACTTTGAATTTGTTTCTCGGTTCCATTTATTAGTAAAGGTACCACCACCTGTTTTCCAGACTGTGCAATGTATTGAGGTCTATTTTCTCTTGTCGTGGTTGAGTAAAAGACGCAAGTCTTTTCAAATAGTTACTGAGGATTTTAGAAATAAGAATATTGTCATAAAAATTCACAATTATATAGTAAAGTTTGTTACTATGTAAAACAAACATATAGACTTTCGAACACTTGAACGGTGTTCAACATCAGTGTTTGTTTGTAAGGTTTTTTACGCTACATGGTAAGCCCAACTGGTTTATTCAGCAAGGGTTACCAACGGACGGCTTTACCGTGGACTTCTGAACCCACGTCGAGAGTGAACTTTCTTTCACCAAAAGAAATACCACATCGCTCACCCTCCGTCAATGGAATCCCCGAAGAATTGAACTCGCGGCCCCCACCGAGGTGGCCAGGCCAACACCGAAACCGGCCACGCCACTTGAGGCACCTCTCATCAGTGGTTGAATGTTTAACCACTGAATGAGGACGGTGGTTCGCAAAGTTTAATGGTTCTTGTTTTAACATAGTGATATACTCTGCTATATAATTGTGGATTTTTATGACAAATTTTACTTCACGAAATTGTGAATTTCTTAATAATAAGAATATTGCCAAATAGCAGTTGCTTTCCCCTATAATGGAACTACAGAGAATACGAAATAGTAAAAAGGTTTGCATACAACCGAACAATCGTCTTTCATATTAGGTCATCAAAAAGAGATTAATTGGTCCAAACAAACTCCGAGGTGATACTTCTGTTTGAGAGCAATCACAAATCGTGCCAACCAAAGGCCGGTGCCTGAGCGTGCATAATCCAGGATGACTAATAGTGGACCATCCAACGCCTGAATTATTGTAGTAAACCTGTTTTCGTTTTCGATATTTTCAGGTATTGACTCACGAAGAGCTACGTAGGTTGTTTTGTGTCAGGGATGTTTTCAGGATGATTTTTTTTTTAGTTGCATTTTATTTATGTGTGTAGGTGTTTTCTGGAATATTTTGAAAGATTCAATAGGCTTTTTTTCTTTTGGAAGACAATTGCGATACCAGTTTTGTCCTCTTGTGTTTTCGTTGCTGGTTATAACCACGGTTTAAAAAAAAACAATAATACTGTTGATAGTGATAATAATCTTAACAGTGACTATTGTATAATGATCATGTTTATTTCAGTTTGAAATAACAAAGAACGATGAACTTGTGAACTTTCTACCCTTTTAAACCTAATATGACGATTAAGGAAAAATCAGCTTCTGGCATATCTCTGTATTTCAGTCAATAAATCTTTTGGTAAAACACAGCGTAGACATTAAAAGACTTTAGTCATTCTATATTTATAAAACGTAATAAACATGTGTTATTCGCAAGTGATATACATGATTTTATTTAATTGCATTTCGACTTATGACAGTTAAGATAAATAATTGATTTTTAATTCTTCTTTCCTCTCAGTTTTGACATTTTGTCATAAACAAATTTTATTTGACGTTCATAAATTTATTTCATAGCATAGGCATCAAAATATATATTTTTAAAAAGAGATACAGTTTGTAAGCATAAACTCTGTCCACAGTTTATGCTTACCTAGACACTGTATCTCGTAAAAAATATACATTCGTTTATATAGTTGTGTGTGTGGTGGTGGGTGGTGTGGTGGTGTGTATATATATATTATATATATATTATATATATATATATATATATATATATGATATATATTATATATGGTGTGTGTGTGTGTTTTGTGTGTGTGTGTGTGGTGGTGTTGGTGAATAACTTGAATCACGAAGTATATAAAAACGTGATGCTATGTATAAATAAAGGTTTTTTTGCCAACGAAGGTAAAAAATGAAAAAGCGAGATAGCCAAGTACTTTCGGTCTTTTTCCTTCGTGGCAAAAACCTTTACATATATATTAAATAAATATATATATATATAATATATATATATAATGAATATATTATCTATATATAACCACCAAACTATGGTGTTGTGTTGTGTGTGAAGTGGTGTACCGTGGAAACATTGGGCTACAGGCGACTTGAGGGTTTTATCCCGTCAGGGGGTGCAACCTCCTTGAAGCGAAATGACAATATTGAAAAAGCTAATGTCATTATTGGCGTATATTCATTAGTCTTTTCACATCTTATCGAAATCCTAATGTAATCTGTCATTTTTAGTTAGTGCAATCATTCTTAAATTGTAGGTTTCCCCCCCCCTTTCTCTCTCTCTCTCTCTCTCTCTCTCTCTCTCTCCTCGGTCTCTCTCTCCTCTCTCCTCTCTCTCAATTTTAGCCCATGAGGCGTAATTGAACCACACATGTAATTAACATCAGGTAAAATTCTTTCCGGTAGGCCTTCATCTATTAGGTCAAACATCCACTTCTTAATTTTTTTCAAACTGCAATTGGTGAACATTTGGTTGTTGGGAGAAGATGCCCAAACAAAATACAGCAATAACAACTACTAAAAAAAAAAAATTCAAATGGTTACTGACAAAGTATTGTTAATTTGTTTTAAGAGGTTAAAGAAAAATTGTTATTAAACTATAGTAAATGTTAATATGATGAACATTTCTAAATGAATTATGTAAATGCCCATAAACGTAACTATATATGTTTGCTTTAATGGAATTTTTATAGGTGAAAAATAAAAAACTAAGAATCGTGTTAATGATCATAAGATGATGTTAGTCAGAGTAATGATAATTTCGTCCTATTGTTGTTTTGGTGATTCTGTTGAATTTTGCAGATTTTAGTAATATTTAGTTGTATTTTTGCTTTATCCCTGTTGTTTTATTCATGTGTGCATATTGATAGTCATTACTTAGTTTTCTACTGTTTTTGTTCCAGTACAAAACTTTTTGTACAGACATATTTTATAAACGACTTATGTAGGATACAGATTTTTTATTTATTTTATAGCAAACTTCACCCATCTACGTGGGGTGTAATAAAATACGGGTGGAGGAGTGAAAAAATGTAATGTTACTATTTGTTTTCAGGCAATCATTAAAAATAAGGGCGATTTACACGTGAATAGTCCTCTCCTCATTGTCCCCATTTTTCCCCATTTTTCCCCCCCCCCCCCCCCCCCCCCCCCCCCCCCCCCCCCCTTTTCCCCCCCTCCCCCCCCCCCCCCCCCCCTTCCCCCCCCCCCCCCCCCCCCTCCCTTCTCTCCTCTCTCCTCTCTCCTCTTTCTCTCGTAATGTAATTCAAGGGACGCTCAACTGAACTCGATGAGAAATTCTTATTTCATTGTTGTTTCCCCCTCTTTTAATGATACCTCTCTCTCTCTCTCTCTCTCGATGCAATCTCGTCTCTCTCCTCCTCATCTCCTCTCTCTCTCTCTTCTCTTCTCTCTCCTCTCAATGTAAGTCAAATAACGAAGACGGTGATGGGATTATCGGATTACCTTAGCTCTCAAATCACAAGTTTGATCTTCTCTCTTTCTCTTCTTCTCATTTTTTCGATAGCAAAATAAAAATTTTTATAAAATTTGTAGTGCATTAATGTCGTTAAAGGGCTCTCTCTCTCTCTCTCTCATCCTCTCTCCTCCTCTCTTCTCTCTCTCTTCTCTCTTCTCTTGTCGGTGACTTTCAGTTTAACGGAACAGGCATCTTGATTGGTTTCGTTTCTTTGTCCCAATTACTTTGCACGGTGATACCGATAATTAAAGTATCTTTCGTTTTCCATTATGTTACTGCAAAGACGCCAACTTGTAATTGTGTCAGTGGCGTTTATGGGCCCCTCGATAAATATGCTCTTATGATCCTGTGGGTCCCCTTCCAAAAAAGAGAAAGAAAAGGTAGGAACTTGTCAGTTTCCTTTTTATTATGTCCCCATTGGCAGGATCGAAATTCCAAAAGCAACCATTACCGGGCAGTACTTCTTCAACGTTTATTTTTGTGCACTGGCAGTCCGATGGATTTAAAGTTTAATCAAGAAACATCCTTGCCGGTTATTTATAAATTTTAATTTTCATCTGCTATTGTGTCCGAGCGTGAAATATTCGCGACTTTCCCTCCGGGGGAAGTTTTGTAGCAGAAATTAATGGTATGAAAAATCGTAACGTAACTAAGTCTACAGGAATAACCAGTCCTTTCGTTTCACGGCCAGAAACAGCTCCGTTTCAGGGAATCCCTTGCTCACCCCCCACTCCCTATCAAAGGAGGGTTTGTTTAGGTTGGATGAAACCCCATTGACAAACCAATCTTAAGGGGTCCCCACCATAACCCCTGCCAAGTTTCATGCCCATCTGACCGAGCCGTTTTGGCCGTGATTGAATGACATACAGACAGACCAGACAGACATTAGCCCGTCCATTAAGTATGATATGTGTAATCTATGTATATACATATATACATTTACATAAACATATAATATAATATATATCTATTATCTTATTATTATGTATATATATATTATATAATATATATATGATGTTTTATATATAATATATATTTGGTTTGTGTGTGTGTGCTTAATTAATTTTTTTTTGGGGAATCACGAAAGTTTGGAACGTGATAAATCCAAAATCAAATAATAAAGGTTTGTCTGCTTGAGTAAATGTACGGTTGAGTCGGAAGATTCTTGAAGAAACTCCGTTGTTTTATTTTTCCTTCGTGTGCTTAATACCTTTATATATGCATATATGTATGTAATGTATTAATATTATCTAAGCGCAAGATCATAATATATATATCTATTATATTATATCTTAGTCTATAGATAGATAGATAGATAGATAGATAGATAGATAGATAGATAGTTATATAATCCTTTTCTCATTTTCCCATTCGAAGGGAACACGATTCCTGTACGGGGCCCTTTTCAAATAAGGATGCTACTTACCACAGTTGACTAATTAACAGGCGCCTTATATAAACCTCGTGCCAATATAGAGGCCGCGTTATACCTTTTCCCAGCACTTATTGAGAAATTAATTGATTTAAAGGGATTTGAAGACTCCACTCTCTCCATTTTTCTTAGGAATTCATTTTTTCGTTGGCAAATGAATGTTGAATTCATTGCCCCATTTCTAAGCGACGCTAACAAGCAATCAGCCTCGTGTTTGTAGGATCTCTGGATGAGCTTGGATGTTGACGGATGACGTTCGATGTTCGACGTTCTGGTTAGGATTTGAATCTGCGATATTTGATCGTATTATGGTAGATTGTGGGAATTTTGATTTATTCTCAAATTCATGTTAACATTATTATTATTATTATTATTATTATTATTATTATTATTATTATTATTATTTCAGTAAATGAAGCCTATTCACATGTAACAAGCACATACGGGCTATTAAATTGTAACTCAAGCCTCAAAAAAAAAAAAGTTATTTCATCCTCCCACCGCTGATCCCACACTGCAGCTGTAACTGATCATGACAGAGCCAGAGATTTCTCATCAGCCTTGAGAAGGCACGAACCCGCGACGTCTGAGCGGCATGTCACGACGCTAGCAGCCATATCAGCATACCAGCTTACCGAACCTGGAGTTACCTTAGTGTAACTCAACGTACTGGCAGCTATCACAAATGAAGAAATCGCATGCTATTGTAGTAGAAGTTATCCCAAGTGAAGTTATCTCATTACACGTAATAGCAGTGGAAGTTTTTCTGTTTGATGTAATCACGTTTGAAGTTATAGCTGTTGATTTATACCAGCTGAAGTTATCAGATGTTATCCCAGCTCTACGAAGTCGGGATATCAGTAAGTGCTCAGGCTACACCACTTACCGTGCAGCTCTCTCTCTCTCTCTCTCTCTCTCTCTCTCTCTCTCTCTCTCTCTCGTTTTGTGCATTTGGTAATGTGATTTCGCCTCCCTTTCCCTAATCCATCGCCAACTCTTCCGCCTCCACGGACAAAGTGGTATGATAGATGGCGATGTGGCGATAATTATCAGCCATCAAATTGATTACCTTTCAGTGCATAGCTCTTGCGGTGTTTGTTTTAATATCGAGAGAAAACGAGGATATTTGGAGGGGAGACTTAGCTGTTACAAAGTGAAATGCGGTGGAGAAATGAAATGGTAAGTTAATAGTGACTGATTTAGAATCTCTCTCTCTCTCTCTCTCTCTCTCTCTCTCTCTCTCTCTCTCTCTCTCTCTCTTTGATATTTGGAAGAGAAATTCCCCGGTTTTATTGTGAAATGTTAAGAAATGAAATGGTGATTTAATAGTGACCGATTTAGAATCTCTCTCTCTCTCTCTCTGATATTTGGAGGAGAAATTTCCCTGTTTTATTGTGAAATGTTAAGAAATGAAATGGTGATTTGATAGTGACTGATTTAGAATCTCTCTCTCTCTCTCTTGATATCTGGAGAAATTCACCTATTTTATAGTGAAATGGTGTGAAAAAATAAAATTGTGATTTAATAGTGACTGATTTAGAAACTCTCTCTCTCTCTCTCTCTCTCTCTCTCTCTCTCTCTCTCTCTCTCTCTCTCTCTCAAATGCCCGTGCATGATCGTAATCGTAGATGCCTGTTAAATTGTTCCCACCCAAGCTCTCATCTGCTTAGCGTTGAATGTACATGCGACTGATACACGGACCTACCTATTTTGAGCTAATGTTTTGTAATAAATTAGTTTCTGAATTAAAAGTGGTTTAAATGTTATGGAATGGAATTCGCCAGTAATATGCTAAGTCTTTCAACTTCATCTACTTAAAAAGACTTATTCTGATCTAGTAATATTATCACTAAATGAATTAGATATATTTATAAACAAAAAGACTATGCTAAGTCAGACAGACGTTGCAGTTAATCCTAACAGCCACAGTAGTAAACAAACGTTTGTCATGCCAACGAAAACTTAATCCGACCACCTGTCTGGCAACTTGTCTCGAGTCGAGATGCCAGATCGGATTTTGTGACCGAGTTCTTGTGGACATGCCTGTCCGGGACTTTGAATTGTTGGACGTTTTCCTCTCAGATGTTGGGATTCTGCTGTCAAGGAGTTTTTGTTTTATGTGTAGAGACTTGCTGCTTTTGTAATGTATGTTCTGTCTTGATTAAAATACGTTTTTCGTTCCACATGATCTTTAGTTTTCTGTAAAAGAAAACTATTGAGATGGCTATTTGTCTGTCCGTCAGCACTTTTTCTGTCCGCCCTTAGATCTCAAAATCTACTGAAGCTAGAGGGCTGCAAATTGGCATGTTGATCATCCACCCTCCAATCATCAACCGTCCCAAATTGCAGCGCTCTAGCATCAGTAGTTTTTATTTTTGTTTAAGGTTACAGTTAGCCATATTCGTGCGTCTCATATGAGCTACTTTGAAATGGAATAAAACGTAATACCCTGTGCAAGTTTCCTTTATAAAACCTCCGTTTCACCCACTCCCCCGTTCTCTCTCTCTCTCTCTCTCTCTCTCTCTCTCTCTCTCTCTCTCTCTCTCTCTCTCTCCATAAATGAATTTAAATGTATAGTTAGTAGTTCACCTACAAGTTACAGAAGAAAATTTTGAACTATGGCATCCGTCTTAACGATTATAAAGAAGAGTGATACAGGTCATGAGGAAGATATCTTCAAGATAACAAGTATCTGTCTGCATCATCCTTCACTGTCTTCGCTGAATAAAGAAATAACGGGTTTCCCACCAACATACCTGAGCTCGTAATATAAATTTCAGCCGGCGGTTTCTTCCGTTATGCTTCGGTCAAGAATTTTAATATTTCGTTCGCTGGCTCTGGTTGTCGTACGTACTATAGTAGATTCACATCACCAGTGCATTTGATGTCTAGGCCAGTCCCTTACGACGCTCCTGATTGGCTGTTGATAAGCCAATCACAGGGCTGGAAACTCTCATTCTCTCTCGAGACTTCACATGGGTAGAATCTATGTTCCACCTCTTCTGAGGCATACGTCTTTCAAAAGTATCCCTCGGGAGAGGTGGAGTATAGATCCTACCTATGTGAACTCTCGAGAGAAACTTGAGAGTTTCCAGCCCTGTGATTGGCTTATCAACAGCCAATCAGGAGCGTGAATCTACTATAGCTCTCGTTGGAGGAATTTGATCCTGGCCTGTGGTATTTTGAGTTCATTGCACGATACGAGCGGCCATGTTTTATCTTACGGAGTCTTTATAATCGGTTACCCGTCCAGCTTCGCAATTTCGTTGAACGCGTTTCTAAATATTTCCAGCTCTCATAGGTATAATTCGGTTTGCCATGATTGCTATTGTTGGTTTTATTAGTCCATTGACGACCAATTCGGAAGGTGCGGATTTTATTTTTCCTTTATACAGGGTGATCAGAAAGTCCCTGTGCACCTAATGTTTTAAGATTCGACACTTGATTGGCAGCGTAACTCTTAATGAAGATCTGTTTGATTATTTTGTGCTGTTTGATCCTTAACTAAAAAGCATTATAAAATTAATAAATAACATTGTATTTTATTTCAGGTCTTAACTAAGGGTTATGCTGCCATTCAAGTGTCGTATCATTAAACATCAGGTGCACAGTGACTTTTTGATCACCCTGTACTTTGTCCGTCTTTTGTCTGTATGTCTGTCTGAATTGCCTTGCCACTGTAACTTTTCTTTCACGTTTGAAGGGTTTCCATTTTCTAGAGAAGTTGGAAAAGGGCCAGAAAGGAAAAATTTCAGTATATTTGTCAGTTATTACAAACGGTGTATTTATAGGTATTTTTTGTTCGTATCTTAGATACACAGTCCATTAGAAAGTATGCAGAAGAGAGAGAGAGAGAGAGAGAGAGAGAGAGAGAGAGAGAGAGAGAGAGAGAGAGAGAGAGAGAATTTTGAAAGCATATCACTTCTTAATATGGGAGCTTTAATATGCACTGGATCTAAAGGTCGTATCACTCCGTTTTCTATTTTGATTTTGTTTATTATTAAACTCGAGAAAAATAGTAGAATTTCCTGCCCTTCGCGTGCATGCACATAAAACACAAAACCATCAAAACAGAGAGAGATAAGAGTTATAATATAATTGTCTTTAAAGATTTTTTTTCTCTAAAGGCTAAACAGTATTTAAAATCATCGCCAGTCATACGAAATATGTAGTTCAAACAATTACTATAACTCCCCAGTGAATGTCAAGAAAAAGTAGTAGAGTTTCATGTCTTTCACAAGTATGCACATTAAACACACAACCATCAACACAAAGAGAGATAAGAGTTATGAAATAGTTGTCTTTAAAAAAAAAACTTCTTTTTCAAGGCTAACCAGTATTAAAAAAATTTATACGAGCTAACCATTATTATCACATTTAGATGAGAAAAGTAGTAGGATTTCCTGGCCTTCACACGTATGCTCATTAAACACAAAACCATCAAAACAAAGATAAGAGTTTTGAGATAATTGTCTTTAAAAAAAAAGAAAAAAACAACTCATTTCTACAGGCTAACCAGTATTAAAGATAAAAGAAATTATACTAGCCAACCAGTATTACTACACTTAGATAAGAAAAGTAGTAGAATTTCCTGGCCTTCACATGTGTGCACATAAAACACAAAACCATCAAAATAATTGTCTTTAAAAAGAGAAAAAATAACTTATTTCTACAGGCTAACCAGTATTAAAGAAAACAATTGTATTATACAAGCTAACCAGTATTACTACATCTAGATCATCGCCAGCTATACGAAATATGCAGTTCAAACAATTATCAGGTCTACCCCTCTTCTGAATGCCCGGCTGTCTGTTCGCTCTCTTTGATTATGCGAGCGCACGCACCGGATATCGGGAGGGGCGGCGCTTCAAAGCGACGTGTGATTGCTCTCAAACAACGGCATGAAGGGTTCATTTGCTTACCCGTATCCGGGCCGTCCGTGTCCGTCCTCCCACCCCACATTCCGGATATAAGAGGTTAATTGCATTGCCAATTCGAAATGAGCGTGTTAGCGGCTATTTGAGCTAATCAGATTCGGCGGACTTCGCCTTTTTTATTGGGGGGTTGGGGGCGGCAGTATTTGCTGAAATTGATTATAATCATCCTCGCTCTGAAATTGTACTTGTTAGTGGGACATTCAGATGAGAGCTTGTTTTTTTTTTCTATCTTTTTTTTTTTTCTTTAATTACAAAGAATTATTTGAGAATATTTTCGCATTTAATCTATTTTCGGGAACAATGTTATTATATTCATGACAAAAAGAAAGTGGTGGGGGTAATATATATATATATATTATATATATATATATATATATATATCTATATATATATATATAATATAATTATATATATCTTCTCTCGTCTCTCTCTCTCTCTCTCTCTCTCTCTTTTTACAATAAGTCATCTAATGGAGTTACTATGGGAAAAGTTGCCACGTAGTGTTTCTGAAGCCTTTAATGCAGAAAATGTTGCCAAGCAATGTTATCTGATGTAGTTAGTGCAGAAAAAGTTGCCAGGCAGTGCTCTCTGATGGAATTAATCCGGATTCTGTTGCCCAGTAACATTTTCAGGCGCAATTAATCTCCAAGCGTTCAGAGGTTTCTATACGTTGGAATAATCGAAACGTTTATTATTTGTCGACGTTTTCATTGTTTTACGGTTTTTCATTTATTTGCTTCAGATGGAAAATGTTTACTTTCTTAGAAACAAGTTACAAAGTTGTATAGGGTTACCGCTTGCCTCCATAGAGAGTCTTGTATGTTTGCGTGTGTGTGTATGAGAGAGAGAGAGAGAGAGAGAGAGAGAGAGAGAGAGAGAGAGAGCTGAGTTGTATGGAAAATTGATGCGTTTGGTCTCTGAATTCCCAAATGCTGTTAGGACAAGCCTCACTGACTCACAAAGTGTTACTGTGGGTGATGTGGAGAGCCTGTAAAGTTACCTTTTCTATATTGCATCGTCTCATAGGGGAGTAAAGGGAATGTAGCTGGGTGTGTCTATAGTGAATTTGATCATATGTAGTATTATAAGTTTCCTTGTTTTGAATGTTATGGATATTCTTGTTTATCATATGTTTTACGTCCTTATATTTTATACTTTTTAGTGAAGTCTGAAATGAGTTAAATTTGATATATATATTTGAGAATAAAAAACCGAAATGGGAAAAGTAATTAACTAATTAAGTTTATCTAACAGGTAATTGTATACTTAAAACAGAAATACTAGTCAATACATTCAAGATAACGGTGGATGCTTCTTTGAAATAATGCTGAGTGAGAATGAACCCCAAAAATTGTATTGTATATTTGATGATTGTGCCTTTCTCCAAAATCACATATATGGTCATGTCAGTTAAAGGATGTTTCTGTCCTAATTGACGGGAATAACTTGTCTCTTTTTTGAGCGCTTGTGGTCAATCATTCTTCAGCTTAACTTTAACCTGATTACTATAGTAGATTCACATCACCCATGCAGCTGATATCTAGGCCAGTCCCTTACGACGCTCCTGACTGGCTGTTGATAAGCCAGTCAAAGGGCTGGAAACTCTGTCTCTCTCGAGAGTTCACATAGGCAGCACGTATGTTCCACCTCTCCTGAGGGATACTTTTGAAAGATGTATCCCTCAGGAGATGT
>NC_087220.1:49080040-49085040 GCF_015104395.2 Macrobrachium nipponense
ATCTATATAATATAATAATAATATATATATATATATATTTTATAATATATATATATATATATATATATATATATATATATATATGTGTGTGTGTGTGTGTGTGTGTATACACTTCTTGCAAACATCCTGAAAATCTGTCACATAATAGAAATTGCCTTGTAATTTATGCTCGTTATCATGATCCTAAGGAACTCGCTTTAACACCAGTCAGCATCCAGAATCATTGTAATATTCCTCATCTTTAAGTTAAATGAGGAGCGTGTTTTGCTACGTGATATGCACTTGGGGTAATATCTGAATGCTAATTAAATGCTTGTTGTTCCATTAAGCCTCCGGTGAGAGAGAGAGAGAGAGAGAGAGAGAGAGAGAGAGAGAGAGAGAGAGTGAGTATAGCACGGATGTAGTCACGTCTTAAATTAATGGCAGGGAAAAACAATAACTAATGGTAGCAGTAATAAAAGTATTTTTCATGAGTGAATAATAATAATAATAATAACTAATAAAATAATAATAATAATAATAATAATAGAAAAAAAATGAACGTAATTTAATAGAATCTGACTTGTAAAGCCATTCAGAAGAGAGAGAGAGAGAGTATATAGCACGGATGCATTCACGTCTTAAACTATGGCAGGAAAAACAATAACAAATGGTAGCAATAATAAAAGTATTTTCAAGAATGGAATAATAATAATAATAATAATAATAAATAAATAATAATAATTATAAATAAATAGAAAATTACTGTATTAAAAATAATAATAATAGAAAATGAATGTAATTTAATAGAATCTGATTTGTAAAGCCATTCAGAATTATATTCTAAGGATAATTATCGCTGATTTGACAGCAATTACCGACACAGTTTCCCGTGATGACGCCTAGGCTTATTAACTGCAAATCCCTCTTTCTAGTCCTGCACACTCAGGCAATGGCGTTCGGATTAACAGTGCTTGGGGGGGGGGCGGGGTGCATTTGTGGTTGGGTCAAGCAACGTGAAATGCCAGTCCTGTTTCCGAGCTTCCATTGTCCTCCCACATAGGTCACGATTTCCAAGGCGTTGTGGTTAGGGAATGGATGCGTCAGTGGCTATTGGAATGAATCGAATTTGGCAACAATGGTGCTTGAGGGCGTTTGTTCAAATGGTAATCAACCTCGTCTTGTCAGCTGATTTTGAGGGTGACTTAGTGATTGGGAACGGTAACTTAAGCGCTCTTTGTTTAAGTTTCTGATGGGAAGTTAATGTTGTAAAATTGATGCTAACTCGTAAAATGGACTTAAATTCATAACTTAAAGGCTACTGGAGAAGATTGTTTAAGATATGGAGCAGAAGGTTCTTAAGTTTTCAGAAATGAATTCCAGAATGCTACATGATATGCACTTGAGGTAATATCTGAATGCTAATTAAATAATTAAATGGTGTGTTGTTCCATTAAACCTCCGGAGAGAGAGAGAGAGAGAGAGAGAGAGAGAGAGAGAGAGAGAGAGAGAGAGACGTCATGAAAACAAATCTGTGAACAGCAAATTAATCTCTAGCCGGTAATTACTATTCGAAATACGAAAATCGAAATTTGGTCGCTCTTAATCCTCTGTATAATTGTCTTCGCTTTTGTATATGATATATCACGAAGAAAATGTTGGGAATTCACTTCAACCCCTCTCCAAAACAAAGAAAATGTAAGCTAGCGCCATTCCCCTATCGAACAAGTATAAAACTGTGAGTTCAGGCAAATTAACTTTCATAAACATGCACAATTCATAGTATGTTTCGCTCTTTGTTAACAGAGAAACATGGAGTTTCCTATATTAGATTCTCATCAACCTTGCATTTGATGTCAAGGCCAGTCCCTTACGACGCTCCTGATTGGCTGTTGATAAGCCAATCACAGGGCTAGAAACTCTCAGTCTCTCTCGAGAGAGTTCACATAGGCAAGATGTATGCTCACCTCTCCTGAGGGATACTTTTGAAAGACGTATATCCCTCTGGAGAGGTGGAACATAGAGCCTACCCGTGTGAACTCTCGAGAGACACTGAGTTTCCAGCCCTGTGATTGGCTTATCAACAGCCAATCAGGAGCGTCGTAAGGGACTGGCCTAGACATCAAATGCACGGTTGATGTGAATCTCCTAGTGGCTATGATGGTCTCTAAATCAACATTGCTATTATTTTTCCTATTTATTCTTTAGCTTAGGAAACGTGTTCAAGTCATACTCTCACGTTTGAGGTCATAAACATAATTATTGTATAAAGAGAAGTTTCACATATATTTTCCTGTTTACTCTTTTTATTCAGGAAGCTTGTTCGAGCCAGGCTTTCGCTCATAAGTTCATAAATATAATGGCTGCATCATAAAACGGCTTTTGTCAAGATGGAATGCTTTGCGGGATATCGTTCGGGAAGAGTTGCCAGGCCTTGATTATCTCTCTTGGTATTTCGATGTTATTTTTGCTTACTCGAGGATTAAGCCTACAAACTACTTTGCTGTTGTCGTTGTTGTTGTTCTATTTCTTGTTGGGGGGAAGGAAAGGTTTATGGAAGAGCCTAAAAGGGTCCGAAAAAGATGTTTCATGTTGAGTTAAAAGATACAGGAATTTCACGATAGGATATTTATGATTTATTTATGAGAATGAAAGTGTAGAAAATAAATAATGTGCTTGTTAAACAGCACAGAAAAATGATCTCTAATAAAATATAGCGTATATATTTTAATTTTCGTTGGTGAAACAAAGCTCTATTTGACCGTAGATTTTAGCGCGTTTTAATTTACGTTAAAAGTTTGAAACAAAATGTTTACAACTTATGAGCGAGGGGAAAATCTTGCACGCGTCTCAAATAAGCTGCAGGTCGGATCATGCCTTGTTTGCTTGTTAGGTAGCAAAATGGGCCCCGTGCCCATGATGGGACAACACGGGATTAAGTTTTGAGAGAAATTCGAGTGGCTCTTTCGAGAAGGGGAATTTTTAGGGGTTGGGTTGCTCATCCTTGGCGGCTATTTGTGGTCGTCAAACTAATTCGCTGATTGGCTGGCCTTATTTGACGCTCGTTTATCGTTATCAAATAATGACGCTCCGTTTATCATTACTCAAATATATGATAATGATAGCATTAAGATCGAGATTGATAATGAACTCATTCATGTATATACGTAATAATATTTAATTATATATATATATATATATATATATATATTTATATATATATTATTTTTTTTATTTATTTTTTTTTATATATATATATATATATATATATATATATATATATATATATCTATATATATATAGATAGATAGATAGATAGATAGTATATATAGATATATACACACCTTACGGCGTTTAATGAATTTCAAAACAATCTTTTAAAAATTTTACTTAACTTATTCTGAATTTTAATATACCCTTTTAGTGTGTATATGTGGAAACATGAGTTAATGTATTTATTGTGTGTGTGTGTGTGTGTATTCCAGTATGAGAGCATATGCTTTTGTGCATTTTTTAAATTTCATACCCGTTTTCTTGATCCGCTCGGTAATCCAATCTGAGGCACCACCAGTGCTTGGATACCGCTCCCTTCAAGCAATTTGTGATCGACTTAAAGCGCTGAATTGACGAGAGCGATCGCTTTGCATGTTCCCGGATTCTCGCTTCAAGCAGATTCGGCTGATGATGCCAATTATTGCATGGGAATGCATTCGTTAGTGGCTTCGTGACTTTTCTGGAAGTCGCCGAACATTGTTGATTCGAGGTCTGTCCCGTTATGGGCATAATGGCCGCTGTGAGAGAGAGAGAGAGAGAGAGAGACGAGAGAGAGAGAGAGAAGATGTGCATATATATATGTATATATCACGAAGGAAGTAGTAGGGAAAGGCATCCTCATCCTTTAACAGTTTATTTAAATGCCGACGTTTCGCGACGAATTCCGAGTCGCATTTTCAAGGCTAAAAATATATAGCATAGTTAGGGTAGCTGGTTTGCCTCACTGTTTTTACTTATTTTTGTTAGTCTTACTCTTTCTTTCGTATAGGTACTGTTTAATTTTTAACTTTTTTTTACTTTATTGAGAGCTGTTGCCATTACATTTTTAATGTAAATTGAATAAATTTGATTATTAATGTTCGCAGATTTTATATATTTTTAGCTTTGAAAATGCGACTTGGAATTCGTCGCGAAACGTCGGCATTTAAATGAACTGTTAAAGGATGAGGATGCCTTTCCCTACTACTTCCTTCGGGATATATCTTCTTTGAGCTCCAGCTCCGGCCTTGTATATATATATATATATATATATATGTTTGTGTGTGTATATATATGTGTGTGTATAGAGTATATGTATGTATATATGCATATCGAGAGAGAGAGAAAGGAGAGAGAGAGGAGAGAGAGAGAGAGGGGGATATATATATATATATATAATATATATATATATATATATATTATATATATATATATGCATATCGAGAGAGGGATAGGAAACATTATAACGTATGATTTAGCAGATGTAGTGAAGAGCGCTAATGTTGTTATCTAAAGGTCATTAAAAAGGTAACGTTATTTCATGAATTGAGAGAAGGAGAAGCATATATTTATAATAATAATAATAATAAGTGTAGGGGCCATTTTCTCACACCCTTGTGTACCTTGCAGTTATATATCAGCACCTTTGCTCGCTTGTTCAATACGTTTCCTAACCGACGACAGTATAACTTGTGTAAGTACAATGGAAGCATAGTATACCTCGCTGGACGAGTCGGTTGCTACTCGCCTACCTATCTGGTAGCCAGAGTTCGCTCCCAGCTGCAGCCAGCGCGGAATCAGGTGATTACAAATTCGTTTCTCAATATAATGTGGTTCGGATCCTACAATTATCTGTAGGCCCCGTTGCTAAGTAACCAATTGGTTCCTAGCAACGCAAATAAAAATCGAATCCTTCGGGCCAGCCCTAGGAGAGCTGTTAATCAGCTCAATGGTCTGGTTAAACTAATATATACTTAATTAACTAAGAT
>NC_087220.1:49090040-49102540 GCF_015104395.2 Macrobrachium nipponense
ATATTCACTCATACATAAACTTACAAGCTGAGCAAGTTTCTGTAGTCGCCTATATGACCTCGCCTCATCACAAATAGAACACGAACACATTTCAGACGCAGTCAATTCTAAGAATTGTAAGTTAACAGTGCCCTGCTGGGCTGGGGTAGCAACAGAACTTGGCCAACGACTGACAAATGAATATTTCTTGTCATTAAAGGAGCACAGTACCTGAAAATTCTCGAG
Source organism: Macrobrachium nipponense (assembly GCF_015104395.2). Taxonomy (NCBI): domain Eukaryota; kingdom Metazoa; phylum Arthropoda; class Malacostraca; order Decapoda; family Palaemonidae; genus Macrobrachium; species Macrobrachium nipponense. The sequence goes on from NC_087220.1 coordinate 49,090,266, forward strand.
AGGACAGTTCACTTTCCAAGCAGTCAACGGACCTTTCGTCCCCAGTACTAGTAGATCGATACTCGAATACCCCAAAGTGTTTTAAAGTGCTTATGAAGCAGCCTTTATGCATTCTACATGGAAAGGAGGCGGGTTTATTGAAAGCCTCTTGTGTCTGGTAAATATGTTCCCTAAGTACCTATCCTCTTCCCTTGGGGTATCTGGCTGGCTGGTTTTATGATCTTGCATATTTCGATTTGGGTGGGAGAGGGCGCCTTTGTTCAGTGTTCAGTCCTTTGTGCCACTGATGGAGGGAGTGCCATGCCACTCTGTGCCATGCAGGCTCAGTTATGAAATTTCATTTTTTTGGTTGTATTAACTATAAGGATGTGTTGACTTTTTTTTGCAGTATTACCGGGTTTTTAATCGTTTTTAATCAGCTCTTACGGGTTGAAATACATGTTGCTAGTATGGAGATGTCTTTACGTAAGCATGCACTAAATTAAGCCACCCTATTCATTTCCTACTTTTGTTTTCCCTGACTGGGCGACTGAAGGCCACTTAAGATAAGTGTCCTGTCGGTTGTGGTATAAAAAAAATTACACATGAATAAATTTTCTTTGCGTATACACTGGTATACATGCATGAATTAGGAAGGCTTTTAGATATACTGAATTCCAAGAAATCAACCCTAACCTATTTCTCTATTTCTCTCCCTATAAGCTCAAGTTAACTTTTCTCTTCTATTGAATACAGTAGCTACGTCAATTGCCCGCGCGTTCATATGCAAATGTCGCTTTACTTTGTTTGAATGCGCGCGCCTTTGTGTGTCTATTCAGGTGGCCATCTTGTTCATGGCTTTTTGAAGCTGGATCCCATTGTGGCTCTAATTGCCTTACGTAAGAGAGGGATTACTGGAATGGCTTCAGGGAGAAATTTTTCGCCCAGTTCTTAACGGAGAGGGGAAATTCGGTCGGTGATTTCCTTCAAGACGAAGGAAATGGCAGATGTTTTGGCTGTTTGTTCAGTTAAAGAAAAAATCGTGTATGGAGGAGAATAGAAATGCAAATTGTAATTTGCCGAGTTGGGTTGACGAGGATTATTTAGACGAAACACACACATACACGCGTATAAATATGTTTTTGTTTTTTGTGTTTGTACTATATATATATATATATATATATAATATATATATACTATATATATGTATATATTTTATATATTTATATTTATTTATAATAAATAAAGAAATATATATATATGTTATATTAATATCTATATATATATATTATATATATATATTTTATAGTCTCTCATACATAATTATATAATATATATATATCTATATTATATAATAGTATATATATATATTGATATATATAACTGATATATTTATATTTATATCTATTACACACACTTATAGAAAAATATATACATATATAAGTAAATATATGTGTATATATATGTTTATGTATATATGTATATGTACGTACATACATACATACAATATATACGTATATATATAGATATATACTATAAATCGATAGATAGACAGTCAGATAGATATATACCCATGTGGTAAGAGTATTACAGCGTGATAACTTGGATTAGGTCTCGGATTTGATGTAGATTATCCTGTGGCCTGACCGACTAGATTATCCTTGTAATGATGAGATATGAAGGGAATTCATGCTATCATTCCACTTTGTAAAATGAGATTTATATACATGTTTTGTGTGCTGCCGTGTGCGTGTGTGTATAAGTCTATTAACCAAGTGTCGAGTTATATCAATTATTCTCTCTCTCTCTCTCTCTCTCTCTCTCTCTCTCTCTCTCTCTCATTTAACTTCAGTACTCGCAGTTATGTGGTAGCAGTCACACAATTACAAGAATAGTTGTCTGTGGGAATAATACCCTTGAAATCACTCTCGACGTGGTTTGGAAGTCACGTAAAGCCGTTGGTCCCGTAGCTGAATAACCACTGGTTCCATGCAACGTAAAAGCACCATACACACAAACAATACCCTTGAAATCAACCTTATATATGTTTTGCCGCGTTTGCAGATTTTCAGTTCAGTATTTCTCCCTTCGCATTTCCCATTTCATTTAGTTTCTTTTAACCCCTCTGGGTTCCGATGACGTGCTTCTACGTCATTGCTTTCCAATCCCGGGGTAGGTCCAAAAAAAGGAGGCCCATTATGCGGAACTGTGTCCTCCGGGTAGCACCAGAAGGGTATACTACCCCTCTGCTTGAAGTTACGACCCAAGGTTCCCTTCTGCGCCTGGAGGTTTTGGCGAATCTCATCAAAGCTCGTTTTCTATATCGTTTGAGTACGCCTCTGCATAATCGAGTGGTAGGACAACTTAAAAATATCGGTGGCATTTAATTGGGTGCTGTTACCTTGTCTGCTGTCTAATGGTTATTTATTATGCTATTTTGATATTTTTCCGACGTATATGACTCTCTCTCTCTCTCTCTCTCTCTCTCTCTCTCTCTCTCTCTCTCTCTCTCTCTCTCCCCCCGGTGATGGAAATTCATTTATCGGTGTGGTTCGGATCCCACAATAAGCCGTAGACCCCATTGCTAAGTACCCAATTGGTTTCTAGCCACGTGAACTAAAATTCTAATCCTTCAGGCCAGCCTTATGAGAGCTGTTATTCAGATATACTTAACTTTCTCTCTCTCTCTCTCTCTCTCTATCTCTCTCTCTCTCATCTCTCTCTCTCTCTCTCTCTCTCTCTCTCCAACCGATAAGAGGAATGACGCTTGCTTGGTACCACTGTCGTGACAAGTAAGCTTCGACTGCAGCTAAATAATCAAACACGGAAGTTCCAGGTAAATGATATGGTTGAAAATCAATTTAATTCCATAAAATTCCGCAAGCGGTAACTCTCTTAATCTCAGAAAACCTGTGACACAGACACTTATATATATTACAGAATATTATATATATATATATATATATATATATATATATATTATATATATATATGCAGAATGTACATATATGTTATACTTACATCATATTTATATATATACGTATATAATTTACATGTTATAGCAATGAGTCCTATTAGTCATTCTGTTCAGTCATTGCATCTGCCTCGAACACTTCAATTCTATCGTTACCTCAATTATGATTTTACTTATATAACCTTCCTACCTCCAGAAGTGGTTATGTGCTTAGGCCAAAATTTCTCATCGTCTTTGTGACACATTCAGCCTCCTCAGCGCCTCAGCGGCGTGGCTGGTATTATTAGCGTCCTACCTCGGTGGTCGCGGGTTCGATTCTCGGCCATTCCATTGAGGAGTGAGAGATGTGTATTTCTGGTCATAGAAGTTCACTCTCGACGTGGCTCGGAAGTCACGTCAAGCCGTTGGTCCCGTTCCTGAACAACCACTGGTTCTATGCAACGTAAAAACACAATACAAACAAACAAACAAACAAACATTCAGCCTCCGGTATTTCCTGTGTCATAACAATCTGCCTTTCCAAATATTGATTGGTAAAATTATTTTAGGATGAGGACACCACTTTGCCATATTTTCAAATCACTCAGTCTGCCGTGTTTGTTTTTCTTGGCTTTTCAATTTATGTTGGGATTAATCTCCACTCTCTTTTTTTATTCCATTTTGCGGGGTTCTCTCCTCCCCCTCCCCCCTCCTCCCCCCTCCTCCTCCCCCTCTCCCCCTCCCCCTCCTCCTCCTCCCCCCCCTCCCCCTCCTCCTCCTCCCCCTCCCCCTCCCTCCTCCTCCTCCCCCTCCTCCCCCTCCTCCCCCTCTCCGCCTTCCCCCCTCTCCTCCATCCTCCACCCCTGGGGAGGATTTTGGACTGACAAATGGGACACTTGTACCTGAAGGGACCCGTAACACACTGTGGCACACTTTGCTTGTCATACTAGTGCTTGAAGGCTGCGACCAATTGCTTCAAAGCACGTTCCCTAAATCCCTTGAATGTGTCTGTGCATAATCGAATGGAAGGTAGGACCGTCTCTCTCTCTCTCTCTCTCTCTCTCTCTCTCTCTCTCTCTCTCTCTCTCTCTCTATTATTTTGTGCACGCATACACATATGATAAGGCTGTCTTTATCCCCTCCCCATTCCTCTCTCACCGCCCTCCCCCTCTTATCTAGGAGGTGACCTATTTTCTCATTTGTTTATCAGTTAATATATTTAAACGTTTTAGGCCAAACGTTCAAGCGGTTATACCACGCCCGGCAAATTTGAAACATCATTTTGTGATTATTTCTGTTAATTGGACCTATTTCGTTGTCATTTCCAACAATTAAACTTTGGCCAATTTCAGTGGTAAACTCTAATAGTGACGTAAAAGGTGAAGCCTTAAAACGTACGAGAAGCTGATTTATACGTTGGTGTTCATCATCAATTGAATTCAACCAACTGTATTGGTATTATTAGTTTTGAAAGTCAGTTCTATGCCTTCGTTTGTAATCTACATAGAAAGCTTATAAATTTGTCACTTGTATTTTTAATTTTAGTTGGAATAGAAACAACAATAATCTGAATTTCATTTGTTGGTCTTTAACATTTTCTGTTTTATTTTTTTTATGTCGCTTTTGCAGTTTTTCAAATTGTAAACCAGTCTTCAAAAAGGATTAATGCATATGTAATCAAGAACATTTACATTTTATGAACAACGTGAAGCACTGTTTACTGCGACACGGCTGAAACTCTCTCTCTCTCTCTCTCTAGCGCATTCAGTTCTGATATCTCATTCACGAAAGCACACACAAACATCGCATATTGACTTTACGGCTTAACACCGGGTCTAGACGCGCGAATATTGAAAGGTCTGGAAGCACGATCGAAGCTCCACGTCATATCGGTGCTTGCAAGCAATCACAAATAGCTGAGGAACGCCGTTACGCGAGACTGCCGTGCGTGTGCATGCATAAACCTCGCTTGCTAAACGACGGGGGAATACGTCGGATAGCAATTGCTTTTATTTTGATAACGTTAAGGGTAACGTATCACTTGGTGTCGCCATTCGAGAGAGAGAGAGAGGGGGTTATTTGTCATATTGGTTTGGGAAACGTTTTGACTATAGAGATTCACGTTATCTTCCGAAGTCTAACGTTAGTGATTGTGATGGTTTTATGTGGTTGCAATTCGTTTAGGTCTTACAGTTCTCCCTGTAGATTTGATTTTAAGGCTGTTGACAACATCATCGCCTCTAGATGAGTGTGTTAACTCTCTCTCTCTCTCTCTCTCTCTCTCTCTCTCTCTCTCTCTCTCTCTCTCTCTCTCTCATCATCATTATCATCATCATCTCCTTTTTCTGCCTCTTCTGTCTTTATACTGCTCTTCAAAAATGATATCCGTCTTAATAAACAAAGGCAATGAAAATGCCAGTCATTAGCCTAACAGCGAACCCAAGCCCTTCCACGGAGAGAAAGTTCCCTTCCAAAGAGTACTACACGGCTTCACGGACGCTAACAAAGGATTAACTTTCGACGAAAGACAAGCGCATAAAATTCCCCCCAAACAAAGGGTTACGCGATTGTTCAGCTCTGCAAAGTTTGCAACGTTGGTTGATGTCTCTTCAAATACCCTCTCTCTCTCTCGGAGATTCCTCGTCTGCCAACTTCGCTGGGGCGAAAAATTGCAAGGGTATCGGGTTAGCGAAGGCAGCGTAAAGATTTATTAGATATATTTTTTTTTTTTTGTTTTTTTTTTATGGCCTTTGGGTTATTGTTTATTTTCGAGTACTGAGCGAGAACTTATTTTCGTGCGTGTTCATTTATATGTTTTTAGAATACTTGGTAATATACATATATGTATATACATACACACATATGTATATATGCTTGTATATTCATGTTTATACATATTGTATATACATACATATAATATATATACACATATATATGTAGTATATATTATATTATATATTTTTATAGATGTAAATATATATAAATATTATATATATATATATATATATATAGATATATATATATGGCGTATATACTATACATATTGTATATGTATACATAATAATATACATTATAGTATATATATATATATATATATATAATATATTATATAATATGTGTGTGTATGTGTATACATTCATCTATTAAAAGGAGCCCATAAAAACGCCTCTTTTAGAAAACCACTAACTCTCTCTCTCTCTCTCTCTCTCTCTCTCTCTCCTCTCTCTCTCTCTCTCTCTCTCTCTCTCCCCGTATTTTCCATGCTATTAAAACAAGCAAATTATTATTGCTGAAGAACAAAAAATATTACTAATTACTAAGTCTTGACCTCTAGCTTATACCACACGACAGGACGCGCAGTGAATCACAACAATAAAACACAAGTATTATAAAACATGAGAGCGATTGATCATTGGTGTCTTCCAGTCAAAACACGCACGACAGACATTTCTGTAATAACGTCTCGAGAAATCCCAATCTGGCAACTCCAGTTGAGTGAAAGATTACGCAACTATCGGTCGGGGAAAATAAAATTCTCTCCTCAACGGGCGCCAAGCTCTCAACGAATGACTCAAATTTATGTACACGTAGCCGAGGGGGAAAAATATTCAGCCCGGGAAGTTTACTGTATGAGCCATAGTGGTCTGTCGGAGCCGTGTGTGTCTCTGTTAGCAAGGACTGGGAGGAAAAGAAAGGCAGAGGGGGCCACCTGTTGCGGGGTTTGCCACGACCTTGTTTTGTTTCTTTGGCAGTCTGTTCCGTTTGTTCGTCTACGATGACTTTTGTTAAATATTTGGGAATGTTGTAGCGGGTTTAGTTAAATAGTTGGGAATTTTGTAGCGGGTGTTGTTAAATAGTTGGGAATTTTGTAGAGTGTGGTGTTAAATAGTTGGGAATTTTGTAGTGGGTGTTGTTAAATAGTTGGGAATTTTGTAGCGGGTTTAGTTAAATAATTTGGGAATTTTGTAGTGGTGTTGTTAAATAGTTGGGAATTTTGTAGCGGGTTTTGTTAAATAATTGGGAATTTTGTAGTGGGTGTTGTTAAATATTTGGGAATTTTGTAGTGGGTGTTGTTAAATATTTGGGAATTTTGTAGCGGGTGTTGTTAAATAGTTGGGAATTTTGTAGCGGGTGTTGTTAAATAGTTGGGAATTTTGTAGCGGGTGTTGTTAAATAGTTGGGAATTTTGTAGCGGGTGTTGTTAAATAATTGGGAATTTTGTAGCAGTGTTGTTAAATAATTGGGAATTTTGTAGTGGATGTTGTTAAATATTTAGGAATTTTGTAGCGGGTGTTGTTAAATAGTTGGGAATTTTGTAGCGGGTGTTGTTAAATATTTGGGAATTTTGTAGCAGGTGTTGTTAAATAGTTGGGAATTTGTAGCAGTGTTGTAAATATTTGGGAATTTTGTAGTGGATGTTGTTAAATATTTAGGAATTTTGTAGTGGGTGTTGTTAAATATTTGGGAATTTTGTAGGGGTGGGTTGTTTAAATAGTTGGGAATTTTTTTATAAAAAAGCGGGTTGTTGTTGAATATTTGGGAATTTTGTAGCAGTGTTGTTAAATAGTTAGGAATTTTGTAGTGGGTGTTGTTGAATAATTGGGAATTTTGTAGCGGGTGTTGTTAAATATTTGGGAATTTGTAGCGGGTGTTGTTGAATATTTGGAATTTTGTAGTGTTGTGGGTTGTTGAAATATTTGGGAATTTTGTAGTGGGGTGTTGTTAAACAGTTTGGGAATTTTGTAGTGGGTGTTGTTAAATATTTGGGAATTTTGTAGTGGGTGTTGTTAAATATTTGGGAATTTTGTAGTGGGTGTTGTTGAATATTTGGGAATTTTGTAGTGGGTGTTGTTAAATATTTGGGAATTTTGTAGCGGGTGTTGTTAAATATTTGGGAATTTTGTAGTGGGTGTTGTTAAATATTTGGGAATTTTGTAGCGGGTGTTGTTAAATATTTGGGAATATTGTAGCGGGTGTTGTTGAATATTTGGGAATTTTGTAGTGGGTGTTGTTGAATAATTGGGAATTTTGTAGCGGGTGTTGTTAAACAGTTGGGAATTTTGTAGCGGGTGTTGTTAAATAGTTGGGAATTTTGTAGCGGGTGTTGTTAAATAGTTGGGAATTTTGTAGCGGGTGTTGTTAAATAGTTGGGAATTTTGTAGTGGGTGTTGTTAAATAGTTGGGAATTTTGTAGCGGGTGTTGTTAAATATTTAGGGATTTTGTAGCGGGTGTTGTTAAATATTTAGGAATTTTGTAGCGGGTGTTGTTAAATATTTAGGAATTTTGTAGCGGGTGTTGTTAAATATTTTGGAATTTTGTAGTGGGTGTTGTTATTAGTCGTGTTAATCCCATTACTTTTGTTTATGAATGCAACAAAATTGTTTTCTGGAAGGCTTAATCTAGCGTCCATTCAACCACATATCACAATCTAGCCGCCTTAGTGGGCAGAAATTTCGAAGTCATAAAAGACACTTTCGAGGAAACTCTCAAAACCTCTTACTCTGGCAACCCAACACGGGCGACGAGCGACAAATGATGAAATATCTGCCAAAGGGGGAAAACTTCATTTCCACGGGAAATATATTTACAACTCTTAACCATTTGTGATGGATATAGGAAAGGAAACTTTAGCGGGAAATGTAATTTAGATTTGTTAGGTGATTCGCAGAAACGTTGGTAACCATTTGTGAATGTTTCTCTTTTCACTGGATTGTGGAAGGTGGGATCCATTATTAGAATAACAGGATGAACATAATGTTTTGGTTTTGTTCATTCATTCTGCGTTTGGAACATATTCCGTTTCTTAATTAGCAAAGTACGTGGTACAGTGTTTAACCCCATATATATACATACACACATACACACATACACACATCATATATATATATATATATATATATATATATATATATATATATATATATATATATATATAAATGTAATGGGGAGATTCCCGCATTATTCATCTGGTAAGCGTGTAGCACGAATGTCGGCAAACCAATACACACAGCCCCTCTCTCTCTCTCTCTCTCTCTCTCTCTCTTCTCTCTCTCTCTCTCTCTCTCTCTCTCTATAAGCGACCCCTCTCTCTCTCTCTCTCTCTCTCACTAACAGGTAATGAAAATGAGAGAGTTGCATCATCAAAAATAAACATTTATTAACAGTGAATAAATAATGAATCAATTCTATTAAAACCCAACAGTAAAATGTCTAATAGTAATGGTAGTCACCATTAGTCACCAAAAAGTCTACACCCCTCTGGGAACTCTTTGTCGGTACCCCATTGCCAGTTCTGCCAGAACCGCCTGTTTCAAAGACACAGAACACATCCCGGTAAGTACACACACAAGATTAACAATTAGAGATTAACAATCAGATATTACCACAAAATGACAAATAGGTAACAAGCCAGTCTTTGGCTAAAGTACTTCAACACTCACCCAAGCAACCGGAACACTACAAACACTATGTAACAAAGACTCCCGGTGAGCGTCACGGCATCTTGCCTTTCTCTCGAAGACGCCTCTATCAAAATCCCCCATAGATTGGGTATTCAACATTATTAACAGAAAGAGGGCGCACGCACATACGAACACACAGTTCGTTAACGCCTCACGATTACTGGCCGCAACCAGTTTCACAAAGGCACTTTGAGAAGAGTTCATGAACTTGTGTCAGCGCATGGCTAACTTCCAAAAAACAAAAAAAAGGAGAAAAGAAAAGAAACCAATCAACGGCACTTTTTAACTATTCCTCCCGTAACTCACTTAGATTTGTCAAGCAATTATATCTGCTGAACTCATAGAAAAAAGAAAAACAAAAATAATGTGTTGTTAGTTCCTCCCAATATTCAAAAAAGATTTCACCACCCTTGACAGCATTACGGCACCCACGTATTAGTATATATATAAAAAAACTCAGTATCAGAAATATCATCATCAGCAAAATCACCAACATTGCTATCATCAAAATCACTGGTATCAGTATAAAAAAAATATCACCAATGTTAATGCTTGTCCATTCACCAAGGAATTCAACAAAAAAACTCAGCAAAAGTTCAGCAAGATTCAACACAATTCACCAAGATTCAGCCAGACTCATCAAGATTCAGCAAGACTCATCCCCAGTGAATCACTGAAATATTCTCCAAAGTTACAAAACTCAACAAAATAATTAACACAAGATATCTCCCATTAATTCATTGTTATAATTCTCCATGAATAATTATCTGTAATAATCATAAAATAATCTCCCATGAAATATCTCAAATCTCTCGTAAAACAAGTCTCCCGTAATGATAATTATACTTCAGCAACCCTCCTGTGACACATCTCAAGTATAATAATTATTATTAATAATAATAACTCTCCATAGCAACAATTCTCTTGCAAAGATCTCAAGTAAGGGTGAAATTCAAAATAGCATACAACAGTATTGCTGAACCTCATGACACACAATTTCTCCAGATGCAACACCATTTACGGCACCGGGCATTATCATTCGGCACCATTTTCAAAGTAATTTCTCCAACACAATAAAAAAAAATAATAATCTGTGTCTCCCCAATATATTTGTGTCTTCCAAGGCATAAGGAAAACATACACCCATACAATGTATTTCAATTCTCTTTTATTTCCTTTTCTCTTCCTCCAAGAGAGAAAAAAAAAATCTTTTCTAAAAAAAAGACTCTACGGGCGTTTCACTTCATCAACTAATCAATCAGCTGATGTCCTAGCATTTCATTGTCAAGGGCAAACCCATCCCCCAACACCCCGACACAAAGAAAAAAAAAGGAGTTCACCCCCAATGAGAGAAAAAAAAAAAGGTTTCTCCCTCCCGTTAGAACAACCCCTCAGTCAAGCGGCAGAACACTCCCCCGAGGCATACGCTAGTACCCATCTCCCTTGAACAGTGTCTGAGGACCCCCTCCCAAGGTATACACTAGTGCCCATCTTGCAATCCCCTCTTAGGGAGGCCAGTAGTACCCTCCATGCAACTATCACCCGAGGCATGCCATACTCCCCTTGCTATGTGCTGAGCCTATAAAATTCAGTGACCGCTCTTGTCTCCAAGCCAAACATGCTTATCTAAGCACAGTTCACATGCATAGGAAAAAAAAAACATCTTAATACACCCTCATATTTTAAACAAAGACGAATACGTCTATTATAAACACGCGTGAATAAAGAAAACACGTCACTGCTACTATGGGGAAAGAAAAAATGTTTTGACCTCTTGAACCAATCCCATTACACTGAAATATTTAAAACAACCCTCCCCTTCAAAACAATAGTTTTTAACACTCACCACTTCATAATGGGAACAAAAAGAACTCGGAATTCACGTAATGCACGGCAGTGATACATGCACGATTGTCTCGGGATGCACTCGTCATTGCACAAGCAAAAGTCACACTGAGTGCGCCCACTGCTCCTAGGCTGACTCCCTGGGAGAAATGCTGAGTCCATTAAAATCCTTCCTACTCCCTTCTGTTACCGGACGGATAGATATTTCTCATTTTTTCTCACTAAGTAACTGAAAATAAAAAATTTAACAGTTTTCCACAATCCCACAAAGGCTTTGTCGTTCGAAAACTATCGCTAAGCCATAACCCATAACCCCTTTATTTTCTAACTGGTCACCTATCTTTACATAGGCGTTCCTAGGCATAAAAAAAACTCTTTTATACCACTTTTTTAACCGCTAGCCACCAAATCCTGTAATGGGGAGATTCCAACATTATTCATCTGGTAAGCGTGTAGCACGAATGTCGGCAAACCAATACACACACCCCCTCTCTCTCTCTCTCTCTCTCTCTCTCTCTCTCTCTCTCTCTCTCTCTCCTCTCTCTCTCATCTCCATCTAACAGGTAATGAAAATGAGAGAGTTGCATTATCAAAATAAACATTTATTAACAGTGAATAAATAATGAATCAATTCTATTAAAACCCCAACAGTAAAATGTCTAATAGTAATGGTAGTCACCATTAGTCACCAAAAAGTCTACACCCCTCTGGGAACTCTTTGTCGGGGATCCCATTGCCAGTTCTGCCAGAACCGTCTGTTTCAAAGACACAGAACACATCCCGGTTAAAGTACACACACAAGATTAAACAATTAGAGATTAACAATCAGATATTACCACAAAATGACAAATAGGTAACAAGCCAGTCTTTGGCTAAAGTACTCAACACTCACCCAAGCAACCGGAACACTACAAACACTATGTAACAAAGACTCCCGGTGAGCGCCACGGCATCTTGCCTTTCTCTCGAAGACGCCTCTATCAAAATCCCCCATAGACTTGGGTATTCAACATTATTAACAGAAAGAGGCGCACAC
>NC_087220.1:49107540-49112540 GCF_015104395.2 Macrobrachium nipponense
CAAGAGCAGTGAAAGATGACACGAGCTGTTGCTCGTTCTAAAAGAACGAATTATGATTCATTTTTGACGTTTTTTTTAGTAATATTTACAGGGAGCATTTTGCCGCAGTAATTTCATATAGGATGATGTATTAAATGTGCTTTTTATTAAAGGCATGACCTAAAATAAAAAGTTTGGAGCATGATATATTAAACGAGTTTTTTAAAAACCTAAAAAGAAGAGTCTGGAACGTGATGCATTAAATGAGTTTTTTTTAAAGGCCCGGCCTAAAAGAAAGAGAGGTTTGGAGCTTTATGTATTAAATGGGTTTTTAAGGCCTGGCCTAAAAGGAGGAGAAGTTTGGAACGTGTTGCATTAAATGAGTTTTTAGGGCATGACCTAAAAGAAAGAGAGGTTTGGAACGTGATATATTAAATGAGTTTTTCAAAGACCTAAAGAAAGAGAAGTTTGGAACATGATGTATTAAATGAGTTTTTTTTTAAAGGCCTGACCTAAAAGAAAGAGAAGTTTGGAACATGATGTATTAAAGGACTTTTTTTTAAAGGCATGACCTAAAGGGAAGAGAAGTTTGGAACATGATGTATTAAAGGACTTTTTTAAAGGCCCTGACCTAAAGGGAAGAGAAGTTTGGAACATGATGTATTAGGTGAGATTTTTTTTAATGGTCTGACCTAAAAGAAAGAGAAGTTTGGAACATGATGTATTAAAGGACTTTTTTTAAAGGCATGACCTAAAGGGAAGAGAAGTTTGGAACATGATGTATTAAAGGACTTTTTTTTTAAAGGCCTGACCTAAATGACAGAGAAGTTTGGAACGTGATATATTAAATGAGTTTTTTAAGGCCTGACCTCAAAGTAAGAGAGGTTTGGAGGGTGTCGAGGCGTGTTCTGTACTGGTAAATCCTTGGAGTCCTAGTATACCATGTGACGCAAAGGGCCTTTGGGAAAATTCTTTTTTATCTTCCACAAATCTCCAGCCTCCCTTCTCGTAGTTCTCATCCAAATAGGTGTAGGTCTTCTAACTCTTGTTGCGCTCTCCTTTTTGCCCTTTATATTTTCCATCTTTTATAATATATCGGCCTTTCCTCAAAAATCTCACAAATACTGCGTCATTCTGTCGTAAATTAAATGTATATTTCACTCCAGTTTGAAATAAATTTCCCCTAACGTTTCGAGATACCACTGAGCTTGGTCATATCTTGGATAGGTGACCAACCAGTGTTTCGCCAGCTAAGGTCACTACATTTTAAAACTATACAAAATCGGCTAATGTGTATTCCGGATCGCTCGACCAAGCCCATGTTTAATGTCATTCGTTTAAAAAAAAGAAAAAAAGAAAGAAAATAAAAAGCCAAATCGCTTCCCCATGGTTATTCAACGACTGATATGGAATGCATAGGACGTCATTCATCGGCTGCATAAACTGAGGGACGGTGGGGTGGGGGGGTGGCGGGGAGGCTGTTAGAGGGATTTACCGACTATTTTGATGAATGAATGATGAATAGCCATCCATTTTAATGGTTCATTTTGATACGCGAATTACACGACAGCGGCAGTGTTGTGTCCCTCCCCTACCCCTGTCACCTCCTGGGCCTCCTCCTCCTCCTCCTCCTCCTCCTCCTCCTCCTCCTCCAGTGGGCCAGTATGCTAATAGCACAGGTGATGCACACGCGGCAGCGGAGCAGCAGCGGATCTGTCGAATTTGCTTTGATGGTATTTTTATGCAGATTGGGCGTTTTATTATATATTTAATTATCTCAGTTGTTAATGGGGCTTTAATATTCATACCCGCGGGGATGTTAGGCCTGGTTGGGTGTTATTGATTTCTCTTTTTGGTTTACTTAATATTATTTTTTCAGTTATTTTTGTATAGGAACATATTAGTTATATTAATACATTCGACTGATTTTGTATGTATATATATATATATATATATATATATATATATATACTGATATATATAACATATATATATATATATATATAGTATATATATATATATATATATATATATATATATATATATATATATATATATATATATATATATATATATATATATATATATATATGTGTGTGTGTTTGTGTGCTTGTCATGTTCTATTAAATATACATTATATATAAATATATATAATATATATATTATTACTATATATATATATATATATATATATATATATATATATATATATATATATATATTTTAATATATATTTATATATATAGATGTGTGTGTGTTTGTTTGTGTTGTCATGTATCTATTAATATACCATAATACTTCAGTACCTGGACTGTTATATATTTGATTGTATGATACAGAATCCAAGCCTAAGTAAATATAATGAGAGAGTAACCAACCTGAAACGCATACAAGTATTTTATATACTGCACCTATATATATATATATATATATATATATACTATATATAGAGAGAGAGAGAGAGCGAAGAAGGAGGAGAGCGAGAGAGAGAGAGAGAGAGAGAGAGAGAGGTTGGGGGGGGGGGTGTTGGCGAAGGGCCCCCATTAATGAGAGTTATACAAGTACTACTCAGTCGATGCCTAATTAATGTCCCCAGTTTTGCCCCCATTAAACTCTAGGGCATTTGATCCCCACTTTTCACTATACCGTTGCAATTTACAAAGGAGCGAACGCCACCGAACTGGCTAATTACAAATTTACAGGATCAGATGCAGTTGATAACTTCATTTACGGGAACGTTAATGGCGTCAATATTTTCATATTAGATTAGGTATGAGAGGAGGACTAAAAGCCTCCTACTGTTAACAGGCTGATGATCATACTTGGGTCATTTGAACAAATCAACTCTTTGATTATGTTATGTTTAGCACTATCGGTCCCTTGCGTATATATATATATATATATATATATATATATATATATATATATATATATATATATATATGTGTGTGTGTGTGTGTGTGTGTGTGTGTGTGTGTGTGTGTGTGTACGCATACTTGTGCCTTTGTGTGCGTGAACATTTGCCATCTGTCACTTCACATTTCAATTTCATTTGAGAGTGAAATTTATGTCGAAACTTTTTTTTTTATATAACAGTTCTTTTTATTATGATTTTTCCCCAAATAGTGTGAATGAAATTTAGTTTCAGTTCACAAGGATTTGCAGGTATTAGGCAATTTCCTTTTGTTGTTGTTTGATGGGATGATTGGAAAATGTTCATTTTGGTTTCACTTGTATTCGGCGTCGTTGCTTTTTAGTTTCCTAACATTTCTGACATTTTAACATTTATTGTTTTTTACACTTATTAGGTAAGGATGCAAGAGTTTTCTTTTTATAGTTTGTTTTACAATTAACTTTACAAATATTATGTCAAATAAAATACTTGTTATATATAATATATATATATATATATATATATATATATTATATATATATATACGTATGTATAGATATATACATACATAACGTATATATGTGTGTATATAAACACGAGTACATTAACATAAGAATTTCCTCTTACTACCGGTCACAGTAGTCTTCAGAAAGAGCCGTAAGTGTTTGTGCTCCCATGATACGGACTTTGCATGGCCTGAGGCTGATCCCTACGGGAATCATATGATAATTGCAGCTCAGTCCAGGATTACCGTTGAGTCCACCGTGGATTCTGTCTCTAGACAGTTAATTTGATAATGGTTGCGGACTGAATTTACGGAACGGTTGGTGTGCGAGGGCGCATATTACAATTATTCATAATGATATGTAATATTTTTTTTTAAAAACTTGAAGAAAATGGAATTGAGTAACGAGTTAAGACAGGAATGAAAAAACATTTAAACTTACTGAAATGTTCTATTATATATATATATATATATAATAAATAGTATAATGTATATTGTATGTGTAGTTTATACATATACATATATGTATAACTGGATCACGAAAGTTTGGAACGTGATAAATGCATAAATAAAGTTATAAGCCACGAAGGAAAGTGAAACACTGGAGTAGCTGCTTCTACAGTGTTTCACTTTCCTTCGTGGCTTATACCTTTATCTATACACATATATATCTTATATATATGTATGCATGCAATATGTGTATATATATAAATATACATATGTGTGTGTAATATATATTATATATATATATATATATATATATATCTATAATAGTAGATATTTATATATATGTATATATATAATATATATATATATATATATATATATATATTCCCATTTTCCATCTTCCCTTACAGTCACTAGCTTGAATTCAGACGTACTTACAGACCTTAATACACCTGATGATGAAAGGAGGCGGAGCAGTGGGGGGTTTCGGGGGGTGGGGGTGGGGGGGGGGTGGGGGTTGGGGGGTGGGGGTGGGGAGGAAATGATTCCATTTAACCTTAAGAGCAGATCTAAATTCCCCCGTCGAAAATATTTACATGACAAATATTGGAGGCTTCGGAAAAGCGGAAAAAAAAAATATTGTTACTGAATCAGAAAATTGAACTTCTGGGCTTTTTTAAAAAGATTTGATTTTGGACATTTGGATTTTTTTTTTTTTTTTTTTTTTTTTTCTTGCCTGAGTTATATTATTTCTTTTCGTCAATGTTTTGTATCTTCCAGTTATTCTATTACAGTTGTCCGTCAGAGATTTTGGTAATTATTTGCTTGGCTATTTTCACAGTCTTTCTCTTAGCTTATTCGATTTCATTTTTTCATTGATTAGATTTCCTGTTTCGCTCATTTTTCATTGTCTTGGGATAGTTTTTTGGATTTTTTAATTTTTTTTTTCATTATTTATCATTATTTCCTTTTTACCTTAATGTTCAGAATTATTATCTTTCCGTGTCATTAATTTTGAAGCTGAATATGTAATGAAGTATTTGAAAATAGTGGTTAGGCTTAATATTTGTTCCCAAATCTCTCACTACTGCTATTCGATTTGATTCAGGGCATCTGAGAGTCACAGTTCCAAAATTTAAAGTTTATTTTTAAACCATTATATGGCGAGTCACTTGC
>NC_087220.1:49117540-49162540 GCF_015104395.2 Macrobrachium nipponense
AGAGAGGAAATAAAAAACTGTACTGTCTTTTAGAATTACACGCCTCCGTGCATTTTACATAGAGCAAGCAACGCGTAGGAAGGAAAGAGGCGTAAAAACCTTATTTAATGAAAGGAAGCGTTCCGTTCCCCGCGTGCCTCCTTCCACTGATTAGACGCGTAATTAAAGCTTTGGAATAACGCGCGCGGAGGGGAACGTTCCTTTGCTTTCCGCGAGCGGCGGTTATTATGGAAAGCGGCGAGCTTTTGTGTCATTGTGTTTTTTAAGTGCTTCGCTTTTTCTCTTAATGCCATTGTTCGCCTCATGCTCTGGTGAGTAAGAAAAACGTTTATTTTCTTTCATGCCTGAATTGTTATCTATTCGAGTATGAATTCAGTCGAATAATGATATTATTTTTCTGTCTTTTTATTCATTAACTTTTGGGAAATGATTTCAGTGGGAAGAAGTAGCTGGGACGGAGTCTCGCTGTAGATCTCATGTCCTAAATGTTTAGGTTTTTCAAATTTCCGGTAATGGAAATTCATAATGGAAAAGGTGAAACAACTGAGTTTTTTTTATAATACAATTATTTTTAGTTGACAATAAAATGAAATTTAAATAAAGCTACTACATTTATAGTTAAGCTATAAGCTTAAAAAAAGTCAAATATTGTAAAAGTTGGCCATTTGATTTGTGCAGATTTGTAGAATAAAGTATTACTAATAGCTTTTACAATAGATTAATAGTTTCCTGTCTTAGAGAATATCTGCATTGCCCAATACAAATGTTCCCTCTGGTATAGCATAGCATTAGTAAAATGGTATAACTTGAAAATTCAACACAAAATAACCACAATTCTTTTATATTTTTCTTATCTACTATTTACTCTTTAGTGCACTGTTGAAAGTAAGTGTTGGTGTTTACAGTATGATTCAGTATGAGCAGGTAACTTTGTGTCTTATAGGCTGACGAGAAATACCATTTAAGTGTATTTTACTGTAATTTACCAGACTTAATTGTTTACAGAAAATACAGAACTCTTATGGAAAAATAGAGGAATGGTACAAGTTCATTTAGATTATTAGAGCGTTCTCTTGATAACAAGGAATAGAAATAGAAATGTACAACTTTACAATAAGATACTGTTTGAAATTGAACGATACTCTTATGAATAGGATTCGTCTTCTTAATAATAATAATAATAATGTGTCTTGAGGCGGTTTGTTCATGTAGACGGATGGATAGACAAGCGTCATAAAGGGTAACATTGAGATGGTACGTTCATGTCGAGAAAATTGGAGACGGCTGGTAAAAGAGCCTGTGCATTAGAAGTAAATGGAACCAAGGGAAAGATACCAAGAAATTAGATAATAGTTGGCGTGTGATATTTTGATTCGATTACAAAACGCCTCATTATTATGTAAAGGTAAGGCAAATGTTAGAAGGTTGACGCTATACCTATTATTCCAATGATATCACTGGAGTGAGTGACATCCAATTATCCCCTTCAACTGCTGATGGAAAGTGATGGCTCTAAAAGCGTTAGTGTTAAATTTCATACCGAACAATTATTTTATTTTTAATTTTTTTTTTTTTTAACCGGGTGATGATAACAAACTTTTATGGAAAATCTAATCATGATTTATTAGTTGCGAAATGTTAATTTTTCCCATTAACCCTTATGATGAATTCGCTTCAAAGAATCCAGTTTTTATGGCGAGGGAATCTTTCCAAATGGTTTCTCATTAACACCTATCAGTCAGCCGAGCCTAACACCGCGGCCTGTGGAAAAGCGCCATAATATTTCAGTCTCACAAAACAGATCTATACATCACGTTGTGTGTCACGGAACATCAGGTGTTTGATAAATCGGAGAGTCTAGGAACTAAATGAAAGAATAATATAGCCATTTACGTGTGTCTTCAGCTTCCGATGAGTTCCATTGTTGAATTAAGAGTTTTAAACCTATTTGTACATTACATAGTGGGTATAAGCCCACTACTTAGTAATACGTATGATCTCATTACCGACTCCACTTATTGTTCAGTCATTATAGGTACTGGTTTTATTTGCTTCAGACGTGTAACGAGTCTTGCTTGCCAAATGAAAGGTGTAAATGTTCAGATAAATGATCAGTAAAGATCTGAAAGGGAGCTGGGTTTTATGGTAAGGAACAAATCTTTGTTGTTTTTTTAATATTAGTTATAAAGGAAGCAGCCATGCCTTCTCCTAAAGCAACTGATGTTGGGAGAGAGAGCATGTCGTAGGGAGGTATTTCCGGTCTGACGGAAGCTTAGGGTAAGAGAGGCAAGTCACAAGAGTAGCTAGGCTTCGAGATGGATCTTAGGGACCTCTACAATAAGACCTCTTTTTCCTTCCCAATTTGCTGGTTGTTGTGATCACTTCCAGGCAGTCCCGAGGCGATGTATGGAAGCCCCAAGTCATTAAGTGAGAACCAGTATCTCTCTCAGTCCTCTGCAGTCTGTGACCCAGGACAGATGTCCAGCCGGCCAGCCTCCCAGACTTAAGCCTATCGGCTCGGCGTACTGGCGGGCACGAACCCCAGACCTGAACAAAGTCAGGCCGCATTCTTCCACAACGATACACTGAATATTGCATCCAGGTACGTCTAAAAGTGTAAACTTCAACCCAGCACCTTTTACTACCATACGACTCTTGCTAATTTCATTTTCAAGTCTCATTTTTACCCCTTCTACCTCAAAAGCCCTTTGTCCTCATCGGGCCACGTGCTTCCCTTTGTGACTTGTTAAAGACCAAGCCTTCAGTGCATACCTCAGTGAAACATTAGAGTTTCCTTTCCCCAATGTTAGAGAATTAATCAGCCTTAATCAAAGAAAGAAGTCATTTTTTCTTTTATCTTGTTTAATCTGGGATTCTTTTCCAGATTCCATGAGTCACGTGCCCAGTCTCTGCCGCAAGTGTGCATTACCCAAGTTTATGAAACCAGCTTGAATTAATCCATTTTGAGCCAGCTATTATCCATTTGTGAGAGATATATAAGTCCCTTTCTCCAGGCCAGTAAGGGCCTTTTGTAAATAAATAGCTGTAAAGTAACGAGCTGAGTTTTCTGGCGACCTATTCCTCTAGATTAATTGTCCATTATAAACCAGTTTTACGGTAAGTTAAAGCAATTTCCTCTTGAAATCCCTCAATTATTTCCGTTTACGTATATAGCCTCTCTCAAGGCCGGGCTTAATACGTAACAATTTATATATATATATATATATATATATATATATATATATATATATATTATATATATATATGTGTGTGTGTGTGTGTGTGTATATATATATATATAATATAATGTTTGTGTATGTATGTATGTATACACATACATGCATGCATATGTATATATATATATATATATATATATATATATATATATATATATATATATAAATCCGGATGTGTTTGTAAGTTTTATATATAGATATGTGTGTGTATGTATGTTTGTATGTATATAAATATATAGAATTACACTTTTAATCTTCTGTTTCACGAAGATGCTGAATTGCATGATTTGCTCCAGTCATTCAAGTTGCTCTACCGTTTCGGCCTCCACCGGCCCTTTTTAAGAGCGTTTATTGACTAAAGTATATAAAAGTCAAAACATATACATCGTAATATATTCAAATAGAAAAACCACTTAAAATTCTCAATGTTCAAGTTATGTTCTCATTCCCATAGGGAAGATTTTACTTGAAAACAAACCAAGGCATAACGAAGGTGTTGTTTACCAAATTCCACGTTCATGTAGAAAATTTTATACAGGAAAAACTGCGGAAAATCTTGCTACCCGAATCAAACAGCATCAGTATTGTATACGTACAAACAACAAAAGCAATGCAATCAATGTACATTATGGTCAATTTATTGGTGTAATAGACTGGAATAGAAGCAGGGTATTGTTCAAAAGTGGTAATTATACATTAAAGTGCTTACTGGAGAGTGTTTGTATTCAAACAAGCAATAATGAGAACTTCAATGACATTACAGGACTTTACAAAACAGATCCTCTATTTGTACACAACAACAATAATATAATGCTAACAAGGACTTGTTTAATCCTTGACGATCATTATGTAGATTGGTGTTTTCTCTTGTTTTTTTCTCTATTTTTTTCTCTGAATATATTACGATGTATATGTTTTGACTTTTGTGTACTTTGGTCGATAAAAGCTCTTGAAACGGTAGAGCAACTTGAACAACTGTCTTCAATTTACCTGTGGAGCAAATCGCGTATGTATAGAACATTTCATTTCAGCGTTTGAATGATGCTAATGGTGATGTATAAGAGATATTAATTTTAGTTATCAATGAGCCGCATGCTGGTAACGTTGATGTAATTAACCTTAGATTGACTGAAGAAAAAAAACCGGTCAATTTAGCCTTTCCACTACGTTGCGAATTATTTGTTCTTGCCGACATTGTTTTTTTTCTACAAATAGACTTGAGAAAGTTACGATATCTAGGCTAACATTCTCTCTCTCTCTCTCTCTCTCTCTCTCTCTCTCTCTCTCTCTCTCTCTCGAAAACACTAGAATTATTATATACAGCTTTAGCAAGAGTTTACACCAACAAAAGAGCAATAGTATTTTCTGGAAGGGGCGAAAATAAATGCAACGAAGTCAGACAGCTGCTTTCGTCCGTGAGTGAAAATTTCTTAATTGGAAAGAAATATATATTTTTTCGTTTTGGAAAATTGGCAAGATATGAAACAAGGCGTGATCCAACCTGCAGCTTACTCGGGACACGTGCTAAAATCTATGGTCAAATAGTGCGTTGTTTCACCAACGAAAATTAAACTAAATACGCTATATTTTATTAGAAATAGTTGTAATGTACTGTTTAACATTAACATTATTTATTTGTTACATTTTCATTCTAATCAATAAATCATCAATATCTTGTCATTAAATTCCTTTATCTTTGACTCAACGCAAAACACCTTTTTCAGACCTTTTTAGGCTTTTCCATAGACCTTCCTGCCAACCCCCCCCCACCCCCCCCCCCCTCCCCCACAACAAGAACAACAACAATATCATCATCATCAACAACAAGGTAGTTTGTAAGCTTACTCACCGAGTAAGCCAAAATAAACTTTCATTACTCCCTTAACATCAGCGTAGGGTCTGTTATTACCGCCTTAGAAAACTAAAATTTTCCTTTATGAATAAATATTTCCGAGTGAATGCTTTCTCTCTCGAGTGAAAACCCATGTCACTCTCTCTTTTCCTATTGTGGGAATGAAAGATATCTGTGTTTTTTATGCTGTGGAAATATGAGAGAAATATACTAATTTACTTTATAGGATGAGTGTATTAGAGACAATTGTAGTTTTCTTTTGGCTTGAATTATACAGAGAAAATGTTGTTTATTGAGAGGAAAAGCTAATTTAGCTTTGTGTGATATTATCTACAGTTTTATTTATTTATTTATTTATTTTTATTTATTTATTTATTTTCAGCTGACGGTAAATACATGCAG
Organism: Macrobrachium nipponense; assembly: GCF_015104395.2. NCBI lineage: Eukaryota > Metazoa > Arthropoda > Malacostraca > Decapoda > Palaemonidae > Macrobrachium > Macrobrachium nipponense. Next base: position 49,123,031 of record NC_087220.1, read on the forward strand.
CTGATATCACAAAAAATAGAAATATCCTGCTTCTCATAGGCGAAAGGTGATGAGCTGTTTGAGTTTCCGCCAGTCACGATTATTTACAGTGATATCAACTGTGGATATTTACCGCCAGCTAGCCCCCCACCCCCATAATCCCAACCCCTCACCCTTGAAGGGAAATAGCACATTAATTTGACGATTTGTAGTAGAAGAGCCATAGCGTCAAAGATAGTGTCATTTGCTCTTGAGATATATAATCCCTAACGTGGGAGGATTGCAATGTATTGCTTTTGACTAAAAGGCAGTTGTTTTCATTGGATGAAAATCCCTTATTAAAAACACTTTCTCTGGAGAGAAATGATGGGATTTAAATTTTTAATCTACTTTTAGAAGGAAGTCAGGCTTCATATCCCTTTATGCTGAATATTTCATTAGATTCATTTTCAGTTTTGCTTAGTGTCCAGGTAAACTCACCTGTGGGTGGAAAATATTCTCTCTCTCTCTCTCTCTCTCTCTCTCTCTCTCTCTCTCTCTCTCTCTCTCTCTCTCTCTCTCTGTAATTGAAGTTATTCTGGAAGAGCAAGAAATTGCTCTTTTCATATTCTTTTCATTATTTATGTATGTATTTATTATACAGTATTTCTAATACACTATTTCCTATACTACAAAACTATTGAGCTTCACTAATTTTCCTATTATTTTTGCTCGTCAAGAGAGAGAGAGAGAGAGAGAGAGAGAGAGAGAGAGAGAGAGAGAGAGAGAGAGAGAGAGAGAGAATGAATCCAAACTGCAGTAATCCCTACATCTACGACAAGAGAAAACTAGGATGATTCTCTCTCTCTCTCTCTCTCTCTCTCTCTCTCTCTCTCTCTCTCCGTAATTGAAGTTATTTTGGAAGGGTAAAGAAGTGCTCTTTTCATATTCTTTTCATAAAATACCATCGTGAAAGTGGCCATTTTTTTAAAAATTGAAATGAAAGATTCGGATTGTATATATCAAAGGAACCTATAAATGAAAAGAGTGATTGCCAGAACTTCATTTAATCTCAGAAAAAAACTACTCTGAATATCAAACAATCCCAGTTTGAAGCAAAAAGGAATAATTAAACGGACATGAAATTCGTCTTAGAGAAGATATGAGTCTTTTCCATCAGCGGTGGGGTATTTCAACAGGATGGTGTGTGTGTGTGTGTGTGTGTGTGTGTGTGAGAGAGAGAAGAGAGAGAGAGAGAGAGAGAGAGAGAGAGAGAGAGAGAGAGAAGGCTTTACTTTGCTACCAGAGAAGGAGAGGGAGAGTGAGATAGAAAAGGTTTTATTCCTGCTACGCGAGAGAGAGATAGAGAGGGAGAAGGCTTTTCCCCTACTACCCAGAGAGAGAGAGAGAGAGAGAGAGAGAGAGAGAGACGAGAGTTCTTTTACTTTGCTACCAGAGAAGGAGAGGAGAGTGAGATAGAAAAGGTTTTATTATTCCTGCTACGCGAGAGAGAGATAGAGAGGAGAAGGCTTTTCCCCTACTACCCAGAGAGAGAGAGAGAGAGAGAGAGAGAGAGAGAGAGAGAGAGAGAGAGAAGGCTTTACCCCTGCTACCCAGAGAGAGAGAGAGAGAGAGAGAGAGAGAGGCAGGTACCAGGGGGAGGCGGGGGGTTCGCCTGCTACCCTTCATTTTGCGGTACATACATTTCACAAGGTTCCCCCTTTCAAAAAAAAAAAAAGCATGATAGCTGAACCTTTCTTTGATGCTGCCTGCACTTAATCATCATTTGAAGATCACTGGCATAAAATTATGGAAATCAAAGGTTGTGTATATTTTTCTTGATCCAGTTGAATTTATATATTAAAATTTTAGGGTCACTGATTTGAAAATTTCAGAGGTGAGTGATCTTTTGGGAAATGAATGCCTTTATAATTTTTTTTTATTTAGTCGAATTTAATGTTTCAGTGGGAGTTTAGAATCTAGCAATGGAATGAAGGGTAGTTCTCGACTAGCGCGATATCCAATTAACTCTTCATCTCTTGTGTTTATTTCATAAAGGTCCCAAGTGACCCGAAGTCCATTTAACTTGCTTTCGGGAGAGGCTGCTGCAGTGCAGTGACGATTTTATCTCTCGCTGGGGATTTTTATTATTGATAAAATTCAACTTTTTCGTGGCCGCTACCCGATAGCTTGTTTGGTGTTTTTTTTTTTTATTTGAAAGACCCGTAGAGAAGAGTGTTGTGAGAAAGTACAAGTTAGTGAAACGATGAATCAGAAGTAATGAACTTACAAGGAGTTACAAGGATTAGGAAGTCTCAAAGACTTGTTAGCCCATCCGAGGAGACATTGCGTGCTCACTTATCTCCAGGAGCAGGTTTTACTGTGCATTCACAGTGTCCTAGTGAGTCTGTCTAGCTTTCTTTTAAACTCTTTCCACACTGTTGCTGTTTATTCCACGTGTCACATATCTTTTATGTAAAGAAGTTCCGGCAATGGGATGTGTTGCATCTCTTCAGTCCTAGTTTCCATCCATTATTTCTTGTCTGGTTGTCGGTTACGGTAAATAGGTTACTGTCTACTTATGTTATGCCTTTCAGTATTTATAAAAGTGTATTTGCCTTCTTTTTTCATATTTAGAGATACCCAGGAGATAATGATTTCTTTCTAGCACACTCCGCACGTACGTAATCAGTACTGAGTATTTTGCAATAAACCATTAATTCAAATAATTTATTAGGCATTTTGAAATGCAGACGATTTTGTTATGAAAAAGGATGATTTACTTTTTATTCAAATTCAACTAAACATACGAGAATTTTTCCCAATTATTCGATCAAACTTGAGATCCGGAGAGAGTTCCCATTTCCAAATGAAGAATACTCCAAAAACAATAAACCAGAATAATGTTGAACACGAAGCACCATTGCCACTAATTGCCTAATCAACGAGTGACCTAATTACCGCAGTGACGTCATGGAAGTCTAATGATGACAGAAATAAAGGCACTCGGCTCGTGTCATTCACTGAGGCTCCTTTAAATTCAACTGAATAAAAAGAAATATATAAAGGCATTCATTTCCAAAAAAAGTTCACTTAACTCTAAAATTTTCAAGTCAGTAACCCTAAAATTTGGACATATAAATTCAACTGGATCAAGATATATATATATATATATATATATATATATATATATATATATATATATATATATATATATATACATACAACTTTTTATTTCCAAAAGGAAAGTAAGTTTAAAATTTTGTGTCAGTGACCTTGAATTATGTTTTAAGTGCAGACGGAGCGTCAGAGAAAGGTTGACCTATCATGCAATTCAGTGACGTTAAAAGTATGTTTAAGTGCAGAAAGTGTCAAAGAAAGATTCAGCTATCATGCAATTTTTTTTCTTTCTTTTTTTCCAGAAAGGGTGAATCTGTGAAATTATGATTTTTTTTTATCGGCATTGATTGTTTCTGAAGTGGGTTTGTTAATAAAATAATAAAATCGCGAGACTTGGAAAGGAATTGAGATGTTGAGCTAGGTGCAAAAAAATCGTAATCCCTAGAACTATGAAAAGCTTCGTCATTTCAGGATGAAGTTTCCTGTTGAAGTAACCGTTTTTTCAGCATGAGACACTTTTATTAATTTTCTTTTTATTATAATTTGGTATTTCGGAGTTGGGAAACTGAGAATTTTACAGAAGATTAAGTTGATCATACTGAAAAACCAAATTATATCAAACAAAATACATTCAACAACAATATATCTTTGCAACATTCTTGTTTACTATGCCACAAGGTTAGGGGTAAAAAGAAGGGGCATGGGAGAATACCCCCCCTTGCAACATCTGTGTTTGCAACAGCTATACTCACGAGATTGTCGTATTCTCCCCCAGCATAACACGATCTATAAACCTAGTTTACGTGACTCCAGGAATCAGTCAGTCAATCCCCAGAATAAATATTTCACGTCAGACGAGTCCCTCCCCCAGTTCTTCTTTGATGCTGGATCTCCCCTTAGTCCACTTTTCACCGAGTTTACAATTTGGTATTGACTTTGCATTTGGAAATGTAAGGTGTTTTTATTTATATTTTTCCACTTACCTTTTATTAGGTAAACAAGGGTATTTGCCTCTTCCAGTTGATTTTACAATTGAGATTTTTTTACTGACTTTTTATTTTATAACTGAGAGGTATTTTATTGACTCTGTTTGAACTGACTATGTCTGAAAGGCATTCGTTTTATATTATAAAGAAATTAATGTATTTTGAATTTTGAAATGACTTTGTATCGGTAAAGCTTTGGTTTTACATTTTTGAACTAATCGAATATTTGTTAAACACTGAATATATATTTTGGAAATAACTTTGCATGTGGAAGATTATTTGTTTTAAATATTCCAAATTCATTTCTTAAATTCTCAATGAAATGACAGATAGTAAGATTAGGAAACGATAACTAATTCAATCTTTATCCCCGGAGGCACTGAGTAAGGGACAGGCGACGTGAAATATTTTTCGGGTGGGTAAAAAAAAAAAAAAAAAAAAAACCAGAACCTCGTTTGATGCTGCTGGAAATACCGAGTTTACTGGAGGGGTTGGGTGAGGGGAAGACCCCACTTCTTCCCCCCCCCCCCCCCCCCCCTCTCTCTCTCTCTCTCTCTCTCTCTCTCTCTCTCTCTCTCTCTCTCTCTCTGGTGCATAGGTAACAACGTCGTTGTGGCTGGATGATTTTGGTCACTTACCTTGTGTGTCATTTAGTCTTTCTGCGGAATACATTTGAGATTCGAGATTTCATTCGTTTCTTCGCCCGTTTGAAGTGAGAGATTTTATCAAAGTCTATTATTATTATTATTATATTATTATTATTGTTATTATTATTATTATTATTATTATTATTTTGTAAAACAAAATAACTACTTAATGTGGCCACGGTGTTGGTGACTAAGTGTTTAAACGGCATCATGTAAAGCCAGATCGATCAGTTTATCACTCAACATCTTTTGCACATTCTTTCAGTCCATGAGTTTGTGATCATGATTTTAAACGTCGTTGTGTTAAGCCAAATCAATCAATCTATCACTTGATTATATCTGCACTTTCACTTAGGGATAATGACTGTTCGCGCTGAAACCTTCACCACCTTAGCGGGAGTGAATCGGCAATATTCCATTCTATCTTATTATTATTATTATTATTATTATTATTATTATTATTATTATTATTAATTGCCTTTGAGGCTTGTAAACGAAAAGTAACATCGCAATTTTTATCTTGGTAATTTCAATTTACAATAGAATTCCCAATATTTACAGTCGGATGGATTCATTACCTTCTCAAAAGATCCCCCTAGGGCACCTCAGGGGCGTGATCGGTATGGTGTTGGCCTGCCACCTCAGTGGCCCCGAGTTCGATTCTCGGGCATTCCATTGAGGGTTTAGAGATATGTATTTCTGGTGATAGAAGTTCACTCTCGACGTGGTTCGGAAGTCAGGTAAAGCGGTTGGTCCCGTTGCTGAATAAACACTGGTTCCATGCAACGTAAAAACGCCATACAAACAAACAAAAAGGTGCCCCTTTTTTCATTGTAGAAAATGAGTATTCTTCTCAAGAATCATTTGACAAAACCTTTCCAGTGTATTAGTTTTATTCAGAAAACAGTAGTCTTTCTTGTTAATTTTAGTGTATGGGTATATAATTCTGGCAGATTATCGAATTTTAGACAACTAAATCTGGACGATATTCGATTTTTTTTATGTGCAAGTTGAAATTTCCAGATTAAATTGTCATCTCATTTATCATGAGGCATTTCTGCCTGTTGGCTTGAATTTTCTTTTTCATCATCGATTTTGTGGTTTGCAAATGAGAGTAATCAGAGTTAAAGGTTTTATTTGGATCAGTGGGTATTTAGGCCCAGTGGCCAAATGATTGCCAGTGACAGATTGGGTAGGAGATGAGGTCATTAATTTTAAATGAGCCAAATAAGCTCTTTAACTCTGATTTGCAAACAACTACAAAAAATCGATCAACATCCAGGAAAGAAGGGAACTTGTTCAATTGCGTACCGTTACTCTAAAATAAAAATGTTTTTGGGGGGATTAACACAATCAATAAAATCTAACAAAACACACAAAAAATCTTTCAACATACCCTTGCATTTTCATCCATAGAAGAAAGGAAATTATTCAATTGCGTACTGTTCTCGTAAAAAAATCAATATTTTCTGGTATTACCTCAATCAATAAAATCTAACAAAACAAAAAAAATCGTTCAAAATACAATACCCTTGCATTTTCATTCATAGGAGAAAAGAAATTATTCAATTACGTACTGTTCTCGTAACAAAAAATCTATTTTTTCTGGGATTACCACAATCTATAAAATCTAACAAACCACAACAAAAGCGTTCAAGATACCCTTGCATTTTCATCCATAGGAGAAAGGAAATTATTCAATTACGTACTGTTCCCGTAAGAAAAAATAAAATTGTTATCTGAGATTACCACAATCAATAAATTCTAACAAACCACAATAAGAAATAGTTCAAGATACCATTGCATTTTCATGCGCAGGAGAAAAGAAATTATTCAATTACGCACTGTTCTCGTAAAAGAAATTACAACTTTTTCTGGGATTACCAGAATCAATAAAATCTAACAAACCACAATAAAAATCGTTCAAGGATACCCTTGCATTTTCACCCATAGGAGAAAGGAAATGATTCAATTACGTACTGTTCTCGTAAAAAAAATCAATATTTTCTGGTATTACAACAATTTAAAAAATCTAAAAAAACACACAAAAAAGCGTTCAAAATACCCTTGCATATTCATCCATAGGAGAAAGGAAATTATTCAATTACGTACTGTTCTCGTAAGAAAAATTAAAATTGTTATCTGAGAATACCAGTCAATAAAATCTAACAGTAACTGCGTTGAAGGGTTTCCAGACAAGAGAGGAAATGTTACCTTCACTCAGAAAGGTAAAGATTATTTTTATTTACGCAGGCTTGTTTACCTTGATCGTAAAGTGACTCCGCTTTTCTCAGTCGCACTTTAACCAAATGTTGCTATTTTATTTCCACTGGCATTTGTCGTTTATTTTCTTATTCCGTGACTTGTTGAAGTTTTCCTTTGTTGCATGATTAGTTCTCTTCCTTTTGTGTGTCAGAGAGAGACAGACAGACAGACAGACAGAGAAGTATGCACAAGTTGCGATTGCAATGTATGTATATATATATATATATATATATATATATTATATATATATATATATATGTGTGTGTGTGTGTGTGTGTGTGTGTGTGTGTGTGTATTATTTCTGTATGGGTGCATACAGAGAGAGAGAAAAAAAAATTCCACAAGTTAGGATTGCAATATATATATATATATGTATATATATATATATATATATATATATATATATATATATATATATATATATATATAGTGTGTGTGTGTATCTAAGAGAGAGAGAGAGAGAGAGAGAGAGAGAGAGAGATTCCTTCGTCGTCAGCAGTGAAAATACAACAGTTAACAGGAATAAGCGTGCAGAGACGGAGAAGGTAGTGAGTGGAATGAGTTACATTAACATATGTGCGTCCCAACTTTCCCATTTCACCCAACAGGTCCACCCGTGCCCCCCCCACCCCTCCCCCCCCCCCAAAAAAAAAAAAAATAAAAAAAAAAAACAAAAATAAAAAAGAGAGAGAGTAGAGAGGAAAGAGAAAGGAGAGAGAGGAGAGAGGGGCCAGTCGCCCTTCCGTCAAAACCGTCCTCTTCCGAATGCACCGAATTCCTCTCCTTCCTTTCCTTCCTTTCCTTCCTTCCTTCCTTCCTTCCGCGCTTTCTCTTCCGTCATTCGATGTTAATTGCGTTAGTGGGGCAACTGCGCCGCTTGTTAAATGACTAATTAGTGACTCTTGTGCTTTTCCTCACTCGGCATTATTCAGGCGACGAACTCTCGCCGAAAATTTTCGTTTTGCGAGGGATTTTGGAGAGAGAGAGAGAGAGAGAGAGAGAGAGAGAGAGAGAGAGAGAGAGAGAGAGAGTCTCTCTCTCTCAGACACACTCACATTTCATATATTTTTTTTTGTATATATATATATAATATAATATATATATATATATATTATATATATATATATAATATTTAATGTATACGTACGTACATTTATGCTTATATATGTGTATATATAATATATGTAATCGGTATATATATTTATTCAATATATATATACATATTACGCACATATACTAATATATATACACATGTGTGTGTATATATAAATATATATATATATATATATATATATATAATATATATATATATATATATATATAACATCTAACTCCAATTAGTTTAGTATTTTCGAAATCAGGGCTAGGTTGGGGATGGGTGCAGGCTGGGGTGGTTTGGCGTGGGGGTTTGGGGTGGGTGAGTGATTGGAATGGGGTAGGGTGAAGGGTAGAGGTAGAGGTAAGGTAGAAAGGGCATATGCCGAAACATTACAAATATTTATGAGAGTCGTATCCAAATTATGTTCGGCGTCGTTGTCAGAAACTCGTAATTTGACACCATAAGAGCTGACTTTCTCTTCACAAGAATTAGTGTATAACCATAAAAAAAATGTATTATTTCCAACTGTTCAAAAAGAGCTGACGATCCTGGTTATATGTCTAGCTGGCTCAATTTAATCTAGGTGCGTATGAATCGGAATGTGGAGATCAGTCTTATGCCTTGTCCTGTTTAATATTATTTGATGTTTTTATGTAGTCAGATTTTTTTTATTCTTTACTTGAATGAAATGACGCATTGAAGTAAATTCATTGAGGTTTATCTGTTTTTATGTCATGAGATATATATATATATATATATATATATATATATATATATATATATATATATATATATATATATATATATCTTGCAGTTCCACAATGGTCCCGTGGGTGAGTACCCTGAAGATGACTTTGGAATAAAAGTTGAAAGTCTTGGTACCTCCTTTCATTTTCACGTGAGGATCTCTTTATATATATATATATATAATAGTATATATATATATATATATATATATATATATATATATATATTATATATATATATATATATATGGTCAAAGTTATTTTTTTATACAGTTCTTCATTACATTTTCCATTTTTTTTTTCTGTTTTTCACACTTTTCCCCCGACATTTTATCAAGAGGAAAACTGCTTTGTTAGAGTATGGCATATGTGGTTGTTCCCTTATTAATGGTAATGGCGATGATAATCAATGCGAATATCGTATAAATGCTAAATGTAGAATGAACAGAATAATTTATCTTTAGTGGCGAATGGTAAACTCACTCATAAACCTCTTTAAGCAAGATGACATTTATCCCTGTCCATACCCCGACATTAATGTCTGTTCAATACGCTTGCATTACTTGATTATATATCGTGTTCTTTTTCTCTAACACATTGGGTAATCTTGTGCACCTTTTTAAGTAGTTTCTAAAGGTCTCTCGCTTCTTAAGTTTTAGTGATGAAATTAAGTGCCAGGGGCATCCGACCAAAATTATGCAATGTGGGAATTTAATTTTGAAACAGGGACTTTCTTATCCCAAGAAGAAGAAGAAGAAGAAAAAGAAGAAGAAGAGAGAAGGAGGAGGAGGAGAAGAAGGAGGCTTTACCGAGTTTTCTTCCTATTTTCTTCCTTTTTTTAGACCTTTAAAAAAAAGTTTTGTTCTTCAGATATATTGGACATGGTTAATTTAATTATTAAAAAAAATATAAAATAGATATTGTGGTGCTTATGGCTTGATCACCATTTTCCTTCAGTAGTTGTTTACGTAGTTGTTGGATTGTGATAAAATCACTCTGGATATAGAAATCATGCGAAAATACGAGGTATTCTTCTAAGTACTGTAGTTTTAGCAGAGACTGCTGGATATCCCAGTGCATGAAGGCTTTCTAAGGCGTATTATTAGGGTTTTGAAAGTCAACCTATATTCCAAAAAGAATTATACGACCTGCAGACCGATATTACCAGTGTCCTTGTTATTAAAAAATACAATCCTGGTTCATTTTCCAGAACGTTTAAAAAAATACTCTTGTTTTTCCTAGGTTACCTTTTCAAGGTTGTTGGGACGGGTAATAAGGGCATAAGTCTTCCACAAAACTATGAGGTCTACCAAGGATGAAATAAGTTATGGCAAGATTGAATGCTTATCAAATCACTATTAAAAAGCGTGGAATGTATTTTCTAATTACCACCAAGTGCATATTACAACCACCTTTAAAGAATGAGTAATTATATAAATTTGATCAATGAAAGTTAACATAATCACATTACTTTGATATGTGTCCAAAGCGTTTTCAGTTATTATTTTGAGAGATTATGGGAAATGATACGTGGAAAGACAGCAATACTACACTCGCCCGCTGAAATCTGAAACATTACACAGATTTAAAGTCATCGCTTCCAGATTATAAATTCAATTCCATATTGTCGAGTCCGTGGTCTTCAAATACAGCTCGGTGTTGAGGCAGCGTCAAAGAATGCTTTGGGAAGGGATTGGCTGGAACGAAACATTTATTCTGGGGAAGAGAATGAGAACTTTGTGCGATGTAGGTTACGAGGGAGGGGGGGGGGGGGATTCTCCTCCTTCTGCCCTCGTTCTTCTTGCTGCCCCCCCCCTCCCCCGGCTGACACACACACACACACACACACCCAAAACAGGCCAGTCAACAAGGATGCAGCAGGTGGGAAAGATTTGTCCGTCTGTCTGTGAGTTGGTCTTTTGTGGGATGGATTTGCTTTGGGAGCAGTTTTTTATTCAGTTTTTTTTTTAATCCATATTGACGTCTCTTTTACAAAAGGCCGTTTTAGGCTTTTTAGCATCTCTGTTACAAAAGTTGTTTTATTAATATTAGCTTCTCTTTTACAAAGGTTTTTGTATTCATTTTTCTATTCATTTTAACGTAGGTCTTTTTTAAAATTCATTTTAGCATCTCTTTTTCAAAGTTTTTTTCTAATCAATTCTAGCATCACTTTTACAAGTTTTTTTTTTTTATTCATTTGAGCATCTCATTTACAAAGGTATTTTCAATTCATTTTAGCATCTCATTTACAAAGTTTTTTTTATTCATTTTAGTATTTCATTTACAAAGGTATTTTCAATTCATTTTAGCATCTCATTTACAAAGTTTTTTTTATTCATTTTAGCATTTCATTTACAAAGGTATTTTCAATTCATTTTAGCATCTCATTTACAAAGTTTTTTTTTATCATTTTAGCATTTCATTTACAAAGGTATTTCAATTCATTTTAGCATCTCATTTACAAAGTTTTTGTGATTCATTTTAGCATTTCATTTACAAAGGTATTTTCAATTCATTTTAGCATCGTATTTGCAAAGGTGTTTTTTTTATTCATTTTAGCATCTTATTTACAAAGGTTTTTTTTTTTATTGATTTTAGCATCTCTTTTACCAAGTTTTTTTTTAATTAATTTTAGCAGCTCTTTTACAAAGTTTTTTAAAAATTAATTTAAGATCTCTTTTACAAAGTTTTTTTTATTGATTTTAGCATCTCTTTTACAGAAGTGTTTGTATTCTTTTTAACGTCTCTTTTACAAAGTTTTTTTTTTCATTTTAGCATCTCATTTACAATGTTTTTTTAAAATTAATTTTAGTATTTCTTTTACAAAGGTTTTAGTATTCATTTTAACGTGTCTTTTACAAATGTTTTTTATATCACTATAGCATCTCTTTTACAAAGAGTTTTTTTTTATTTTTTACTAATTTTAGCATCTCTTTTACAAAGTTTTTTTTTTATTCATTGTAGCATCTCATTTACTATGGTTTTTCATTCATTGTAGCAACTCTTTTACAAAGGTGGTTAAATTCATTTCAGCATCTATTTTACAAACTTGAAGTGGCTTATGATGTTTCCAATTTGAACTTTCACTAACATTATGGGTTGCGTGCATTTATAATTCCTCGATAACAGCAGTGGCATACTTATTGTTTTGTCTTTCCCAGTGATTACAATGAACCGGTTTTCCCCTAAAACGTCATTCCAGTAAAGTACCCCTCCAAAATAAGCCACCCCTTCCCACCTTCCCTCCATCGCTGAACCGGAAGTAAATTTTTCAAATATATCTTTCTATCTCTCTCCCATGATGATGGTAATTGCATTACTGAGGTAATTGTCTTGTTTGTCTGATTCTTACTTAAAATGCTCTCTCTCTCTCTCTCTCTCTCTCTCTCTCTCTCTCTCTCTCTCTCTCTTTGTCAGAATACTATTATATATTAGTTCCATATCTGATATTCCTGGTTCTTTTTTCATCTTATTTGTAATAATATTTTGGATATGTATTGAAATATTTTTCAAAACTCAATGCGGGATAGAACCTTCCCTAATCAGATTAACAGGTGGAAACGTTATTATGACCTAGGAGCCAATGTTTCATTCATTATTTTATCGTGCGCATATTATATTTTAGAAATATAGTCTCACATTTTAGAAATATAGGTTCATTTAGATATTTTTTTATGTTGATTACTTAGATTGTGATTGTATTTTGATTGTTGAGAATTTTTGAAAATATGGTTTGCAACAAAAAAAAAATGGCATGACTTTTGATAAACAGATTTTCATTGTTCTGACTTAAGTAAATACAATAGTCAGCTCAGTGGCTTTAAAAATCCATCATACTGAGGTTTCCATGATACAACGGGCTCTTTTCATCAGATATTCTCTGTGTCGTCCTCTCCGTTTTTCCTCTGTTAATCGTGATCTACACATATTTATGAACCTTCTGTCTTACTCCTATTCGCTCTGCATGACCAAATCGCCTTAAGGTATTCGTACGGAACTTTCCCTGTGTCACTCATTTGATCCGAAGGAGTCTCTCCCGCGCAATCGAGTTTTCTGTACAGCGTATAATGCTGTATGAAACTCTCAGCCACGGCCCATAAAACTCTCAACCGCGGCCCATGAAACTTTCTGCTACGGCCCGGTCGTAGCCTTTATGTTGCCTGTGCCTATATCGCTGCCAGAAGTAAGAATATGGCTAACTTTAACCTTGAATGAAATCAAAACCACTGTGGCTAGAGGGCTGCAATTTGGCATGTTTGATGATTGGTGGGTGGATGATCTACATAACAATTTGCAGCCCTCTAGCCTCAGTAGTTGTTGAGATTTGAGGGCGGACGGACAGGCAGAGCCAGCACCATAGTTATCTTTTGCAGAAAACTAAAAACTTGGTATGGAATATGTGTGGTTATAAATGCGACATCTCCAAATGTGGTGGTTTATGTTCAATTTAGATTCTGATTTACCACGTTTTCGGATCATGAGGTAAACTGGAAGTGAGACTTATTATGCAATTACAAGGACGTTCGCTCCTGCTCTTACCTGAGAAGAATGTCGGAGATCGAGTTGAAATGCCCCATAAAAAAATTGAGGAATTATAAACAGTGACATGTGACTTATGTGACTAATGCTTATTTTCTACAGGATTTTCACCGAAGAGTTCAAATTGCTGTTGTATCAGGGTTAACGACTTTGATAGTCTAATTGTACTTTTTTTTTCTTTTTTTAATCCCAGTCCTCCTATTCGGCTGGGTGGTTTTATAGTGTGGGGTTCCGGGTTGCATCCTGCCTCCTTAGGAGTCCATCACTTTTCTTATTATGTGCACACTCTTCTGCATGAGTCCTGGAGCTACTTCAGCATCTAATTTTTCTAGGTTTCATCTGAGGGATCTTGGGATCGTGCCTAGTGTCCCAATGATTATGGGTAGTTTCCACTGGCATATCCCATATCCTTCTTATTTCTTCTATTTTTTCAATGTTTTGATACTTATCCATTGTAATTAAATTATTATTATTACTTATTAATTATTATTATTATTATTATTTATTATTACCTTGTATTATTATTATTATTTTATTATATATTATTTTACTCATAATATTAGTAACTGAGGTTTAGTTATTTTTATCTGAAATGAAAAAAAAATATACAAAACAAACCCAAAGTCCCTAAACTACCATAACAAAGGTCAACCGAATTGGCGAATAGAATTCCAGATATAATGAAAGAAGAAACGTAGAGAAGAAAATGACAAAGAACGACAACAAAGACAAACTAAGCCTTCTGCAGCTTCAGCTGGAGAAGGACCTAAGAGTCTCTCGCACTCTCGGGTCTTCAAACTGTTTATTGTTTGTTTGAATGGCGTTTTGACGTTGCATGGAACCAGTGGTTATTCAGCAACGGGACCAACGGCTTTACGTGACTTCCGAATCACGTCGAGAGTGAACTTCTATCACCAGAAATACACACCTCTCACCCCTCAATGGAATGCCCGAGAATCGAACTCGTGGTCACCGAAGTGGCAAGCCAAGACCAAAACGATCACGCCACTGAGGCACTTCAAACTGTTTATGTGTTTCCGAGTAATGGCACTATATTATGAGAGGCGGTCAGTCCTTTTGGGAGAAAAGGATCTTCTTGTCATGTGGGATAGAGAAACACTGTGTTTTTACTTGTGTATGAAAGAGAAAAACTTAAGAATAAAATGGATGCAGTTGTTTTAAAAAGTATATCTTGGTTTTACCAGACCACTGAGCTGATTGACAGTTCCCCTTTAAGGGCTGGCCCGGAGGATTAGATACTTTGACGTGGCTAGGAACCAATTATTGGTCACCCAGCAACGGGACCCACAGCTTATTGTGGAATCCGAACCATATTATATCAAGAAATTAATTTCTATTCCTCGTTCAAGGAGGAACTTGCAATAGTTGTAGCTTGGATGACAGTTTGCTATAGAAAGCAGCCGGATCTGCAGAAGTGTATTGTACAAATATCTGTGTAATGTGGTACTACAAAAAGATGCTGTAGAGCTTTAGACATTTGGCCGAAACCATTATTGTCATGTCGCGTGTATCTGAATTTTAGGAGAGATGATGCTACTCAAAGAATTACGAAATACTTCAAAATAGTAAGAAATAATATTGTTAGAATAATGCAAAATAAACCATTTTGTATATATTTAAATTTTTTTCTGAAATCAGAGGCCTGGTTTTCCATAGACATCAGGTGGCGTATGAAAAAATTAATTTTAAAAATTGTAATTTTTTTTTCTATATTAGCATGCACATCTAATCTCCTGAGAAATCGGATTTTATCGATTAAATTCCGATATGATTTCGGGTAGAAGCTCATGATAAGTTAGAGGAAGGTGAAAGGTACTACTAACCACTGGCTGGTGAGTGGCTAAATAAACAGTGTGCCTTTTTTGGAACTTCCATTGATTGGGAACCTGAAGTCCTTCTCTTCCTGTGGTATTCCAGTAACGAAGGCTCGGGATTGAATAAGTTGATACAAATAATTCTTAGGAATGAAGAAGTCGTGCTGTTAAAAGCGGAGAATTTTGGGTCAGTTCAGTCTTGTATCTCGAGTGAAGACGATGTTTCGGGGCACTGCAGTTTTTAAAACTTCATTCCACTGACCCAAATACCCTTGAGATCTATATATGAAGTCCTCAGCGAAGATGAAGATTTCATGGCGACGTGCCTTGTCCACCCGCAACTATCCGCACATTCGCTGTAAATTTAAAACTAGCCAAGTTAAAAAAAAAAAAAAAAAAAAAAAGGTCGTTCGTTGCTTTCAGAATTGTGAAGCCAACACCAAAGTGTCGAAGTAGGCGAGCTTTTAAAAATCAGTTTGGCGGCGAGGGCGACATCAAACAAGGGTCTGGGAGAGGCTCGACCTGCCTCTGAAATATTTATTCTGGGGAGAGGACGAGAGAACCAGGTGTGTGCTGCTGCTGTGTAGCTGTTTCAAATGTCGAGGTTAGAAGAAGGAGGTGGCGTGGGATGGGGCAAAGAATTGTTCTTCTCCAGTCGTTATTCTTGCCTTCCCGCCCTCTCCACCTCCACCACCCATTCCCCAAGATCCCCCCCCCTTCCCAAACTCCCCCTAACACGCGACATGCCCCCAAACAAACCAGTTTCTGATGGAAGAGCCGCGTTCGCTGTGTGCCGTCTGTCAGTCGTGTTTTTTTTTTTTTTTTTTTTTTTTTGAGGATCAAGTTACTTCTCAGTCTTTGTCCCTTTATTTTATTTAAAAAAAAATGGGGGGGCGGTGTGAAGAGTGGGTGGGAGAGGGTCTTTGCGACAATCGCATTAAAAAATAAAAGTCGATCACATTTTTTTTCGCGTTATCGTCTACCGAACAGAGGTAAAATTAATCATTTTCACGACAATAAAGTATGACATTTCCTTTGGGAATTTCTCCACGAAAGTAAAATTTCATGCGTTCCGATATCAGCTGCCAATCCAAAGGAAAGTTGTCGTCATATTTTTCACATCAATACCACCGAAGAGAGAATGGGCTTCTCACCACATTAGAGTATCCCCCCTAAAATTTAAAACGATACATTTTCGCATCCAGGCTTTCTTTTTAAATGAAATCTTTTTATAGCTTCCAAAGAGAAAGTGGCTCTCCTGTTAGTGACGTTGTCGCGCAAAGGAGAAAGGAGCTGTCAGTATTACCACTTTTGACACCTAAATCTCAGCATTACTTTTTATTCCTTAAAAGGCTTGTGACGTTTCCTGTGGGTGCCTATATTCGAGACAGGAAATCATGAATTCATGTTTGGGAGTTTACGTATGAGAGAGAGAGAGAGAGAGAGAGAGAGAGAGAGAGAGAGAGAGAGATAGGTACGCCGAGAAAACCAGGAGAATAATAAGCTACGCTACTTTTGCACTTTATCACTGCACTTCCTTTCAGGGTGGAAAGTAGCAGTGTTTCATATATTACCCGGTTGTGTAAACGCCCAAAGTTTAGCATTTAAACGCACACAGATCATTTATATATATATATATATATATATATATATATATATATATATATATATACATATATATATATATATATATATATATATATTATATATATATATATATATATATATATATATATATATTTATATGAGAGACACTGTGCAATATATTCTGTTAAGGGGGGACCACCTCAATTGGGGGGAGGAGGGTTCGAAATATTGCCTGGAGCAATTAGTTTTGCTACCCTCCCATTTATAAGTCACCTAATGGAAAGTTACTACAAAACTTTTCACAATTTCTATCCATTCGTTTTTTATATTAATTTTTTTCCCGATTTTTAGACGCATTGCTTTAAAACCCTAAGGCTTCCTTAGTATTTAACTAAATTTTAATAACTAAAGCAATTAATACTCACAAAGAGTTGCTCTATCCAATGAATTGAGAAAGATTAAAAAAAAATATAGATAAAATAAAAAAAAATTCATTGATATAAAAAAGATTATTTTTACATAAAAAATTCATAAAAAATAGAAATTGGGAAATAATTTGGAAATTCTTCCAATTCTTTCGATGTAGAATTTATCAAGGATTTCAATTGTATTTGAATTTTGAAAATAGGACTACAAATCAAAAAGCCTTAGGGTTTTAAAGCGACCCATATACTGAAAAACATAGTTTTGAGGTATCGCGTGTTAAAGTTTGCGTAATGAAATTCTCAGTGAAAACCGCATAGGCATCATTATAAAAATTTACTTAAGCTTGATTTTCGTATTTTAACACGATACTTCTATGGTATCTGGTCCCCCCACTTCAAAAAGTGATATTAACCCCCCCCCCCCCCCCCCCCCGGGGGGTGGGATATCATGAGGCACGACCCCACCCATTGTCGCCAGCTAGGCCTGGCTATACACATGCTTCATCTTGGTGTTCTTTCTTGTTATCTTTCTAAGTCTTTTTTTCAACCTTTCTCTAGCTAATGTACGCTTTCTTGACTGCTTCTTCTTTGGCATTTTCATGAATAAACAAGAAAAAATGTACTTAGATATAAAGAGTACTTGACAACTCCGGCTCAGAAGTGAACGATGTAGTTACATCAAAGGTATGCGGGTTACTGATGTGTTTGTGCAGCTGCTCCTCCTGCCCAGTGTTGCCACTCTCGGGTTGGATTTATCGTACTGGCTCCTCAAAATTATGGGGTTTTCAGTAGAAATATCGTACAAAATTGTAGGTTTTATCGTAATTATTATCTTACACTGTTTCTGATATTTAACACATTTTTATAATTTGACAATATTTTGAATATATGTATGATTTCTTTGCAGTCATTAATATCTTGCAATTTACACAATTAAGAAAAAAAGACAAATGAAACATTTCTCTCTACAATAACGAAAAAAATGGAATTATAAATAATTAGTTAATGTTATGAACAATTGTTATGAACAAATTATTACTATATTACTATATATGTTGTAAAAAAAAGTATTCAGCTTAGAGCGTCACTTCTTTCCATAGTGTAAACTAAACTGATAACGAATTAACACGAAGATATGTGAGTTGATAGGCCCACTCATACATCTCTTTAAACACTCCAAAACATCAAAAATCAAAATAGCATCACTGAGTAGTAATTTAAAATAAATATATATAATTAAACATGACTGGTACTGATACCTATCCCATGGTGAAGAAATTAATAACAATAATAATTGTAAAGTATATCTTTAAGAATCTTCTTTCAAATCAAATTCATGTTCTCTGATGTTCTGGAATAACTTCATGATTATTATTCTGGAAAACATATCATTTGCAGGAGTAAAATGAGCACATGACCCTCCAGAACCTTTGATGCAACTAGCAGAGAGAAAAGAATCCCAGCCCGCCTGTCCCAGGACATGTAGCGGGCACTGCCCGCCCGTCCCAGGACCCACAGCGGGTCCAGCCTAACCGTCACAGGACACGTGGTGGGCACCGCCAGCCCGTCCCAGGACCCGTGGCGGGCATCAGCCCCCCTGTCCCGGGTCACGTGGTGGACACCGCCCACCCGTCCATGGACCTACAGTGGGCCCGGCCCGCACATCCTGGAACATGTGGCGGACACCGCCCGCCCGTCGCTGGTAACCACAGCGGACGCCTGCCCACCCGTCCCGGGATGCATGGCGGACCACTGCCCGCCCACCCCGGGACCCGTGGCGGACACCTGCTTGCTCTTCCCGGAACCTGCGGCGGTGTACGCCACGTGTCCAGGACGGGCAGGTAGGGCCCACCGGGGGTCCCGGGACGGGCAGGCAGTGTCCGTCGCGGATCCCGAGGCGGGCAAGTGGTGTCTGCCACGTGTACATGGACGGGCGGACACCAGGCGGGCAATTCCTCCACACGTCCTGGGATGGGCGGGCAGGGCCCGCCACGGGTCCCGGGACGGCCAGGCAGACACCAGCTGCCTGTCCCAAGACCCCCGGCGGGCCGTGTCGGCCCATCCCGGGATCAGTGGGGGACGCCTGCCGGTCCGTCCCGGGACCTGTGGCGGGCCCGGCTGGCCTGTCCCAGGACCAGTGGCGGACGCCTGCCCGCCTCCCCCGCCGGCCCATGGGCAGAGGCGGACGCCTGCCCGCCCGTCCAGGGACCCGCGGAAGGCCCAGCCGGCCTGTCCCGGGACCAGTGGCAGACGCCTGCCAGCCCGTCCCGGGACCCGCGGCGGGCCCGGCCCGCCCATCCCGGGACCAGCGGCGGACGCCTGTCGGCCCGTCCCGGGACCTGCAGCTGGCCTGGACGGGCGGGCAGGCGTCCGCCGCGGGTCCCGGGACGGGTGTGCAGGCGTCCGTAGCCGGTCCCAGGACGGGCGGACAGGCGTTCGCCACGGGTCCCGGGACCCGCGGCGGATGCCAGCCCGCCCGTCCCAGGACCAGTGGCAGACGCCTGCCCGCCCGTCCCGGGACCCGCAGCATGCCCGGCTGGCCTGTCCCTTGACCAGTGGCAGACGCCTGCCCGCCCGTCCTGGGACCCGCGGCGGGGCCCCCGGTCCCGCCGTCCCAGGAACCCGCGGCCAGGCCCCGGACGGTGTGGCAGGCGTCCGCTGCGGGTCCCCGGGACAGGTGGGCAGGGCGGACGCCTCGGCCCGTCCCGGGACCTGCGGCTGGCCTGGACGGGCGGGCAGGCGTCCGCAGCGGGTCCCGGGACGGGTGTTCAGGCGTCCGCAGTCCGGTCCCGGGACGGGCGGACAGCGTTCGCGCCACGGGTCCCTTGACCCGCGGCGGATGCCAGCCCGCCCGTTCCCAGGACCCGCGCATGCCCGGCCCCGGAGCCTGTCCCCGCCGGACCCGCGGCATGCCCTGGCGGCCTGTCCCTTGACCAGTGGCAGACGCCTGCCCGCGGGACCGTAACCCGGGACCCGCAGCGGACACCTGCCCGCCCGTCCCGGGACGCTCGCGGCGGACGCCTGCCCTCCGTCCCGGGTGGGATGCTCAGCGGACGCTTCCTGCCCGTCCCGGGACGCCGGCGACGCCTGGCCGGCCCGTCCGGGACGGCCTCGTGCCCGGACCCGTGCCCGGGCCGTCCGGGACCGGCGGCGACGCCTCCGGGCCGGTCCCGGGACCCACGGCCGGACGCCGCCGCCGTCCCGGGACCCGCCCTCGGCGAGCCCTGGGCAAACCCGCCCGTCCCGGGACGCTCGCGGACCGCCTGCGCGTCGGGACGCTCGGACGGAGCCTGCCCGCCCGTTCCGGGGGACGCTCGGGGGCGTTTCTGCCCGCCCGTCCCCGGGACGCTCGGCGGACGCTGCGCCGTCCCGGGACGCTCGGCGGACGCGATTGCCGCGTCCCGGACGCTCGGCGGACGCCTGCCGCCGTCCCGGGACGCTCGCGGGACGCCTGCCCGCCGTCCGGACGCCGGTCGGACGCCTGCCCGCCGTCCGGGACGCTCGGCGGACGCCTGCCCGCTCCCGTACCCGGCTCGCGGAACCCGCCTGCCCCCGACCCGGTGACCCCGCGCGCCCGCCGCCCGCCCTTCCCGGGACCCCACGGCGACGGCCTGCCTCCCGTCCCGGGACGCTCGCGGCACCTGCCCGCCCGTCCCGGGACGCTCGGCGGACGCCTGCCCGCCCGTCCCGGGAGCCTCGGTCGGACGCCTGCCCGCGCCGTCCCGGACGCCGTGCGGAACTCCTGCCCGCCCGTCCCGGGACGCTCTGCGGACCCGCCTGCCCGCCCGTCACGCGGTGAGCGCTCGGCGGACGCCTGCCCGCCCGTCGCGGACGCTGCGGCGGGACGCCTGCCCCGGCCCGTCCCGGGTCGCCGGGACGACGCCTGCCCGGCCGGCGTCCCGGACGCTCCGCCGGGCCTGCCCGGCCCACCGCCCGGGACGCTCCCGGGCGGACGCCTGCCCGGCCCGTCCCGGGACGCCTCGGCCCGGACCCGCCTGCCCGGGACCGTCCCGGACCGCTCGGGGTCGGAACGCCTGCCCGCCCGTTCCCGGGACGCCTCTGGCGGACGCCTGCCCGCCCGTCCCGGGACGCTCGGCGGACGCTTCCTGCCTTGCCCGCCCGTTCCCGGGCGGGACGCTCGGCGGACGCCTGCCCGCCCGTCCCGGGACCCGGCTCGGCGGACGCCTGCGGCCGGCCGTCCCCGGGACCCGGCCCGCGGACGCCTGCCCGCCCGTCCCGGGAACCGCTCGGCGGACGGCCTGACCCGCCCGTCCCGGGACCCGCCTCGGACGCCTGCCCGGGCCCGCCCGGGACTCCGGTCGGACGCCTGCCCGCCGTCCCGGGACCGCTCCGGGCGGACGCCTGCCCAGGGCCCGTCCGGGACCTCGGCCGGCGCCTTGCCCGCCCCGTCCCGGGACGCTGGCCGGGACGCCTGCCCGGCCCGTCCCGGGAACGGCCTGCCCGCGGACCGTCCCTGGGCGCCGCCCGTCCGGGAACCCGCGGCGGACCGCCCTGCCCGCCCGTCCCGGGTCCGGGACCTCGGCGGAAACCGCCTGCCCGCCTTCCCGGGACCGCTCCCGGGGCGGAAAAACCGGCCTGCCCGCGTCGGCGGACGCCGCCCGCCCGTTGCCCGGGACCCGCTCCGGGCCGGACGCCTGCCCGCCCGTCCCGGGAACCGCTCGGGGACGGACCGCCTGCCCCGCCTCCGTCCCGGGACGCTCGGCGGACGCCCTTGCCCCCCGTGCCCGGGACGAATCCCGGGGCCGGAACGCCTGGGCCCGGCCCGTTCCCCGGGACGCCTCGCGGACGCCTGCCCCGGCCCGTTCCCGGGACCGCTCGGCGGACGCCTTGCCCGGCCCGTCCGGGACGCCTTCGGTCCGGACCCGCCTTGCCCGGCCCGTCCGCGGGACGCTGCGGCGGACGCCTGCCCGCCCGTCCCGGGACGTAACTCGGCGACACGCCTGCCCCCGTCTCCCGGGACGCTCGGCGGACGCCTGCACGCCGTCCCGGGAACGCTCGGCGGGACGCCTGCGCCGTCGGGAACGCCTTCGGCGGACGCCTGCCGCCGTCCCGACGTCCCGGGACGCTCGGCGGAACGCCTGGCCCTGGCCCGTCCGGAACGCCTCGGCCCCCGGACCCGCCTGCCCGCCCGTCCCGGGACGCTCGGCGGAGACGCCTGCCCGCCCGCAAGGACCCGCGGCGGACAGCCTGCCCGCCCGTCCCGGGACGGCTCGGCGGTACTCCTGGCCCGCCCTTCCCGGACGCTCGGCCGACGCCTGCCCGCCCTCCCGGACGCTCCCGGGGAGACCCCGCCTGGCCCGCCCAGTCCCGGACCTCGGCCGGACTCCTGCCCGCCCGTCCCATGGGAACGCTCGGGGGACGGCCTTGCCCGCCCCCGTCCCGGGACCGCTCGGCCCGGACGCACTTCCCCGCCCTCCCGGGACGGCCCCCCTCCCGGCGGACGGCCTGCCCGGCCCGGTCCCTGGACCGCCTTCGGCCCGGACCCCTTGCCCTGGGCCCTGCCTCGTCCCGGTACGCTCGCGGACGCCTGCCCGCCCTTCCTCGGGACGCTCGGCGGACGCCTGGCCCCCCGCCCGTCCCGGGACGCTCGGCGGAGCGCCTGCCAACGCCGTCCCGGACGCTCGGGCGGACGCCTGCCCCGCCCTTCCCGGGACGCTTCGGCGTAAGCCCTGCCCGCCCCGTCCCGGGAGCTCGGTCGACGCCTGCCCAGCAACCGTCCCGTGCGCTCGGCGTAAGCCTGCCCGCCCGTCCCGGGACGCTCGGCGGGGAAAAAACCGCCTTTGCCCGCCCGTCCCGGGAACCCCGCGGCGGAGACGCCTGCCCCCCGTCCCGGGACGCTCGGCGGACGCCTGCCCGCCCTCCCCGGGAACCTCGGGCGGACGCCTGCCCGCCCGTCCCGGACGCGCGGCGGGCCTCGCCCGCCAGTCCCTGCACAGTATAATAGCTATTCTCTACCTTAGAACCAGAATATGCCACTGCATCCTCTCAATTCTCCTGGGGATTCTCTGAATCTTCAACTTCTTTTCCTTGCACTCCACCAATCCTACTTAATCCTCTCTTCCTTCTCCTGGCACCTCCACTAATCCTACTGAATCCTCTCAATTTTCTTGGGGCTTCTCCCAATCCTGTTTCTACTCCTGGCACCTACACAAATCCCCTCATTTTTTTCACCGTTTCTATATTCCCCCCCTTTTCTTTTCCATCCACCAATCAATAAAACTCTAAGAAAACATTTTAACATATTTATTTTGGTTCTAGTTCAATTTCCTTCAAGGATTAACAAAAAAAACTCATTACAAAATAAACATCTTCCTCAAAATTTCCACATCTTATCCGTCTGAATGAGGTCAGTGCAGTCTTCATCACGCCATTTCTTCAAGGTCCACAGAAGCTTCTGCAGTTTTCAGTTGCTCTCCTCCATTCGTCTTTATTTTTCCTGGAGCTTCTTTAAATCAGAGACCATTTTCTCCTTCGTTCCTCGCAGCCATCCAACCTCATCATCCATCTGGTCGTTCCGTTCGCTCTGGACACCAGTCTTTTTCTTCAGCGACTCCAGGCGACCATTTCCTTCCTCTAGAAGGCATGCCAGCTCCTTCCTCTTGAGTTTCGCTCTCTCAGCTTCACACTGGAGTCCAGACTTTTCCTTCCAACAGGTCCTCCAAAGCTTTCTGCAGGCGCTTCAACCTCAGCTCCAAGTCTTTCCTGTCGGATTCCCACTTTTCGCTTGAGTCTTTTTGTTCCTGGATGAGCCTCGCTATCCGCGCCGCTTCTGCCATCTTTACCTGCACGTCTTTCTCCTTCTGTCGTAGCAGTTTCTCGAGCCCCTCAAGCAGGCAGTTTACGTCTGACCACTGCCCACACAGTTCCCTTATCCTCTCACAAAGGGCATCGTTCCTCTGACCAATATCCTTCACGTTGTTCTTCACATGCTGGTTTTCTTCGGCCATCTTGACGATCTTGTCTTCCAGCTGCCGTTTCTCCCTCTTCTCTTTATCGTTCCAGCTTCGAGCGAGTGGGCCCTCTCTTGCAAGGCCTGCGTTCTTCCCTTCCACCCGCCTTCTGCGTCTCTTCTTGGTAGTCGAGCCTCTCTTGTAGCAGAAGAATTATGGTCCTGTCCAAGTGCACGCGCTGCTCTCTCTGGTACTGAATGGCGTCTCGCATGGCCGCAATTCTCTCGTTCAGTTCCTTTTCCTTAGGCTCTTCAGCTCCATCATCATCAGTCAGGAGAGAAATCTCGCCAGCGAATAGGCAGCCACACCAAACAAGATCACTATTCTTCCGGATTTCCAACAACATCTGGACAATAACGTCCTGATAACACCTGCTGCCAAGGCCAGGTAAGGCCACGTTTTCTTCAAACTGAAATCCATATCTGAAGTATTCAGTTCATATACTCTCCTCTCTCTCACTCTCGATTTTTCGTTGATTTTCTGTATTCCACGAGAGAAATTTTGGTTTATCGAAATATAGCAGGAAAGATTCTGAATATTAATTATGTCTTGTCTCTTGGTGTTATAAATTGCTGAAATCTCTCTCTCTCTCTCTCTCTCTCTCTCTCTCTCTCTCTCTCTCTCTCTCTCTTTTTCTTGCCCCGAAGGTCCGTAATTCTTCATTTGTTCCTTCATTTAGGTTTAAGGCTTTGCATTCAATAAGTTGAGAGAGAGAGACCGTATTTTTGCGTAGAAAAACAGAAAAATAGAGAATCTAATGTGTGTACTACCATGCTTAGTGTATAATGCTTCAATTGAGGTTTATATTAATATTATTCATTCTGTCTATCTACTATCTATCTATTATCTATATATATAATATATAATATATATATTATATATATATATAATAATATCATATATATATATAATATATATGTTACGATCATTATTGAAAATTGCCGATTATTGAAAATCGGCAATAGAAATGCCTATTATTGAGAATGAGCAAGCGATTTGCCGATTATATAAAATGAGCAATTTTTCTTGCCTAGTATTTAAAATCAGCAGGGTTTCAAAACTCGCAAAGACATTTTGCCGAATATTGATAAATCGACTACTATACCATCTGTAATTAATGGGTGAAGAAATTTTGTGAATAGAATATAATATATTGACACTATTTTTAACTTTTAATGTTTTATCCGATTCTAATCTCTTTTGTTAATGGCAGTTTGGCCATTTATAAGTAAGTTTTAGTAGCCTAATGCCTTGTTACTATCACCAACAATTGTTATCAACTTGTAAATGGGAGTGAAGGTGTGAAGTGAAACATACGGTACTCATGATAATTCTCTCGACAAATACATAGATTAGTTACGGAATTCTTTTCATCCTATACAACAGTTCTTGGCGAATATCGAATAATCCTCATGGCTTCAGCGATGGAAGTAAAAGAAAAATTCGAGGGAAGGTTACGGACCATCGTTGAAGGAAAAGGGAAGAACACAAGACTGTTCTCGCTTGAAAAAGTGAAAGATATTATATCAAGGTTATCAAAGGATCTAGACAGTGATGCTATCACCACTATTGATTATAACTATCGTTCAAGATATGAGATTCTTAAGGTTGGTGAAACGGAATGTTTGATAAAGAAAAGAACAGATGGGGAAGAACATTATAAATACGTAGCAGCGTTTGAGGAAGTGTATGGTGCAATAGAAAAGGCACATAAAGATGTTGGTCATGGTGGCGAGAAGAAAACTTTATTTGAAGTTAAAAAGAAATGGTCTAACATAACTATGGAATATTGTAACCTGTTTATTAACTTTTGTGTAGAGTGTCATTTAAAAAGAGTCGGAAGCAACCAAAAGGGCTTGTCGTGAAACCAATTAGAAGCCACTCATTTTTATCGAGGTGCCAAATTGATATAATAAATTTTCAGTCACTTCCTGACGGGGATTATAAATACATCCTAACTTACGTTAATCATTTTACCAAATTTTGTGTGTTAAGCCCCCTTAAATCTAAAAGAGCAGAAGAGGTAGCTCAGACACTTCTACCTGTGTTTTTAACATTCGGTGCTCCCGCAGTACTGCAAAGTGACAACGGTAGGGAATTTGTGAATTCTGTGATATCCGAGTTATCAACACTTTGGCCACAATTGCAGCTAGTGACAGGTCGGCCAAGGCATCCCCAAAGCCAAGGAGCAGTGGAGCGACTCAATGGTGTAATCCAGGATAAATTGAAGATGTGGATGCGAGAGAATAATTCCAAGAAATGGAGTATTGGCTTAAAATTTGTTCAGTGGCAAGTAAATATCTCGAAGCATGAGACAACGAAACATACACCATTTAAGGCCACCTTTGGAGAAGAACCGTCAGTTGGTCTTTCTTCAACAAATCTTCCTGAATCAGTTTTGGATGGCATATGCTACGAAGAAGATCTTGACAAGGTAAATATTAAATAATCTATTAAAAAAGATAAACTGATAATGCACTTTGAAACTGAATTTTTCATACACTATTCTAATGGAGTGCACTTAATCTTCTTCCTTCTCATTTCTCCAAAAATCATAAGTTGAAAGACCTAATTTACTGTGTTAACAAGTCTTTACATATTTTGTAATTTTCCATTTCCTAAAGCTTCAGGTTTTAGAAAGCATAGTAATACTAAAATTCTTTAAGTCATATGCCTAGTTACAATCAGAAAAGTATGATATGAGCTAACGACCTATTATTTTCAGTTCTTCAGCGAGGACGGTAATTATGGCGAAAGGGAAGACGATGAAAGTAGGAAAACAGAACAGCAACTTGAAGATGAAGAGGTTCCAGAGCAACCTGAAAGTGAAAAGGGTTTGAAGTGTATTGAAGAAAGGGTTAATGCCATCGAAGCTATACGGGAAAATGTCGACATTAGTCAGGCTCAATCCGCATCAAAGATGATCCGTAGGGGTATGAGGATGCAGGAATCACTGCAGGTAGAAGACAACGCTACTCTAAGAATTCCAGACGTTGATCGGGGTCCTTTAGACCCTAAAAACTTACTAGTAGTTGTGCTGTCCAAGGAAAATGACATGCATCGTTTAGGGTGCAAAGAAGGCACCTTAAATTCTTGCTTCACTAGAGCTGATTTAGATAAAATTGGTGAAAAACTACTTAAAGTGGCTGATGTACCAGACATGAACGTTACTCTCAGAGCTGTGGTAACTCGATCCACTGGTGGCCAAGGTTACCAGAAATGTAACTGCAAATTAGATTGTATTTCTCTAAGATGTAGCTGTAGTAGAAAGAAAATGAAGTGTAACTCTAGGTGCCATCCTAGCAACAGCTGTAAGAATGTTTAGTTTTTATTTTGTTTCTTTATATAAAATAGATATAGATTTGTTAATTTTTTATAGTCGGTGAATTATTTGCAAATTATTTGGTGAAGGTTGATAAGTCAGTATTCTAATAATATAGTTATGTTACAAAAATAAATTGTATTATCTGTTTTCAGTGTTTATTTGAATTTCCAAATTAATTGCTTATGAAGAAAAAATCGGATATTAGAATTAAAAAATAGATGATGGCTGTTATAAAATGCGTGTATTACAGTAAACATTCTTAAACTGTTATTAAACTAGAGAGTCATTATGGTCTACATTAGTTTGCTTAGAGCTTAGAATGGACCTTCCAGCTGTCAAAATTGAATACTGGTTGTTTGAAACACTTAGGTTACAATATTTTCAATATTCGGCAACGTTATCAATATTCAGCAAAAACGTGTTGCCTAATATATAAACTGAGCAATATTTTGCCCATTATTTGGCAGGGCCCTTGCAGGGCCCTTGCTGATTATCTAAAATAGGCAATTTTTGCCGATTTTCAATAATCGGCAATTTTCAATATTTAGCGTAACACACACACACACACACACACACACACATATATATATATATATATATATATATATCTATATATATATATAATATATATTGCCCCAAAGTTTTTTAGTCACCCTTTAGACATGCTGTCTACGCACGAGGAACGCCAAAGTACACGAATGAATCAAAAGTATACTGAAGCAGGAATGCGCACACCTGAAAGGGGACTATTGAGACCCACTCGTGGCAATAATGACAGCCCTTACGCAAGCTTACCGCACGTGCGCACGTGTGTGTGGGCGTAATATATGTGATGTTGCAACAGTACTAAGAGAGAGAGAGAGAGAGAAAGAAAATGGCTACGGTTGTTAATGATGATGTTTTTTCGGGATCACAAACCGTGACCAGGTAGTGTTTTTCTTCTTCTTCTTTTTAGCGTATTCAGGAACTTGACCTTTTTCTCTTTAAAGGAAATAGTGATGGCCACAGCTGTGAGTAAGAATAGACCAACGTGAAATGACTGTTAACAGTGTGTATTTTATAATTCATTACATTTTACGAGTATCTGTTTATTTATTTAATTATTTGTCCACTTATTTTTTTTTTCTTTCCAATTACTAGTCTCTTCTGTCTGTTTATCTGTTACCTTCTGTTACTACTTTCTAATGAACACCATAATATTCTTTGGAAGCTTGAATTTCAAGTCAGTGGCCCCTTTGGTGGGCTTGTTCCATATGAATACGGTTTATAGAACCCCCTTTCCTTTCTACCTTTTTCTTATTTTTCCGGCCCTGGGCAAGAACAGGACCTCTGGTTGCCCGTCCCAACTGTCCCTAACAATTCGCACGTCCGTCAACAATCATTATGCCAATGAGTAACTTGAATTATTGGGTAATAATAATTCACTGACATAGAACTCGTGCGTAACGCTGGCCACTTGTTTCTTAGGATATGTAGACACCGGATGTCTGATACCATTAAGAAGTTTTCTGTTTCCTGATTTCGTGAGCTAGTTTATCGTCCGTTCTATTTTAACCTTTTTAGCCTTTCTAGGGGAACGTTGTAGTCTCAAAGTTAGTATTATTATTATTCTAAAGATGAACCTCATTCATATAGAATAAGCCTACCACCACAGGGTCCAGGGACTTGAAATTCAAGCTTCCAAAGAATAGTATTCTGCCGTTTATTGGAAAGAAATAATAACGGAAGGTAATGAGATATACAGAATGAAGAGATAACCAAACACACACACACACACACACACACACACACAGAGTTTCATTAGCGACTTGTGTTTGTGATGGTTAATTTGTCAGAACTAATTTTCACAAGCAATTTATAATTGTTACCAAAAGTCCCCCTATTCAAATGATTCTTCAATGAATTCTTTAGTTCAATTGAACGTTTGCAACAAGTATGCACCCACTAATACAGTCCGTATCTTTTTTTGTTTGATCTCTCTCTCTCTCTCTCTCTCTCTCTCTCTCTCTCTCTCTCTCTCTCTCTCTCTCTACCGGTTTTTTTTTTTACCTCTATGGCAATAAATTCGGGGATTTTCCTTTATTTACCCTTTTGTCTAATGAATTCTCTCTCTCTCTCTCTCTCTCTCTCTCTCTCTCTCTCTCTCTCTCTCTCTCATCTTGCCCCTAAGGTCTGGAATTCTTCATTTGTTCCTTCATTTAGGCTTAAGGCTTTGCATTCGATATAAGAGAGAGAGTGTGTAATTTTGTGTAGAAAAACGGTGTATTGGTATATTTACATATGACAGTGCATGTGAAATTACTCCGTTTGGAATAGGAAAGCTAATGTGTGCGTACCATTCTTCGTGCATAATGCTCTAATTGAGGTTTTTATTAATATTAATTAAGTCCATCATTTTATAAGGTCCATCTATATATATATATATATATATATATATATATATATATATTAATATATATATATATATATATATATATATATATATATATATATATATATATATATCATATAATATATATATATATATATATATATATATATATATATATATATATATGAATATATATATATATATATATATATATATATATATTATATAATAATATTATGTATGTATGTATGTATGTATGTATCTATGATATAATGTACCAAAGACTAGTCACATTTTAGACATGCTGTCTACGAACGAGGAACGCCAAAGTACACATATGAATCAAAAGTACTAAAGCAAAACTGCACATACCTGAAAGGGACTATTGAGACCCACCACTCATGGCAATAGTGATAGCCCTTACGAAAGCATACCGCGCATGGGCAAGTGTGTGCGTGTGTGTGTAATATATGTGATGTTGCAACATTGCCAAGAGAGAGAGTGAAAATGGCGACAGTTATTAATGATGATGTTTTTCAGGATTACAAACAGTGGCCGGGTAATTTTTCTTTTTATTTTTTCGACATCGCGTATTCAGGAACCCTTTTCTCCTTAAAGGAAATAGTGGTGGCCACAGCTATGAGTGAAAATAGATCAACATGAAATGACGGTCTGAACAGACCACGGTACCGACGAAGATAGGGCGGCTATTTACCGCTATCTATACTATGGTGCCTCCACATGTATGCATTTGAATTGATATTTATACTTGTCAATCGCAATGTATGTGGTGTGATAGGGTGAACGTCAGCTTTCTAAACGTGTGTGTGTGTGTGTGTCCATGAATTGTGTAGACAGCATGCCTGGTGGAATAGTTCCGCCTATTTGAGCATACCGGGACATGACGTCACGCATAACAGATGAGATGCACATAAATGGCTGCGCCCATTGTGCAATAGAAAATTGGTTGTAACAAGAAAACTCCCCTTTCCAAAAAAAATTTTCACTTGGGTACTTAAATGGAATAATACCACATATGGAACATCTGAAATGCAACCAGAAGTTCCCCTTTAAGGTCCGCACCGTGGGAAAATTGTCCATTTTACTTAGAACCGAAGGAGAAAATGTCATTCCTCTTATCAATTTATCTATTCCGTTGAAAAAACAATAAACTCCGTGATGACTCAACTGCATCACAGGAAAAATAAATCATAGCTAGTACCGAAATATACCCAAAAAAGGTAATTGGACATGAGACTATGCAAATCTTAAGCAAGAATACTACATAGAGATTTACTTACACAATTAACAAATAATAATAATAATAATAATAATATTCTTAATACCGAGTTCTATTCATTAGATAAATGAAGAAACAAACCAAATCGTCAGACTTGATTATAATTCACTTATATCACCAATTTTAACATCAAAGTTAAATGAGGATCAAAATTGGGATATGAGTATATATTCGCTCATTTGCCAGAAGAGTGTCTTAATTCAAAAATTGTTATATTTCGGGAAAAGCAATCTGAAATTGAAATTCTCTGTACTCTGTCCATTTATATTTAGATGATTCTTTTACTGAGCTGTTTTAATGACAAATACAAATAAGAATATTTTACCACAATATGGAATAAAGAAGAGGCTATCTGCTGGTATCAATAGCTCCAAACACATTTTTTGAGTTGTGTCACTCTTCTGGCAAATGAGCGATGGTGCGACTGACAGTTCTACTTTTTACACGTGGATGTTCACCCTTCTAACAGTCGTGGGGGTGAACTGACAGGTATTACTGTCCCTTTTATCCAGGTATTGCTGTGGTAACTATCCATTTGATCCAGGTAATATTGTAGTGACTGTCCCGTTTATCCAGTGTTCTGTGGTGACACTCCCTTTCATCCAGGTATTACTGTGCTGTCAGTCACCTTTAACCAGATATTATTGTGGTGACTGTCCAGGTATTACTATGCTGTCCCTCCCTTTTGTCCAGGTATTACTGTGGTGACAGTCCTTTTATCCAGGTATTACTGTGAAGACTGTCCCTTTTATCCAAGTATTACTGTGAAGACTGTCTCTTTTATCAAGGTATTACTGTGCTACAATTAACGAGGAAATTTGCATTTGAACGAATTGAAAAAAAAAACGCCTTATATCTAGCACGTCGGGCTTGGCCAAAATACGTTTTTTTTTTTCCTATATAATAAAACGCCCCCCCTCCCCCTTTGATATGGAAAGCTGGGTATTTGGGTGGGTGAATAATCATTGACTTATTTCACCTATCAGGGGATCCTAACTTAGGATGCCAGGAGGATTCGCTCTCATGAGCGTCCCCCCAACCTGCTCTAATTTATGGAACTGTGAATTAAAATAACAGGGTTGCAACTCAATGTAACCAAGTCAAAGGCACAGAAGGCCTTACATAGCCAGACTTTTTTTGCCGCCTCCTGGACTACAACTTAACCTAACTTTGGGAACTTAACATTAAAAATTATCGGCTGGGAATCTACCCTTACCTAACCTGAACTAAACCTTAGGTATCAGGTCATAGCCTAGTAGACCACTAACACAAGCCTAAGTTACGAGGTCCTTACTTAACTAGTGCATGTTGCACTTTAATACCCTTCATTAAAGTATCATGGACCATTTAAAACATATCTTTGTATCACTTCCCCACCCCCCACCCCAAAACAGTTTACCCTTTTCAGAATCAGAACCTACAGATACTACAGGTTGCCATGGCAATGTTAAATACCTCCTTGTATGCCTATTTCGCTCTTGTATTTTCACCCGCCTAAAATACTTATACCAAATTACCAATATCCGCTGTAGTCCGCAACAATTTTGGGATATAGCCTATAGAGTTTCAGTAGCCTTACGCTGATCATTTGTTCCCGAAACGAATAGGAGGTAAAACTGCATAGAAAAACGCCAACTGCCATAGTCTAGCTCGCCGCGGAATATTTATATAGACCTACTAATACCTTTTCATTCACAAGGCAACTGATGTCCAGTAAAATATAAATTAATTGATTTCTACCATACCCGCATCCTTCAGTTGTAAAATTGCTGCAGGAACTTAAGCGAAATTACTTGGTCTTGAAGACACTCAACAAACCATCTTGTAAATGAAATCCCATCAGTTTACGTTCTCAGATCAATCTGCTGATATTATATAAGTAGAAAGTTATCTTCACCTCTTTCATACACTGTTAAATAAAATTACTGACGTGAATAGTTGTAGAACAGGAGTCTCTTTATAATGAAAGTTTGCTTCATCACTGACGTCGGGCGGACGACACACAAAACAGCAGAAACCGCAAGACTTCTTTTGAAATGCTATAGATGTAAACACATATACAAGTGAAGCTTCTATATTATTATGTGATGGAAAATCATTTACGGTAAAATATAAAAAGATAGATTACCTTCTGGTAGTGTTATTAAAATGAATTTGTGCTGGACTCGTCATCCAGATATCCCATGTATACTGTAAAGAAGTGTAACAGGGTGTTTTGCCTCGGCCACCGATCGAGTGTTACACACACACACAGAGTTTTCATGTTAAGGCAAAATGAGAAGTCAGTGATTAATAAAATAGGAGATAAATGACAACTTTTTGAACGTTCCGTGAATTATCAGAAAAGGCCTATTTCAACTTAATATCGAATAATAGTTGTTTTTATGTTCTGTTTACGTCGCCCTGACCGGATCTCCCCAAGAGTGACATTTCAGAATTTCCTTGTTAAACAATTCCAACGCTACCTTTGATGTCTAAAACTGAAAAAAATATAGCATACATACTGCATATAGCTGCTGTTACAACCCTGATATAGAGATACATTACTGTTTTTCTACTTTGTAATGCTGGCGGGACCCGGTCAAAAAGAGATCAGCATGTAAACAAGATCCGAAAAAGGGCAGCCAGGATCAGGAGAGTAACGCTATGCATAAGTCATAAGTTATGCCACCTGTAACGGAGTGAAGGAACAATAAAGCTGTGAGTACTTTACACGAAGTGTGTATTTAATCCACCTTGAGCCCGCGAAAGTATTAATTAAGTTATGACAATTGTCTTCTTAGGCTTGTACAGCAGCTTCAGGTTAGTTTTCACAAGAGCGCCGCCAACGACGAAACCCCACTTGAAGAAGACTCATCAAGTTATAATCCAAGAAGAGGAATCGAATGATGAAGAGTCACTTGATTTTAGATGTATAGTAAACAAGAGTGTTGTTCAATCTTATGTTGTTAGTTGTCAATTGAATCATAAGCCATTTTTATTTGAAATTGACACCGGTTCAGCTATTTCTACAATAAAGTATGATGATTTCAAGAAGTTAAATTGGACATTACTGAACTGTAGAACTAAATTGCAGGGTTATAACCAAGTGCCAATCAAAGTTTTTGGGAAGGTCAAAGTTTCAAATTTTCAATACAAACAGCAAAATCATTCAGATGTTGAATTCATAATTGTTGGGTCAGACTCCCCACATAACTTGATTGGTAGGAATTTAATAGATAAGTGCAATATAATTAATGTCCATCAGTTAAATATAACAGATTTTGTGGAAAACTATAATGTAGATAGTTTGAAACCTATTAAGAACTTTCAAGCCCGATTGTATCCTAAAGTTGGTCATGTTCCTGTTTTTCAGAAGGTCCACATGGTGCCACTGACGTTACGCAGTGAGGTTGAGAGAGTGCTGCAAGAGCTTGAAAAAAATAAGATTATAGAAAGAGTAGAATTCTCAGATTATGCCTCGCCAATTGTTACTGTCAGGAAGCAGAATGGATCCCTTAGGGTTTGTGGGGATTTTCGTAAAATAAATAAAATTCTTCATGAATCTAAATTCCCATTACCTAATATGTCAGGATTAATTTCCAATGTGTCTGGATATAAGTATTATACCAGACTTGATCTCAAGAATGCTTATTTGCAAATGGAAGTTGCTCCAGAAGACCGTAAATATTTGGTACTTAACACACATTTGGGTCTATATAGATATTTACGGTTACCATTTGGTATCTATTCCGCTCCTGCAATATTTCAGAAGTTCATTTCCCACTTGTTAGCTTCTTATGATTTTGCTTATCCATATCTGGATGATATTGTTATAGGTGGAGACTCACCAGCTGAACATGATAAACTTGCAACTAGCGGAGAGAAGAGCCCCATTAACTGTCGTTTTTGGTCTGTTTCTTTGTTTAGTTTTAAAGAGGTTAACTTTACTGAACACTCGTTCGCATTCAGCATTAGAGTGCGGCAAGCAAAGAGCAGTTAGAGCAAAACTGGCTAGGTCTGAAAAGCTAGACTCTTTTTGGGACACTTCTCCCCAGAACTTATCAGGTGATTCATTAACGAGATGTTTAAGTTCATTTTGCAATATGGGAAACATTCTCCATTGATCATCCAGCTTTGGAAGTAGTGAGTGGTCATCTGGGGGTACAATCAGGGGAAGCTCAGAAGCAAGAGGGGAGGGGATTCTTCTCTTAATTCTGATGAGAGGGCATTTTTTGGACAGAGGCAGTTTAACTTTGACAGGACACCATCATTGAAATTATACCTCTCCTTTATTTCTGTGCATGCCACTACAAGGAAACTTCTACACCTCTGAAAAAACTCCTGCTGTTGAGCTTTCTTTTCCTGTATGGAGGGGTTTTTTAATCCCTGCATAACTTTAACTCCTAGGTACATACATTTGGCTGTCACTAAGATGCCTGTCATGTCTTTCAGGATTTACAGTATTTACATCAGTTTTCATTACATAGGTCCTGTCCATAAATGAAAGAAGAAGGTCTCTGAATAGCATGGACACTTTATCATGGAGAACTGTTATCACTGCTTTATCTAACTGGAAAAATTTGTTGAACTCAGTAAACTTTGGAAGAACCCAGTCAAGGAACATGAAAGGATCATGAAGGGAGTTGATAATCAACTCTGTTGCTAATAGTTTCTCAGCGAACCACTTCTCCGAGAAAAATAGCTTCAGTGCCTCCCACTGTTCCAATAGCTTTGAACCACGTTACAATTGGAGACAAGCGGATTTGTAATTATATACTTATCAACACCTTAGAATTATCGTACAAACTGTACGATTATGGAAAATGCTATCGTACCAAGGCCGTTTTTATCGTACATGTACGACAATTATCGTACGTGTGGCAACACTGCTCCTGCCTCTCCGCTTCAGAAAACGTAGGATGGGAAAAATGTCGTACAACAAATATGATTACCTATGGAAAATTTATGTAAAACGCAACGAAACGAAAGGATATCAAAACATCGTATTTTTCGTGATATTTTCATTGCAGATACTTTCACAAAAAATCATTTTTGACCCACTTACAGGTTAGCTAGAGCACTAATATTTTACGTCTGGCTGTGGCACACATCAATGTTACCATAAATGAGTGAAACTCGATTTCGCCCACCGACCTCAAAATTGTCGTATTTCAGGCGGTCCCCTTAAACCAGAATTCCACCTACTGAAAGGAGCCCATAAAAGCGCCAAAGTGTAGAAAGTAAATACTCTATTTCAGAGACTAAACTGTCTCTCTCATCAGGTAAGGGATGAATGAGAAAAGTTAGAGAAAAAAGCGGTATTTATATCAAGAGGTCATAGGTCAGGCGTTTCAAGTCACCCCGGTTGACAATTTCTCTTTATTCTTTTTAATCGCTGGTTGGAGGAAGATTTTATCTGTAATATCTCCATCTCACGCAACCTTTGCGTTATTCATTGGTTTTATTTCTTTAATCAAAGCTGATTCTACCTGATGAGAGAGGCAGTTTGGTCTCTGAAATAGTATTTACTTCCTACATT
The DNA here is from genome assembly GCF_015104395.2 of Macrobrachium nipponense. Lineage (NCBI taxonomy): Eukaryota > Metazoa > Arthropoda > Malacostraca > Decapoda > Palaemonidae > Macrobrachium > Macrobrachium nipponense. Next base: position 49,159,726 of record NC_087220.1, read on the forward strand.
CAGGCGTTTCTATGGGCTCCTTTCATTAGGTGGAATTCTGTTTTAACAGAACGTTTTTCACAGTCTCTCATATATATATATATATATATATATATATATATATATATATATATACATATATATATATATATATATGTATATATATATATATATATATATATATATATATATATATATATATATATAGTATATATACATATGTATGTATGTATTATAGATATATATATATCATATTATAATATATAATTGGTACTATATATATATATATATATATAATAATATCTATACTAGACACATAAATTATTGCTCAGACCGAGAGAAAAAAGTACAATGAATGTTTCGGGAAACTAGAATCACTTCTACCAGACGGGAGTATTAATTAATTATGAGCAGAATTTTCTGCAAGACAACATGCAGCGTTACGTTTCAGGTCGTGCGAGACAACGGATCCTGACTTAATATACCGGCGATTTGTATCCAGGGATTTTAATAACGCTCCCGGAAGGAATTTCATATTACTTCATGGGGAAGTCCTCTCCTTCCTAAACGGAGAAATGATTATACCAGAGGTCGAGCCAAGAATTTGATAAGAAAAGGAAAATAAGATTGCTTTAAATATATAAGATAATATAGTCGGCTATATTTCATTAGTAAAGCCATGTTCTTTCGAGAGTGGCTGACATTCGAAGGTAAACATGGTAGCAGTTGCTGCTGAATTCATGCCTATACGTGAAAAATTATTTGTTTATAGAAGAATAAGCACAGCCTCACAGACGACATAAACCTTCAAACCAGACTTTTATACTTCATTGAATAAAAGTTCTAATCAAGGAATAACTGACCAGAATGTAACTGATTCCATCAAGAGGATCTGAATGAGACTATAAGGAAGAAATGGAAGGTTTTGGCACTGCTCATTAATAAATAAAATAAATAAAACGCTTTTATATGACTCACCAGTCTACAGTGAATGACTTAGCATTGGACTGGAATCATTTGAAGTAAACTCACCAAAATCTCCAATATTTTCAATTAACTCCATTAGAAGATTTTCCAGAAACTTAAATTTATTAGCTGAGGTATAGTTCATTTAATTCTGGACCTCCCCCTGTCATGATCTCGAATTCAGTCCCTGCTTAGAGCTTGATAGATTTCCACTATCAACACAGCCGCATTGCTCAAAATTCGAGGGATGGTGGGATCTGTGCCCCGTAGCTTCACCCGCCTTTTCCACCAGGTCCTCACGTGGGTGGAGTCTGGAGAGATTAGGCAGTGATCATGTGTGGGTATATTTTGGTGCGTCGAGCGACACGCTAAGGGAATGTAAGGATTCACCATAACCGCTGCTTCTTTGAACCCAGAGTAATCGGATTGTAGTGCTTGTCATTAAATAAATTTGAAAAAATTGTGTTTAAAGGTCTTTTTAACGATCGGAGGTCTCATTCCCCTCGTGTAGCTGTCTGTCTGTTTATACATAAACACTCTAACACACACATTATCTATATATTATATATATATATATATATATATATATATATATATATATATATATATACAGACAGACAGAAACAGACAGACAGACAGACAGACAGACAGACGAGACAGACAGACAGAGCAGACGGTACAGACAACAGACAGACGACAGACAGACAGACAGACAAGACAGACAGACAGACAGACAGACAGACAGAAGACAGACAGACAGACAGACAGACAGACAGACGTTAAGCCGTGATGCCTTTACCCAGCGCAGAACAGAGCGAGTTCATTAAGAATGATAAAACTTGTGGTGGTTAAGTAAATTACAGGTCATTATTCTTCCTTGTTGACTAATGTCCAGTCATAAACCGACGCACGGCATTTCTTGTGTTTTAAGGAGATTTCATTTTGCCAAAGAAGAAACTGGGAACAGTAATCTTAATTTTTCCTATTAGCTCTCTCTCTCTCTCTCTTCTCTCTCTCTCTCTCTCTCTCTCGCTCTCTCTCTCTCTCTCTCTCTCTCTCCTCTCTCTCTCTCTACTCTATATATATATATATATATATATATATATATATATATATATATATATATATATATATATTGTATAGTTACAGTAAGAACACGTACCTAGGGTTTACGCGTAATCCCCGTTTCACTCAGGTGATATTAAAGATATGTTGGTTGCTTGGATGGCTGACAATGACTCGCAAGAGTCTGGCCTGATTGGTGTGACAGCAAGAAGATCCTCCTCAGTCTCCATCCGAGCAATCACTTCCATCAGCAAAGACGAAGTAGTAAGTCCTACACGAGCCTCACAGAATATGGAGAGCACTTTATCCCGGAATGGAGAGCACTGTTTTTTCTGGAACTGAACAAACTTGATGCCCGTAGGCCATCTTGTGAGTCATTGTCAGCCATCCATGCAACCAACATATCTTTAATATCACCTGAGTGAAACGGGGATTACGCGTATTCACTGAACAATATTCAGGGATTACGCGTAATCCCTAAGTACGTGTTCTTACTGTAACATATATATGTTTACATATATATATATATATATATATATATATATATATATATATATGTTTACATACATATATATATGTGTATCTGTGCATACAATCTTGTATTTTGCTTTTAATTTCATATTTTCACTGGCATATGCGTATGTAGTATTTGTTTGTCCATTGCAGTGCACGCATATATTCTAATAATCAATGTTTTTATTATTTTTTCTGTTTATCATCGTTTTATCATTATTTTTTCTAAAATTTCATCTTTTCTCTGACTTGACCAACAGTATTCTTATTATTATGAAAGTAGTTTAACCAG
>NC_087220.1:49170040-49172540 GCF_015104395.2 Macrobrachium nipponense
AACAGAATTTGGTGTTATTAAGTAATGACGTTATTTTTAAGTATAAAATTTAGAAAATCGTTGTGAAAAGTATTTGGTGTTATTAAGTAATGACATTATTTTCAAGTATAAAATTTAGAAAATCCTTGTTAAACGTATTTGGCGTTATTAAGCAATGACATTATTTTTAAGAATAAAATTAAAAAAATTTTTATTAAACGTATATATTTGGCGTTATTAAGTAATGACATTATTTTAAAGTATAAAATTTAGAATATCATTATAAATATAGAAATATTTAGAAAATCTTTATTAAATTAGAAAGTATTTGGTATTATTACGTAATGACATTATTTGTAAGTTTAAAGATTTAAAAAAATCTGTAAAAATACGTATTTGTTGTTAATAAGTAATGACATTATTTTTAAGAAGAAATATTTCGAAAATCTTTATTAAAAAGTATTTGGTGTTATTAAGTAATGTTATTACTTTTGAAGTAAACATAGTTAGAAAATCTTTATAAAAAATATCAAGAAACTTATTAAAAATTGCAACAGGTATCAAACCTGCAATAATATAATAGTTTTTCTCCAACTCAAATATTCAAACTTTCGTCCTTTTTAAATGAAGTGATAGCATCATGTTTCATGGCGTCCTTTTATTTCTTTCTTTATTTCTTGTTCGTTCCATCTCGTTTTTCATTCGTTGCTACGAATGTTGTAATCAGAAAAAGTTAATTAGATCATTTGTGCAGAGGTATGGAATGCGAGAAAGTAATTGGGAATTATAGACTGGTTCCGTAAAAGTGGGAATTGGTAATTAATGCATGATTTCAGCTTACGATATAGAAGGAATAATTATATATATATATATATATATATATATATATATATGTATTATATATATATGTATGTATATATATGTGTGTGTATATATATATTATACTATATATATATATATATATATATATATATAACTAAAATAATTAATATTAATATTAATTTATACATACATACTATAGAAATAACCATAACAATATATATAATACATTATTTTTAGATATACATATATATTTATATATTTTATATATTATTTAGATATACATATATATTTATATATTTTTATATATATATATATATATATATATATATATATATATATATATATACATACATACATACATATGGGTCGTATTCCATTCCTGACCAAGGCAGATGCAGGAAAACCGACTGGGCCTCTGTTGATCCAGGCAGTGAATTACGTAACGAGTAGTTACTCGACTATGGTGGGATTCAGCCTAGTGGAGAGAAGTGTGGTGCTCGCAACCTCATGCCGTAAGACTTCCTTAGGCCTGGAAGTCTACATTTCTCTCAAGATACTAGATGACTTTACTGGTTCATTCTTTGACATTTTATTTTTTTTTTAAGTTTCAATACTGTAATATGGCTTAGTTAAAAGGCCAAGTTGGATACGTTAGATAGTTTAGTTTAATGAATATATTATAAAGTATGATAAATATATTATAAAGCAGTAGCAATAAATAATTGAAGAAAGTCATGGATTGGGTACTGCTTGACTTATTAAGACGAAGCGAAAGGACCAAAGAGAATTATACAAAAGTCATGTAGCCCTCCAACAGTGCCACAAAATGATGTGTTATGTGTGATGGCAAAACCACGAAACGAAGAATTTCTGTTTATAAATGTGACACAACTGACTATATTAAGTGGATACCAAGTGGAAAACTATACTCATTTGCATGCGAAATATATACAGCTGTTTGATGGAGACTTACGTAGTCAAGGGAATTTACATACATGCATTCAAATTAAGCAGGGGTTAAAAAAAGAACTATCTGTGCTTACAAACATTCATAAATTCATAATAACGAGAGAGAGAGAGAGAGAGAGAGAGAGAGAGAGAGAGAGAGAGAGAGAGAGAGAGAGAGAGAGATGGTTTCTGTAAAGCTAACGGGAGTGTGAGAACATTTTCCACTGCCAGTATTATATTTACATACATTATCTCATCTTTCTGTATTTCCTGTTGTCCTCTGCAACTTCTTTCAGATAAACACTATATTCGTTGGAAGCTCTAATTTCAAATCAGTGGCTCGTGTAGAATTGTTCCGTATGAATAGAGGTTATTTTATCAGTAATAATAATAATAATAATAATAATAATAATAATAATAATAATAATAATAGAGAGAAAAGACTGATAATTATCAGGGCCTGAAAATAGAAATAAGAAAGATATGGGATATGCCGGTGGAAATTGTACCCATAATCACAGGAATCTAGGCAAGTTCCCAAGATCCCTGAAAAGGAACCTGGAAAAACTTAGATGCCGAAGTAGCTCCAGGACTCATGCAGAAGAGTGTGCTCCTAGGAACAGCGCACATTATTGAGAAAAGTGATGGACTCCTAAGGAGGCAGGATGCAACCCGGAACCCCACACTATAAAAACCACCCAGTCGAATAGGAAGATTAAGATACAAAAAGAAAATATGATGACAATATAAT
>NC_087220.1:49175040-49192540 GCF_015104395.2 Macrobrachium nipponense
GGATTAAGCAAACTCTCGCCACTAAATCTTTCATTACTTACGCCAACGTAGTTGGATGAATGTTATGTTTTTACTTGTGTCTATGTGTTTTTTATTTTCAATTCCATTTATTGTTTTATAATTTTTGTCTCAAATTTCATTTTTTCTCTGACTTGCCTAACAGTATTCTAATTAATGATAGATTAAATATCTTAAATACGAACGAACAAAATTTTCTTAAATTTGACTAATATATATATATATATATATATATATATATATATATATATATATATATATATATGGGGATATGATTGGAAGACCTATTTGGAACAAGTGACTTTGGGAGGAATCTATTTTAACTCGTAACTTTATTTCTCTCTTAAATTAACTGTCAAGAGATAATCATCTCACAAATATACGGGGCAAGTTTTTCAAGTTCTGTTCGCCCGTTCATGAGCTTCAGTCCGTCAATCATTCATGTAGTATATAAGGATAGTTAGGTGTTGAATAACCACATGGATGCGAACATATGCCTCTTCTTATTTTTTAATGTTTCCTCTGCCTTTGCCTACAGACAGGTGATAACCTGAGCGTTGGGAGAAGAAAAAATAATAAAAAGAAGGGCCTGTCTTTCATTTTCCTCAGAGGACCGATATCACCTTTGTTTTAGCGCCTGGACCACAATAAAAGAAAGTTTTTTTACTAGCGGTTCCCTCCTTGAATGGTTCATGTGCCTAGAACCTGGAGCAGTTTGGTCGTGGGGCGGGGATGGGTGGGGGGAGGTTGATACGTGAATAGAGGAGCGAGGGAGAGACAGAGAATGAGAGAAATGAGATGGAGAGTTACAATGCTCTGCATTATTTATTTAAATGTACCAGGGTTTGACGTTTATGCAAATGTATCTAGCGCAGGGCCTCACCGTGGAGGAATTGTGATGTTATTAAAGAAGTTTTGTTGTGGTACTGTCACGCGGCCAATTATTTTCTTTATCTTGATGCAGTGCATTCTTGTAGCCTGCTTCAACAAACGTTTTTTAAATGCCCTGTCACCGGATTTTTTTTTTTCTCAAATAAGTTCCCTGAAACGCTAACCTGTCTCTCTGCACAAAGTCTGCTTCTACGCCTTCAGTAAGGTAATAAGCTTAACGCAATTCACTTCTTTTATGATTATCCTCTGAAACATGAGTATGTCGCTAAGGCTTAGTTATTTATGCCTATTCGAGTCATGAAAGGCATATAAACGAAGGTGAAGTCTTTGGCTGCAAAAGGATCAGCTTGCGCAATTTTAGAATTTTCTTCAGTAGTACTGGCGCCTTTGCGCAAACTCAGAAGGTATAAAATGCTAAAAGAAGTCAGGTTATTTGTCCGTGTGAATCTCCTTTGGGTCTGCTTCCCTCTACGTAAAAATGTCTGTGTTGAAAGATACGAATAGTTAACATGTTATATTTTATTATACAAGACGTTTTTATTAACTAAAGGAAATTCAATAGTTCAGTTTTGTTTCGCATAATTCTCTTTGGCTTCGGGGATTTTATGGGCTTATTATTACTTCTTTTTTTTCGTAATGGCTGCCTTCATTCATTATTCAAACATTTTAAAATGTTTGAATAATGAATAGATTCAGGGTTAATCCCATTCGTACCTTTCTTGATTTGTTTTTTAATTTACTGTCTTCGCCTCTCATAATGCAAAAATTTTTTCATGTATATATTATTATTATTATTATTATTATTATTATTATTATTATTATTATTATTATTATTATTATTATTATTATTACATTATCTTGTCTAACAAAGCTTTCATGTAATACAATTCTCGGATGTGAATAAAAGACAAGACAGTAAAAAAAAAGTGCAAAACAGTTTGTATAATGCATAAGGAAAACAAGGCCATTGTGAACAAAATACAAGGAAAAAAGAGAGGAATATATATCTATATATTCTTCTTCTTGTATTTCGTTCACAAAGGCCTTGTTTTCATTATGAATTACAAGAATTTGTTACACTTTTTTTTTTTACTGTCTTGTCATATCCGAGAATTTTATTACATGAAAGCTTTGTTAGACATGATGATGTTATAATATGATAATAATGATATATTAGAAACTATATAATATTATAAATATATATATATATATATATATATATATATATATATATATATATATATATATATATAAATAAGATATAAATTCAGAAAGGAGAGGAAAGTGTGCTTGCAGATATCCTCTAGCAGAGAGAAATCTCCCACCTAGATAATTGATATGGCGCCCATGATAATTCATCGACTATGAGTAACAGCAAACAAAGTTTATTGATACGACAACTGAGATCGTTCGTCGCCCGTGAATAATAGCAAACACGGATGAAATGAGTGAATGGATTAATAAATATGTATACGCGAAATGGATCAATTACGCAGTCGGTTGAATGAGGGCGAATTGTAAACAAGTTTTTTATTTCCAGGTATAATGTTGTAAACATGTCATATTCTGTTGTTTTGTTTTCTAGCATTATAAATATCATAACTGGGTTCCCTGAATTACTATAGATCCAAATTGTGATTGAGAAATTTTACGTCCTCTGTAAAAAAAATTTTTTTTTAAATGGACGGACATTGAGAAAAAATTAACTTCCTTTTGAAACTCATCTCTCTCTCTCTCTCTCTCTCTCTCTCTCTCTCTCTCTCTCTCTCTCTCTCTCTAAGAAAGGGGAAAATTTTGTGCCGTGCCAAGCTTCCACCTGCGCCAGAGATGAGATGGCAAAATGAGTTTGAGAGAGAGAGAGAGAGAGAGTACTCAGTTTTTCCAGTGCAAAAGACAAAGTTTCCTACGGACACGACATTCGTGATATGGAGACATTACAACCGTCAAAATAACCTACAAGAAGATCAGTTATTGTTACAGTTGTTTTAACCCTGCGACAGGTGTTGGCGCCGTTGTAAAAGAGCAAAAATAAAAAAGAAAAGAAAAAAAGAGAAAATCTTCCTCTTTTGCCTTTCTCAGAGATAACCGGATCACCGGTGTTTTAGTACCCTGACCACAATAAAGAGGCAGTTTTTGTGCCTTCTCTCGGGTTCACGTTTCTGAGACCAAGCCAGGGTTCATGGTTGGTTCCTTGGACGGGGGGAGTTGGGGGGGAGGGGGGAGAGAAGAGGTCAGATTTCGTAAGAGGGTGAATTGCTGAAGTAGAGGAAGGAAGGCTGTCTGGTTAATTTGCAGTGTTTGTTTATGTGATGTTGACGGAACTTATTTTGTTCGAATTTTTCGTTTTGTTTTTTATCATCATTCCGTGATGTTGAAATAAATTTGCTTCTCTGGTCATTCTTTCCTAATTATGATTGCGCAATGCGTAAGCTACATTGCTTTTAAAGCTGTATAGAAGGACTCGCCTCTGAAGCAAGCTTTCTTGATGTTACAATCGCTTTAGCCTAAATCGTTATAATTCGTCTAAATATTCTCGTCTTTTTATGTCAGCGGTAATTATGAATAGAAGTATCCGATCATTCATTTTGCTTAACTTGTTATTTTACTTTGTTAACTTTTCGTAATATCTGTCTTAATGCAATTACTTATCTTCTAATCTTTCGTAATATCTTTCCTGTCTTAGTGTATTTACTTATTTTCTCATTATTCGTAATATCTTTGCAGTCTTAATGTATTTGCTTATTTCCACATTTTTCTTAATATTTTGCTGTCTTCATTTATTTACTTATCTTCTAATTTTTCGTAGTATCCTTGCTGCGTTCATGTAATTACTTATCTTCTGGTTTGCTGTGTTCATGTAATTACTTATCTTCTGGTTTGCTGTGTTCATGTAATTACTTATCTTCTGGTTTGCTGTGTTCATGTAATTACTTATCTTCTAGACACAGCAATTACTTATCCTCTGGTTTGCTGTGTTCATGGTTTATTAACTTATTTTCTTCTGGCTTGCTTGGGGTTTGTTCAGTAAATTAATTATCTTTGGTTTGGCTGTGTTTCATGTAATTACTTATCTTCGGTTTGCTGTGTTATGTAATTACTTATCTTCTGGTTTGGACCTGTGTCAATTGCTTAATTACCTTACTCTGTTTGCTGTGTTCATAGTAACTTAACTTATCCTTCTGGTTTGTGCTGTGTTCATGTAATTACTTATGTTTTGGTGTGCTGCCTGGTTCAAGTGTAATTACTTATCTTCTGGTTTGCGTGTTCATGTAATTTACTTGATCCTCGGTTTGCTGTGGTTCGTGTAATTTACTTATCTTTCTGGTTTGCTGTGTTCATGTAATTACTTATCCTCTGGTTTGCTGTGTTCATGTAATTACTTATCTTCTGGTTTGCTGTGTTCATGTAATTAATTATCTTCTGGTTTGCTGTGTTCATGTAATTACTTATCCTCTGGTTTGCTGTGTTCATGTAATTACTTATCTTCTGGTTTGCTGTCTTCATGTAATTAATTATCTTCTGGTTTGCTGTGTTCATGTAATTGCTTTATCCTCTGTTTGCTGTGTTCAGTAATTTCTTATCTTCTGGTTTGCTGTGTTCATGTAATTAATTATCTTCTGGTTTGCTGTGTTCATGTAATTAATTATCTTCTGGTTTGCTGTCTTCATTTAATTACTTATCTTCTGGGGAATACGACCAGTAGATTTCATAATTGTATATATCATAAAAGAAGAAGAAGGAATATATATCACAAAGAAGAAGAAGAAGAAAGAAGCTAGTAAATAAAGAAAGCGAGGATGTATATATGTCACAATTAAAAGACAAACTTACCGTTACCACAGTACGAGCTCAGATAAGGATAATTTCGTTCTTCACTGTGGCGCAGCGGTTTAAAATACTCGGCGCATTTTTCGCTCCCCTCAATGCAGATGAGAGAGGCTTCTTTCGGAGCGAACGCGGAGAAATTCATTTCGTTTTCGTATTAACATTTTCCAATGATTACCGTGGACGTCGTACCCGGAAGTGTTAGGAAGCGAGGAGTTTGAGGTTCATTGAACGAGTGTTTGTGTTACCGTTGAATGTGAATGGTTTTCCCCAGTCTCTCTGTCTGTCTATCTGTTTGTGCTTTCGTGCGTGAGAGAGAAAGAGAGATTTATAAATGCTGATATATATATATATATATATATAATATATATATATATATATATATATATATATATATATATATATATATATATATATATATATATAGACAGAGAGAGAGAGAGAGAGAGAGAGAGAGAGAGAGAGAAACAGGTTTGTTAATGTACGTGCGTGTGCGTGTAGAAAGAGAGAGAGAGAGAGAGAGAGAGAGAGAGAGAGAGAGAGAGAGAGAGAGATCAGACATTTTAAATGTTGAGAAGCAAAGCATGTAATTTTCAAAATAGCCGGAAAGATTAGAGGAAAATGAAAGAGACTATTTGGTACAATTCCACCTGCCAATGCTGCCACAGAAACAACCATTGCTGTAAAGTAGAATTTCCGTTGTTGTTGTCATTTTACTCCTGCGCAGGTGACGTCAGAGGAGGTTTAAAACAAACACCGAAAACTCTCTCTTTTGCGTTACTCAGAGAGTGGCCCATAACCCCCTTGTTTATTTTTTTTTTTTTTTTTTTTCTCTTTTTTTTCTTATTCCTTCGACTACAATGAAAAAAAATAGTTGTAGTGTGGTGTTGTAGTGTGGTGGCCCGTTTTCAAGGGTTCACGTTTCCCAAAATCGAGAGCTGGGTGGATTTGTGGTTCTGGTGTGGAGTGAGTTTTCGGGTGAAAGGTGGTCAACATTTCAGTGTCTTGTTTATTTAATGTTTGCGGAATTGATGAGGTATTTAGGCCTAGTCTTTTTTTTTTACCCCCTTGTTCGTCAACAGTAAAGATTTATTTAGGCAGATTTTCTTGTTTCCATGGCGATATTTGGTATTTTTAAACTGGGCATATTCTCTTCTTCAGGTCTTTGTTTGTTTATTATAACGATAAAACTGATTATCTTTTTAAATCATTCGTTTTTCGTGGTTTGATTTTGTTTTATGTTAACGTAATTTGAAGTGTTTTGTTTTTACCTGCATCCATTCTTTAACGGGACTTCTATGTTCAAAAGAATGAATGTTATTACGTACTTTCGTCTTTTTTAAAAGAATGTGCATTATTGTTATTCTTTGCTGCATTTCAAATGAATTATATTTCAAGTACATTTTCCATCTTATTTTTTTTCGTAGTTTGAAGTTGAAAGAATTGATATCTTTACATGTACATTATTCGTTCATGTTGTAATTCCTTAATTCGAGGAAAGAGTCGTTATAAATAAGAAGCATATGCAGTTATCTCCAAGAACTTTTAAAAGTAAATGACATTTTCTCCCCAATAATCATATTGTAAAATATTCCTTTCATATTTTTCTAAGCGAATAGTGACATCAAGTCTTTCTCTATTTCTACTGTCTTAATGTAAGCATTCATCGTATCCTTTTATTACGAGATAAATTATATTCTTACTGAATAGCTGAACAAAAACATTTTCTCCACACGCTGAATCGTAACCTCTCTCTCTCTCTCTCTCTCTCTCTCTCTCTCTCTCTCTCTCTCTCTCTCTCTCTCTTTTATCAGTCGCCAAAAACAAAAGTTTGTTGATGGAAGCAAAATACTTGGTGACACACTAGGGGGTCTCCCGCTGTTATCCGATAAGACTATCGGGTGCAATCTCCGAGCAGAAATCCGTCATAAATCCTCCCCGGTTCACTGGTCGCGGAATCGGGGAGGGGGGGGGGGGGGGGGGGGGGGGGGGGGGGGGGGGGGGGGGGGGGGGATGTTGGAGGATTCGGAAGTACTCGATTCAGTCGTCATTGGCGCAGGCGCAGCAGAAGAGGGAAGCAACTGGGACTTATGCGACGCTGTTTTGGAAGTCGGCGTATTCGTCCGTGAGTGATTTCGTGCTATTTTTGAAAATAAGCGCCAGAATGCGCTTGAAAAAAAAGAAACGTCATTTGTGTTTGATTAGCTATTTGTTTGTGTTTTTCTCTATTAGTGTTCCCTGGCTGGAATAAAGAAAGCATAAATTTTAAAATGTTACGAATATTTATTATGTGTATTTAGTATAATAATATTTTTTTACAGTATATACTATATATATATATATATATATATATATATATATATATATATATATATATATATATATGGTTAAATCTGTTATATATACTATATATATTTTTTATATATGAATATATACGTATATATACATATAAATTTGTTCATTGTTTTGTTTTTTGATATATAATTAGTTCATTGGTAAGATATTAACTGTTCGTATTTTTGATAGAGATAACACGAATGCGAAACCTTATTTCTCTTATAATTTTCCTAGCCAATATTTCCTCGAAGAGACAAGTCCCACTGTATTGCAAACAACTGAAAACGCAACATCATCAATTTGCTGCAAGAACAAGCTAAGCAAACTTGATTTCATGGTCACTTCCCCACTTTTCTCTCTGACTTGGGGATTTGTTTCAGTTTAGTGGAAGGATGTGAAGCTGAAAATGAACAATTAAATTAGAGGAAGAGAGAGAGGAGGGGTGTAGGAGTCCAGTGTTAAAGTGTATTGAAATAGAAAAAAGAAGATAGGGTGACATTTTAGAGATTTAGAAGTTATATGGGTGTTTTTTGCGAGTAAAATATTGAATTTTTTAGAGAATTAAAAGTCATATGGGTGTTTTTTGCGAGTATGATATTGAAATTTAATTCGTTACTAAGAAGAATAGATTAAAGATAAGAGAGAGAGAGAGAGAGAGAGAGAGAGAGAGAGAGAGAGAGAGAGAGAGAAGAGGGGTGTAGGAGTCCAGTGTTAAAGTGTAGAAAAATAGAAAAAAGATAGGGTGTCATTTTAGAGATTTAAAAGTTATTTGGGTGGTTTATTTGTAAGTAAAAAATTGAAAATTTGTATTTAACTTAAGAGGAATAGATTGCAGATAAATGAGAGAGACAGAGACAGAGACAGAGACAGAGAGAGATAAATTCCTGATCAAGAGTCTTTAAACACCATAATACCAATGGGTTATGGCTGACCAGGATGGGTGGTGTTGATGTTACTGACGATGTTCTGCTTTTTCGGAACAGATATTGGTGATATAGCTACTTTCTTTGGTCGTTGTCGTCTTCAGGTTATAATCTTCCTTCATACTCTTTTTTTTTTTTTTTGTTTTTTTTTTTTTTTTTTTTATTGATGCTGTCATTTTGCGCATTCTCCAAATTGTGGTCTAAACTATGAATCATTGGTAGTTTCTTAAAGATTTCGTTTCAGCAAGTGTGTTAATTATAGTATATTGGCTCAAAAACACATCAAATTTCTTTGCATACAGTTTTAAGGTAAATGCATTAGCTTGCGCAAAATGTATAGTTTATTATTTTTACCTAAAATACTCAGTAAAATCACGTTTGATATATGCCTTCATAGCAAATAATAGTGTAAAAGAAAAATTATATAATATTACCATTCTTTCTTCAATTAGCAAGTGGGTCTACCCAACCCATTTTTCCTTTGGTGTACTTCATTTCTTTTCCCTTCCCCTCCTGATATGTGGCCTCCACTCACATTTAGCCGGAGGACTGTCGGTAGCCTGTGTCCGTCCCTTGTTTTCCAAATTCTGAAATTTAGTTTTCCGTAAAAGAAAACTATTGAGATGACTTTTTGTCTCTGTCCGGCCTCAGATCTTAAAGACTACTGAGGCTAGAGGGCTGCAAATTGGAGTGTTGATCATCCACCCTCCAATCATCAAACATACCAAACTGCAGCCCTCTAGCCACAGTTGCTTTTATTTTATTTAAGGTTAAAGTTAGCCACGATCGAGCGTCTGGCACAGCTATAGGTGCCAACAATACAAGCCACCTCCAGACTGTGGCTGAAAGTGTCATGGGCCGCGGCTGATAGTTTCATATGCCGTGGCTGAGAGTTTCTGTACGTTGTACAGAAAACTCGATTGCGCAGAAGAAACTTCAGCGCATTTTTTTTACTTTTATTTTTTACATGTTTCACGATTTTCAAATTGAACATTGATACTTAATATTCTTTCGAGCAAGATCTGTTGTCCTCTGGCTGCAAATTCCTTATATGTTACTTCGGTGTCAATTTTACATGCAGCTGACAGCTTTTGGCCAGAAATCATGTCTTCATATTCTCACAACTAAGAGTGTTTTATTCTCTCTCTCTCTCTCTCTCTCTCTCTCTCTCTCTCTCTCTCTCTCTCTCTGAAAATGAGAAAATGAATGAGAGTTCCACTGCAGATTCTGAGTCTGTTCTCAAAAATCTTGTGGTGAAGAGGCACCATCGTATGCAGGTATAATGAAGTTGTGAAGGAAATACCACATAATCATTATGTGAAAAACATTCTATGCATTAAGCAGTACACCTTACTGATTATGTGAAAAACATTCTATGCATTAAGCAGCCGAATGTTTTTCACCTTACTGATTATGTGAAAAACATTCGGTTGCTTAATTCATAGAATTTTTTTCACCTTACTGATTATGTAGAAAACATTCGGTTCCTTAATGCATAGAATGTTTTTCACCTTACTGATTATGTGAAAAACATTCTATGCATTAAGCAGCCGAATGTTTTTCACATAATCAGTAAGGTGAAAAACATTCGGCTGCTTAATGCATTGAATGTTTTTTCCTTACTGATTATGTGAAAAACAATTAGTAAGGTGAAAAACATTCGGCTGCTTAATGCATAGAATGTTTTTCACCTTACTGATTATGTGAAAAACATAATCAGTAAGGTGAAAAACATTCTATGCATGAAGCAGTCGAAACGCGAGATGTATAATGTGGTATAATGAATGAGTTCAAGCAGATTTTAAGTATGATTCAAAGAAATCATGGGAAGTTGATTATATCATTATATTATGAATTCATATTGTTTAAATGACACCATATCGTAAGTCTATTTCGTTCCACATGAATAGCGCAAAATAGATTGACGATATGGTGTAATGAAAACCAAATGAATTATTAATATAATGATATAAAGAATGGATTGAGGCATATGTCTGATGTTCAAGTTAATCCATTATTTTGGAAGTTTTTGGGCGAAAATATCTTTAAAAGATTTTGTGGATAATGTAAACAATCCTAAACTCTAATCCCTTTAAGAGAACTCGGTTGAAGTCATTCAATTTACATCTGTTTACACTTCAGCAAACCCTTTAAACGTAACTTTTTTTAAAAATCGGCAAACGACATCGCCTTGTATGCAGCGTCTAAAGGCAGGTGGAGGTAAAACTTTCGTCGTTAATTAAGAGGATTTCTCGACTATACAGTTTCAGAATTGTTCGTCCTCTCTTTATGGCCGGAGTGTGACAATTCAAGCACATCGGTTGTTGAAGAAGAACTCCCATTCCAAGTTTCTTCGCCAGTAATTGTCGTGTATTGATGGTTATGAGTTTTATTGTCTCATTTCCAGAGGAATCCTGGGCTAAGTTTTATTCATGATTTTATTTTAACCTAAGTTTTGTGCGCCTTTTTTTCTGCATTCGTATATCTTTTATTTTTATCTATCATTTTCCCCAGTACTCGACATGAAACCACATCTCTTGTCTCTGCTTCAAGGCATTTCAAAAGAATGGGCTTGCCGCAGTTATTATGATAAGGAGAATACAAATAGGGAACATTTTAGTATTGCTCAAGAATATGCGTAGGCCACACACTCAGTTATTTCATAGACATACAAAGTAAGGAAAACTCCATCTACATATCATAATAGATGCTATACTGTTCTGAGTATTTAATTAATGTATCGTAATGGCATCACTACAATCTGTACAGAATCATATACATATCCTGCTTTTACCTGTTGATATATCCCGAGAACAAACTAAAAGAAATTTATCTAACTGGAGTAAGAAGAGGCGATCTTGATTTACAAACATTTGCATTTTGCCGTGATTAACGTTTAATTCATTACAGGAAAAGTTCGATGGTCTACAAAATTGTGGCCTTTATTCATTATTTTAACATTTTCTTTACTTCTGTTTTCTTCAGTGAGTTATCGTGGTGTCAATTTTCTTTTTCCCTTCTACGATTTATCTTCCCAATTCTTTTGTGTTGCCTAACTCTTCCTTTCTCTGTCTCTTTTTAGTTTTCTGTAAAAATAAACAATTGAGATTGCTTTTTGAAATAAGTCGTAAATGACTTCAGTCGTTGTAGTGTTTTGTCTATTTCTAAAAGAGGAAATCGCAATATGATAAATGTTTGAGGGATTCAAAGTTATTCAGTTTCAAAGCAACGTCAGCAGACGGGCAGAGACTCGACATTGTTCATTGAGGATTCAAGGTA
The DNA here is from genome assembly GCF_015104395.2 of Macrobrachium nipponense. Classification (NCBI taxonomy): domain Eukaryota; kingdom Metazoa; phylum Arthropoda; class Malacostraca; order Decapoda; family Palaemonidae; genus Macrobrachium; species Macrobrachium nipponense. The sequence goes on from NC_087220.1 coordinate 49,186,314, forward strand.
ACTAGACCAAGAAGAGTCTGCAGCTATAGACCTCATAAGACTCAACAGTAGGTGGTTACCAAAGACTCAGTAGTAGTAGAAGATTTCAAGTTTATTAATAACAGAACTCAAAAGGCAATTGTGCTACCAATAAATTTAAAATGTACAACTATTGTCTTTGGTAACAGATTTCTAGTTTATTGGTAACACGACAGCCTTGTGAGTTCTGTTACCAGTGAACTTGAAATCTGCTACTACTGAATGTTTGGTAGCAGCAGAGTTCAAGTTTATTGGTAAGTTGGTAACAGAACTCAAAAGGCAGTTGTACTACCAATAATTTGAAATCTGTTACGATTGAGTCTTTGATAGGTAGCAGATTTCAAGTTTATTGGTAACACAACAGCCTTGTGATTTCTGTTACCAGTGAACTTGAAATCTGCTACTACAGAGTGTTTGGTAGCAGCAGATTTCAAGTTTATTGGTAAGAGAACTCAAAAGGCAGATGTGGCAGAGCTTCAGTAAATTTCCAGAGGTCGAGGCTTACTTCAAGTAGACACAAATTCACTGAGAGTTATTGGTAATTAAGCTCAAAACACTGAATTAATAGCGCTAAGCAATTACTGTTAAGCCTAAACGAGTTCCTGATTCACAAAAGCAGCCTGCAAAAATGAGTGTCGAAATGTAATAGTTTCAGGTAGCTGGGCGAAGTGAGGTTATAAATGGTCTCCAATACTTTTTTTTTTCCTTGCTCTTCAATAAAAAAAAAAAAAATTCTTTTTTTTCCTTCGAAGGACATAATGCGAGCACCAAAAAGTCCGTCATAAAAGTTTTGGAAGTCGACTTTTTAATTAGTCATGAGTTATGAAGGAGAAACCAGAAGCGCCCGAAGCTTAATTAGAAAGCACACCAAATTTGGTCCTTTTTTTTTTTTTTTTTTTTTTTTTTTTTTTTGTTTTTTTTTTTTTTTTTTTTTTTTTTGCAGCGGACGATCTTTTATTTTAAGAAAGTAGAAGGACGAAGAAATGCTAAGATTGTCATCTTGGTAATAATTAAAAACAAAAACTTGGTGTTGTCTCGTGTTGTAGTTTCTTGTTTGCTTGTTGCCATGTCGTTAGCGAAAGCACTGTCCATGAAAACAACTAGAAATTTTTTTTTCTCTCTCTCTCTCTCTCTCTCTCTCTCTCTCTCTCTCTCTCTCTCTCTCTCTCTCTCTCTTCCTTCTTTTTCAGAAAATACAAGGCAAAACCATTTCAAGTGTTCACAAAAACCGGTTCATTTATAAACGGAGAATTATAGTGTTTAAAGTTATTTTTCACGACCGTGTGGCGCACGAGGTATATTGCTTTCATTGCAAAAATTTGTATTTATTTCATTGTCTTTGTTTCTGTCTCTGTCGATTTATCATTACGCTTTTCTTTGAAGTATCTTTCATATTGTATCTATTTCCTTGTGGCGGCTTTCTCATTCTTATTCTTCTACATTTATTTCATTGGCTTTATCATTCTTCTTCTTCTACATTTATTTCCTTGGCTTTATCATTCTTCTTCTTCTACATTTATTTCCTTGGCTTTATCATTCTTCTTATTCTACATTTATTTCCTTGGCTTTATCATTTTCTTCCACAATCATTTCCTTGAGGCTTTATCATCTTCTTCTACATTTATTTCCTTGGCTTTATCAATCTTCTTCTTCTACATTTATTTCCTTGTCTTTATCAATCTTCTTCTTCTACATTTATTTCCTTGTCGCTTTATCATTCTTCTTCTACATTTATTTCCTTGTGGCTTTATCAATCTTCTTCTTCTACATTTATTTCCTTGTGGCTTTATCATTCTTCTTCTACATTTATTCCCTTGTGGCTTTATCATTCTTCTACATTTATTTCCTTGTGGCTTTATCATTCGTCTTCTCCTACATTTATTTCCTTGTGACTTTCTTATTCTTCTTCTTCTACTTGCCCATTTCCCTATCCCTTTCACTTTCATTTATCACTATTTTTTCCCTTTTATTCCTCCCACTAAATGATCTTTTCCCTCCTTCTCTCTCCGTAACTGACATCGCCAATAGCAAATTAGACGACTCCCTCCGTCATCTTTATGAGAGAGATTCTCCAGACGGGAGGAAGTTGATATCCTTTCATTTATTACTCCCCATCTGTTATAGATACAGTAAGGAGTGGGACATTATTATCAAGTTGGAGAAGAGTGGATTACGTCTTAATTGTATACATCTCCTACTGCTTTTAAAGTGGTTCCATCGAGCATTTCTGCCGATGGTGCGTGTGTAACGTATGCCATCTAAGACGCGTGCCATCTTGGCACCAAGTAGTATTAAATGGTGTGGAGGAGCAAGAGAACATTGAATGAAAAAGGGAGAGGCAAGTAAAATAGCAATTTAGTTTTCATGTATTTCCCATAAATGAATAATACATATTATATATATTATATATATATATATATATATATATATATATATATATATATATAGAAAGTATAAAGTATATAAATATAAAATAAATTTATGTATATTTTTATTTATATGTAATATATATATATATATATATATATATATATATAATGTATATATGGAATATATATATATATATATACAATGTATATATGGATATATATATATATATATATATATATATATATATGTGTGTGTGTGTGTGTGTGTGTGTGTGTGTGTGTGGTGTGTGTGAGAGAGAGAAGACGAGAGAGAGAGAGAGAGAGAGTAGGAGAGACCGGGAGAGAGAGAGAGAGGAGAGAGGAGAAGTTTAAGGAAAATTGCAGGTGAAATAAGCAATTAACCTCGCATTAGAAGTTTTGCATTTTAGCGAAATAATAATAATAAAAAAAAAAGAATATTCAGCCGAGTGGCTTCCGTTAAGCGTCCTTCTTCCGAGAGCTGAATTGATCTCGTTCCATAAGCAAAGTTGAACTGTTTAATTTGCTCTTACGGGCAAACTTCCAAGGCGACCGACCCGACGACAACTTTGATCGTTAATGCAATGGAATTTCCCTCGCGAAGAATTTCCGGAATTTATTCAGCTTTTTGCGGAGGTTGGGGTTGGGCGGGTTGTGGGGAATGGGGCGGGGGGGGGGGGGGTTTATTAAAGATCGTTACGAAAGTATAGTATTAAATACATAAGTATTATTGAAAGGGTTCATTCTTTCATGGTGTTATGTTGATGATGAAAACTTGCTTTTCAGAAGTTTTTTTCAAGATGCTTGGGTGATAACAAGGGAAAACTTGGTTATTAAAAGTTTTTTTTTTTTTCAAGATGTCATGATAATGGAAGACTTGGTTATTAACAGTTTGTTCAAGATATCATGGTAATGGAAAACTTAGTTGTTGAAAGCTTTTTCAAGATATCGTGGTAATGGAAAACTTAGTTGTTCAAAGTTTTATAAAGATAGCGTAGTAATGGAAAATTTGGTTATTAAAAGTTTTTTCAAGATATCATGATAATGGAAAACTTACTTATTGAAAGTTTTGTTCAAGATAGCATGATAATGGAAAACTTGCTTATTGAAAGTGTTTTCAAGATATCATGATAATGGAAAACTTACTTATTCAAAGTTTTGTTCAAGATAACATGATAATGGAAAACTTGCTTATTGAAAGTGTTTTCAAGATATCATGATAATGGAAAACTTAGATATTAAACTTTTTTTCAAGATATTATGATGAAGGAAAATTTACTTATTGAATTTTTTTATCAAAAATCCTGAAAACGGAAAACATACGTATTAAAAAAAAAATTTTCCTAATATCATGATAACAGAAAACTTACTCCCTGAAAGTTTTTTCAAGATATTATGATAATGGAAAACTTACCTATTAAAAGTTTTCCAGTTATCATGATAAAGGAAAACTTACTTATTGAAAGTTTTCAAGATATCATGATAATGGAAAACTTACCTATTAAAAGTTTTCCAGTTATCATGATAATGGAAAACTTACTTATTGAAAGTTTTCCAGTTATCATAATAATGGAAAACATACTTATTGCAAGTTTTTTTTTTTCAAGATATCTCGATAACAGAAAACTTACTTATTGAAAGTTTTTCCAAAATATTCTCGGGAGGGTAGGGGAGACATGACACATCCATCCTCCTCCTGCAAACTTGTTTGTCCGCCCCGAGTGGAGCAGTATAGGTAGTGGGTCAGGATGGTTGAGGAGACATGACGGGCAGCGCCGGGTTCCAGCTCAGCGTAGCGTGCGCCGGCAAACTCGTTATTAATATAATATTTAGCGAAACAGATGGAGATCAGAGCAGAAGAATACTAATAGGATATATTCAACTAACATCAAGTAAGAACCCAAGATACCATTTCTTGATATCAAGAAAGTAATGAACAAGTAAGCGGACAGGAAGAAAAAGATATCTTTGATTAGGTCAGTCGAATAATTATCACCACTTTATTATGATTCCTTTATAGGAAAATATAGAACGAAATAACTAATTTATTAAGAGACGTCGGGCGTCTTAACACTGTAAACAGATGAGCCCAGACTTCAACAGTATGACTCCGGGTTAAACACTCTTGTTTACATCGCAGAGTTAAATATAGATAATCTCGTAACCAAAGTCTGACAGTTTATTTGTTCTTACTGGCGAATTTTCAAGACGGCAGAAGAAAATGCGAGCATTAATACAGCGGAACACTTTTGAAATAAGTAGCAGAGTTTATACTTTTATTTGAATGTTTATACTGTTATTTGAATACGGAAGATTGACAGTCATTACTGAACATGATCATAGCTGATTTTCATCTGATAAACTCGAGAGCAATCAGTGTAAGTTTATCATAAATACTTTCATAAATATTAACGATATTCATGATCAAAAGTAAACCTTCTAACAGGTTTTAATTGATCTTAATTGCAGCAATAATGTCAGCACCTGGCACAAAATAATTGATTTTATGTTGGCGAATGAGAGGTAATAGTTACCTACCGCAGGAAGTCCACAGGTAGAAAGAGTTTCATTTTATTCATTGATTCATTTTGTTGTTTCCAGTAGTTTGTTCGCGACTGACACACTTTAATCCTGCTGAAGTTTGGTGTGTTCCTTGAACGCAATTTATGAAATATCACAGAGAGAGAGAGAGAGAGAGAGAGAGAGAGAGAGAGAGAGAGAGAGAGAGAGAGAGAGAGAGAGGCGCCGAAGGGAATAGTAGGACAAACTCAGGATTTGATTACCAGATAAAAGATATATTAACTAAATATTTTTGATGTCCTACACTGACAAAATTAAAGCAAGAAAAGGGAATTGAAAGGTAAAGATATCACCTCAGAAACTCAATGACGTCATCCAGTTCAAGTTCTTTTTCCAAGGACACAAAAAAAAAATAAGGAAAGGAATAAAAATCAGTCATAAAACTTGCCATGAACCACGCCGGAACGAGCTTTTGGGTCAAAAGGACCGCAATGGAAGAGGATTTGATCTCTCTCTCTCTCTCTCTCTCTCTCTCTCTCTCTCTCTCTCTCTCTCTCTCTCTGAGAATCTTTAGCTTAGATATCCTGGTCAAGTGATTTAAAAGCCGTAGGATCTTTTGTTTTTCTGTTTTTATTTCCCGAAAGGAAGAGTCTCTCTCTCTCTCTCTCTCTCTCTCTCTCTCTCTCTCTCTCTCTCTCTCTCTCTAACTCTGATGCGCTCTTGAAAAGGTTATGCGATAGCTATGCAGTTTTCAATTCACCAGAAGTGGATCTCTCTCTCTCTCTCTCTCTCTCTCTCTCTCTCTCTCTCTCTCTCTCTCCTCCCATCACATCCATTGTGAAATAGTGGATTAGTGATAGCATTGGAAGTTTTTATATCTTTTTAACTTTTATTCTTATAGACTTGAAACTCGTGTCGTTTTAGTGACTTGAAAAAAAAACTTTTTAGATTACTGTTGTAAATCCGTTTAATTTTCTATAAAAATTATGGAGAATGGCTCTCTCTCTCTCTCTCTCTCTCTCTCTCTCTCTCTCTCTCTCTCTCTCTTTTGAGCCTAATTTTGTACTATGAGTGACGACCATATCAGACTAATTCCTAAGTAAAAGTTAAAGTAAATTTGTATTGGCCCGTAGATAGGTAATGCCGTCAGTACACCTCACGCGGTGCACTATAGGCATTACTTAAGGTTCTTTGCAGCGTCCCTTCGTCCCCTAGCTGCAAGCCCTTTCATTCCTTTTACTGTACATCCATTCATATTCTCGTTCTTCCATCTTGCTATCCAATCTCCTAACAATTGTTTCA
>NC_087220.1:49197540-49207540 GCF_015104395.2 Macrobrachium nipponense
GATGTATTCTGCTGAATGCGAAACGCGTCGGTTGGAATAAATTGTAATACTTCGCCATGGTTGTTCCTGCTCCTGCTCCCTGTGCATTTTATCACTTTGGCTGACTCGCCTGCTTTCTCCGTTCATACATACATACATACATATATTAGCCCTTTCAGAAGAGCAGTCGAAACCCACTTTATTTGATTTGTCAAAGATGCTTTTTTTTATTTTGAATGAATTGTCGTTAATAATAAGACCTCTCTCTCTCTCTCTCTCTCTCTCTCTCTCTCTCTCTCTCTCTCATTGCGGTGACTGGAGAGAGAAAAATAATCTTTTTCTGTTGGCGGTTTACTGTCAAGAGACAGTGAATGCCAGTCGTTTCATTGTCGCATCTCCCATAAAAAAGGGGGAATCTAGTCTGTCCTCTCTCGCTTTATGTTTACGAATTGCTTGGCTGAGGGATTCGCTCTTCCTCATGGCAGCAGCCGTCATCAGCCTCATTCCCTCGCTCATTTTCTGGGCTTTTGGAACTGGAGCTCAATTTGGGGAAGTTTATATAGCCTTGGGTCGTGTCTCTCTCGCATGTTGGTGGTGTTCTATAATCATTTTTTAGGACGTTCCTTTATTTGCGGTCGCTTTTAGAATAGTGTCACGGCAGGAACAATGTGCTATTCAAATTTTGAAATCGCGTAGGAAGGAAAGGAAGGCAGTTCTTCAGAAAATGTTTATGACAAGACATTAAAATGTTTTAAAGGTGTGAGATATTAGAGTTTTAGTATGATTTACAAAAAATGAAGTGCAATGACCGTAACCTAACCTAAGACCTTAAAGTAAAGGAATGTTTTTAAAAGTCTGAGATCATGAAAGGTAACAGATGCCATAAAATTAAGATACACACGAAACGCATTCTAACTTAGGCGTCTATTTTTTAATGCTTCTAAATTCATAGATGTAAGTTACACTAAATAGATGTAACTGAAGAGGACTCGGGATCCGAGTGGATATCGACATCTCTTCTCGTATGAGCATCTCTTGGCCATTGCATTATGGTGACGATTTATCATTTATTCTGAATTAAATATTATTTTATATTAAGAATCCCTCTGTCTCTCGTTTTAGATTGTCTGTGGTGCGCCTTTTCACTCTTGTTTACAGTTTATATTCAGTAAAGTAACCCCTACTCTCTCTCTCTCTCTCTCTCTCTCTCTCTCTCTCTCTCTCTCTCTCTCTCTCTAGTGTGGTAGTGTTATTTATGTCCTTCTCGATCTCTTATTCATATTTTCTATTATTTTAAGATTTAATTTTATCCTCATTGCTTACCATGAAAATTAATGTAAGTTTCAGGACTTTACATCAGTAAAGTCTATCAGATAAGTGGCATTCCAATAGTGCTCTCTCTCTCTCTCTCTCTCTCTCTCTCTCTCTCTCTCTCTCTCTCTCTCTCGTCTGGTTGCATTGCGACGGTTGAAAGGAAAATTCCTCGTTGGAACTTTACTGCAAGGAACCCGAATCTCTGCCGTTTCATTGTCGCATCTCCCATAAAAAAAGGAATCCTTTCGGTCAGATCTCCCTTTTTATGTCTACGAATTACACTGCCGAAGGATATGGTGTTCCTAGAGGCACCCATTATTAGCCTTAATGGCTTCTTTACTGTCTAAGTCTTCAGATCTGGAGAGCAGTTTAGGAAAGTCCATTGTTTCCAGAATCGTCTCTTTTTATGTTGGCAGATTTGTGTAGTTTGGTTTTATATGTAGTGTTTTTGGACTGTAGTGATTTGCTTGCATGACGGGAGGAATTCAGGAACCAGCTGTAAGGGGTCTTAGAAGAGAGTTATGAAAGCAGCTATATCCAAAAGTAGGTTTGAATTGAGACCTTCAACCTCGTTTACAGGAGCAATTCAGGAATCAGCTGTAATGGGTCCTAGAAGGATATTGATAAAGCAGTTATCTCCAAGAAAGGTTTGACTTGAGACTTTGAAAACATTTTGATGTTGGGGAGTCCCTCAAAATTTGGTTGTGGTAATCCAGTTATGTTATTTTTTTGGTTATCACTCCTCAGTTATCTATTTATTTTATTTTTTGGGCGGGATCAGTCTATCTAATAGTAATGATTAGCTTAGATGTCACTGAGTGTATGTTATTATTGTTCTTCTTCTTATTATTATTATATTATTATTATTATTATTATTATTATTATTATTTTTTTTTTTTTTTTTTTTTTTTTTTTTTTTTTTTTTTTTTTGCTCTATCACAGTCCTCCAATTCGACTGGGTGGTATTTATAGTGTGGGGTTCCGGGTTGCATCCTGCCTCCTTAGGAGTCCATCACTTTTCTTACTATGTGTGCCGTTTCTAGGATCACACTCTTCTGCATGAGTCCTGGAGCTACTTCAGCGTCTAGTTTTTCTAGATTCCTTTTCAAGGATCTTGGGATCGTGCCTAGTGCTCCTATGATTATGGGTACGATGCTGGCATATCCCATACCTTCTTACTTTCTATTTTCAGATCTTGATACTTATCCAAATTTTCCCTCTCTTCTCTTTAACCTCTGGTGTCCCATGGTATTGCGACATCAATGAGTGATACTTTCTTCTTGACTTTGTCAATCAAACGTCACGTCTGGTCTGTTTGCACGTATCACCCTATCCGTTCTGATACCATAGTCCCAGAGGATCTTTGTGTGATCGTTTTCTATCACGTACCACTTATTACTGCAAGGTAGCTGATGTTTTTCTTGCACAGGCTCCAGTGGAGGGCTTTTGCCACTGAATCATGCCTCTTTTTGTACTGGTTTTCTGTGCAAGTGCCGGGCATTCGCTTGCTATGTGGTTTATGGTTTCTTATTTTTCGTATTGCACTTCCTACATATGGTCAGCTTCCTTTTTAGCTCTCCCCTCTGTAGCCATTGACATGTGTCATCGCTGCTAGTTCTTTACTATGTCTCATGTATGTCCGTGCATTGGTTTGTTGTGCCAGTCCTCTGTCTGTCATTCTCCTGTCTCTGTATATTCTGGGTCTTCATCTACTTTTATTAGTCCTTCCCATGCACTCTTTAGCCACTCGTCTTCACTGGTCTCGTACTCATGGTTTTCAGATATTGCCCCCAGTGCTCTGTTTTCGATGTTGACGCAGTCCTCTATACTTAGTAGTCCTCTCCCTCCTTCCTTTCGTGTTATGTATAGTCTGTCTGTATTTGCTCTTGGGTGTAGTGCTTTGTGTATTGTCATATGTTTCCGGTTTTCTGATCTATGCTGCGGAGTTCTGCCTTCGTCCATTCCCACTATTCCTGCGCTGTATCTGATTAATGGCACTGCCCATGTGTTTATGGCTTTTATCATATTTCCGGCGTTGAGTTTTGACTTGAGTATCGCCTTGAGGTCTCTGCATATATTCTTTCCTGATCGTGTCCTTCTTCTCTTGGTGTTTTATATCCCCTCCTTCCATTATTCCCAGGTATTTGTATCCTGTCTCATCTATGTGTTTGATGTTGCTCCCATCTGGTAGCTTTATCCCTTCAGTTCTCGTTATTTGCCTTTTTGTATTATTATTATTATTATTATTATTATTATTATTATTATTATTATTATTATTATTATTATTCACAGTTTTTTCCATATTCGACTGGGTGCTTTTTATAGTGTGAGATTCCGGGTTACATCCTGCCTCCTTTGGAGTCCATCACTTTTCTCACCATGTGTGCTGTTTCTAGGAGCACACTCTTCTGCATGAGTCCTGGAGCTACTCTATTTCGGCATCTAGTTTTTTCTTGGGATCGTGCCTATTATTATTATTATTATTATTTTTTTTTTTTTTTTTTTTTTTTTTTTTTTTTTTTTTTTTTTTTTTTTTATCACAGTCCTCCAATACGACTGGGGGGTGGTAATTTATAGTGTGGGGTTCCGGGTTGCATCCTGCCTCTTAGGAGGTCCATCACTTTTTCTTACTATGTGCGCCGTTTCTAGGATCACACTCCTCTGCATGAGTCCTGGAGCTACTTCAGCCTCTAGTTTTTTTCCAGATTCCTTTTCAGGGGATCTTGGGATCGTGCTAGTGCTCCTATGATTATGGGTACGATTTCCACTGGCATATCCCATATCCTTCTTATTTCTATTTTCAGATCTGATACTTATCCATTTTTTCCCTCTCTTTCTCTTCAACTCTGGTGTCCCATGGATTTGCGACATCAATGAGTGATACTTTCTTCTTGATTTTGTCAATCAACGTCGTTTTTATCACTCCTTCAGGTTGGTGCTCGTTCCACTTATAAGTCTTTTTTATTCATTATTATTATTATTATTATTATTATTATTATTATTATTATTATTATTATTATTATTATTATTATTATTATGCAGGGAGCAGACCTTCTTTGAATAATTCGTTTTTCCGACTCAGCTAGGTTGTTGAGTAGAATTCCTTGCTGAGTCAGAAAAACTGATTATCAGAAGAGTTGAAAAGACCCTGAATAAGATTAATTCCTTGAAAATGTCATTATTTTCAACAAAATAATAATAATATTATTATTAGTATTAACATTATTATTATTATTATTATGATAAAACGAATATTACTAATAAGGTCCATCTTCCAAAGTGTTCTCCCTTGAAGGCGAGAATCGCACTCTAATTTTTCCTGATAATTCTTTCCGATATTGCGCCGAGTACCCGGTATTAACGTGCAAAGTTTAGGGTCGAAGTGCATTTGCGAGAAACCATTTTTTCCCAGCTGGGACATCTGAAGAGAAAACGGGAATTCTAGTTACAGAAAACGGGGCCATATCTTTTGCCAAACTGGCTGCGTGTCACGCGGCATTTTGAGGAACTTGTTCAAGGCTTTTAATAATTCTATACTCTTAATTGTCAACAAAAACTGTTTTTATTCGGAGTGAATGGTGTACATTGACTGAGGGACAACAGAAAAGTTTAATAGTATAGTATAAACATGGAAAGAATGGGAGCAAAGTAGCTTACTACCCATCCGTATGGGTTGGGAAGGTGGATGTTTAGGGGTGGGTAACTAAGTAAAAATTTAGAATTGGTGCACAAGTTAAGAGATTGTAAATAATCAGCAAAGATAGATAAAAAAAATTAGAAGGCAAATCACGTGCCAAGAAAGAGAGAGAGAGAGAGAGAGAGAGAGAGAGAGAGAGAGAGAGAGAGAGAGAGAGAGAGTACAGTATCACTAAAAATAAGATATAGTCAAGATATGCAATCTACCAGAAGATAGATAGAAAGTTTAAAGAAATGTAGGATATTACACTCCCTAATACGTGCTACAGTCATACAGATATTCGGAAAGGCAGATCGATAGACTGACCAAGAAGATACAAAAATGCAGAGAGAGAGAGAGAGAGAGAGAGAGAGAGAGAGAGAGAGAGAGAGAGAGAGAGGATAAAAAAGCTTAATGAATTGCGTTGGTATACAATGAGAAATAAGTATACTAAGCAGATTCCATTTCTTTCGTTCCTTTATGCTTTGTCTCTCTATCTCTATTTTCTGTTCTCTCGTATTGCCAGCTGCTCCCATTTCTATTCTCATTCAGTCCATCCATCACTAGCTCTCTCCTCAGCTATACATTTTGACATACTCCCTTCATTTCCATCTATTCCCATCACTTCAATGTATTATGCGTGTTAGGACTTGATACTAGATAGTGATGTGACTGTTCTGTAGTAAGTCCCCTTTTTTCGTTTTTTGTAGTCTTATAGGCTTATGTTATTTGCGCTTCATGTTGTATTTTCTTGATGTTGTATTTTTCTTTGTAGACCACGTACTTGCAAGAACACAAGAGATTACTGTCCTCTTTGTTTATTTTGTATTATGTCTCTTTGTGGACAAGTTTGTACTAAGAATTGCATATTTTTTGTCAATAAAATAACTAACTTACTATTTCCTCCCTTCTTCCGTAACTTAACTCTCTCTCTCTCTCTCTCTCTCTCTCTCTCTCTCTCTCTCTCTCTCTGGCGTCGTCGTCGTCGTCGAAAAAGGCAATGAATATAAATAACCAGCTTGACAAATATCACGTGCTCCAGTGCGTTCAACTTTTCCCTAAAAATAGATGGCATTGCTTCACAAAATGCTTTTATTTCCGTTTCTTTCGAGTGGACAGGTGAGCTGCTATTAATTAACGGCACTGTTCAACAGGTTTGGGAGCCTTTAATAGGCCAGAGAGGATGATAGTACATAAGAGTGTTATATGTGTCTTACCAAAACATTTTCCTAATGATATATATATATATATATATATATATATATATTTATATATATATATACAGGGTGTTTCGAAATTAGAGCCCACCCCAACCCCCTCTACAGCATAAACTAAAATTGATATGGACAAAAGCAAAAGTAATTCAGAACAGGTATTTATTTAAGTTTCTCTCTGAGTATTTAATATTTTGTGTGGCCCCCGTCTGCCTGTACCACAGCCTCCATTCTTAAGGGGTATGATTTCAGTTATGATGTGTTTTGATCCCTGAGAAAGGACTTCAGTCCTTCCAAGACTCTCACTCTTTTCGCTATGACAGTCATATGATTTTTGTTCCAGTTTCTTTTAACAAAGGATTCATCTCTTTTAATATTTAGCTATCCAGAAACGTGAAATGAAGGATGCGCCAGCATCCCTGGCCTCTCTGAAGGTTATAGCCCGGATTCGGTCAATCCATCTGATTTCCTCCGAGTCGTTAGCCATGGTTGTATCTAACTCCGTCACTGAGTCTGAAAATACAAGAAACGTAAAATGAAAAATAGCTTAATAGAAACTCAAGATAATGTACCTGGAGATAGGGCTATAGCAGAAAACTTCATAACTTTCCATTGTTTCTGTGGAGGGGTGGCTCTAATTTCGAACACACGGTATATATATATATATATATATATATATATATATATATATATATATATATATATATTTAGATACTTCACACACATATATAAATATCTATGTATGTGTATATATATTGTATATAAATGTATGTATGTGTATAAATTTATATATATATATATAGATATATATATATATATATATATATATGTATGTATATGTATATATGTATGTATGTATGTATATATGTACTATGTGTGTATGTGGGAGTGTATTATTTGTGTAAATGAAAGAATATTATCGACTTATATGAATATATATGTCTAATAAAAGGAGCCCATAAAAACCACCAAATATAGAGACAAAAGTTCTATATTCCAGAGACTGCTGTCTCCCTCTTCAGGTAGATGAATGAGAAAAGTTACAGAAAAGGTGGTATTTATACCAAGAGATCCATCCACAGGTAAGCCAATTTAGGTCACTCCCGCTGATAATCTTCCTTTAATCCTCTTAAGCGTTTTTTGAATGAAAACTTTGTCACTGACATCTGTATCCCATGTGCCCTTTGAGATGTTCATTACCTGTCTCTGTTTAATCAAGGCCGATTACATCATTTTTACTCTTGTACCGGCAGTTGCTGTTATAAATTATACATGACAAATTCCAGTTTATTCTGTGGTTATGTTCATTTATATGGTTGATAATTGCCGAGTTCTGTTTTCATTACCTAACAGACCGTTTGTGTTGTATTAATCTCTGGGGAAGTGATTTTCCTGTAAATCCGATGTAAGACTGGTCACAGTCCAGGCATGGGATTTCGTAAACGCCTGTGTCCTTGGGGGATGTCTTTTATTGGACGTTAATCAGGGATTTGGCTAAGGTGTTTGGGTAAGTAAATGCAAAAGGGTTAGATTTTCCGAGGGTCTGGGTCACCGTTTTAATCCTGTATGTGTGTATGTATGTATGTGGGAGTATTGCTTGCCTAAAAGTGAGCAGAGAAATGAAACTACCACCAATGGAATATTTGTGTACTGAGAGATTGTGTTAGTCAGCACAGTAAAAGAAAAAAAATTTATACATTTTTCTAAACTTGTGGTCTGGTTTTGAAGATCTCATCGGAAAGACTTGTGCATTTTTATTTTATTTTTTTATAAATTAATTTTTTTGTGTGAGGGAGGCATTTCATACACCATCTTGGAAACGTACTTGTTACGGAAACTTTATATTAGAAAGTAACTCATGTCCCAGCAGAGTTGAACGATGCCGTGATGAATGGAGAAGAATAATAAACGCTCTGATGAATTATTCACTCTTAATTGTTGTAGAAATTATATAAAAAAAAGTTTATTTTATCTGAAGGAATGCTATAGAAGGAAAGTATAATGTCGTTCTAAACAGTTGAAAACTGGCATCTGCTGAACTGTCGCTAACAGTAGAACTGTTGTCTGCTCCAGAGAACGCAACTGGCGTGACAGTCAAGCATTTGATAGTTGATAGTTAAATACCAGAGAACAGTTAATAAACAAACACCTCATCTTTAACTCTCCTACAGCAGTCTTACCAAAACAGTTGCCACCTGATAAATTACCAACTAAAATAAAGGGCAAACTGTTGAAAACTGGCGTCCCAGCATGAACAGTTTTGGATGAGAGAGAAGACAGTTTCCACGAGTTTCGCGTCACTGAAGGGAAACCCTCTGTCAATTAGTTTTCCCGCGAGAAATTTTATTTATTGCTCATATGTGGAAGAGCTCCAGAAAGGTCCGCATCAAATATTCATTTTCTGTACACGAGAACCAAGAAGGTCGAATCGAAATAGGTGCACGTTCATTCCAACATGGTCTCTCCGCTTATTGGAGACATTTATGTAAGAGTCATTCTATTTCCAGAGGAAATTCGCGAAGATATTTTCCCGTGAAAAGTAAAATAAAAACTCGTTCTCCTTAATGTATGGGTAAAAGTAGTAGGGATTTTACTATTGGGAGGTGGGGGCTATTACCATCCTGGATAACTTATCCCTGATCTTCAAACCCATGTATTAGGACCAGGGCTTTCAGGGACAACAGTAAGATAGTGTAAGGAATGTTTGACTGTTCCTTCCCTTCCTTTTTCTACATCTCCATTCATATTCTCTTCCTTCCATCTTACTTTCCACTCTCTCCTAACAATTGTTTCACTCCTGTGACCCCTTTCAAGCCTTCTTATTGTCAATTTACCTTTCAGGGGCGAATGATCTCATAGGCCCCAGTGGTTAGCCTTTGTCCTAAATTCTATATTCTATTCTATTCTATGCTATTCTACTCCACTATTGAATGAAAAAATCCCACAATAAAAGATGTTTCTACAGCTGGTTTGTTAAGGGGGCAATAAAAAAACACGGATGTACTAAGGCTTGCAATAAACGTCGCTTCTCAATTGCTAATAAATATGCAGTAAAAGCAATTAGAGAGAGCGAGCATTCTCGGTTGCCTTTTCACACGGAGGAACAATTGTATCTATTCACTGAAAGTAGAAAAGGTATCAGTTCTAATGGAAGATTTTCTAGCCTTTGAACAAATGATTTTCCTCTTCCTCTGAATAACAGCTTATCCTGATATGTTTAATGAAATAAAAAAAGGGGAAATAAACAATGGAAAGTTGAGTGCATATACAATTAAAGGAAAAACCAGTTCCAGTGTTAATGGCATTTTTGCAGATGCCTTGCATGCAGTTGTGACAAGAATAGGAAGCCCTTTGGCAAATAACTGACTTGATAATTTCAACAACAATATGTCACTTAGTTTTATTGATAGTGGTAAAGGATTTGTTTTCATTCAGAGAGAGAGAGAGAGAGAGAGAGAGAGAGAGAGAGAGAGAGAGAGAGAGAGAGAGAAGACAAAATATGCCAAGGATACCAAACCTGTCTTGTAAATGAAAATACAATTCCTTTCGTTTGCTACAAATTCACCTCCATTAGGAAACCCCTTTCGAAAAATAGGCGTAGAACATCTCATGTTCATAATTATCTCCTAATGTAAAACGATTAAACTTAGTTAATCGAAACTGTACGTAGAACTCCCCCGTGTATTCTCTGCTAAATATTCATGAGTAACGAATTAGATACCCTGAAATTGGTGAGGGAATGACTTCTATATTTCCTGGTGAAGGAACAGTATTTCATTCACCAATTTCTGAGTTAATGGTAGGTTAATTAATTTTA
>NC_087220.1:49212540-49220040 GCF_015104395.2 Macrobrachium nipponense
TACAAGATAATATTTTACTAAACTAAGAGGATTTTTGGTTTTACTTCATTGTGGATTGTATCCCCATATATATATATATATATATTATATATATATATATATATATATATATATGTATATATATATATATATAGATATATATATATATATATATATATATATATATATATATATATGTACAAATTTGACAGATATAATTAAAGCGTCTTTGACGCAGACTTAATCATAGGGCTTCATAGGAGCAGGGGAGATCAGAGGCCCTTTACTTAAGTATTATCGATTATGTCTTAGTCGAAAAGGCAAGAGAGATTTTTCTTCCTCAAAGAGTAGGAAATTTTGACTCGCTCTTCAGAAGCCGCTGAAAGTCTCTGGCCGTTGACAGTCAAATTTCATTTTGTGTTGTGACGGGCGAGTGAGTATTCTCTCTCTCTTCTCTCTCTCTCTCTCTCTCTCTCTCTCTCTCTCTCTCTCAGCGGAAATCTGCATGAAAAAGGCGAAGGTTCTATGGAATTCTGTGCGTTCATAAAATATTTTTCCTAGCATAAAACAGTTTTACTGTGTTTTGAATTTATCGTTTCTTCTAATGGTGAATCATTTTGGCTTCATGGCCTGCAGAAGCTTAACTATTCCTTGAATATTGCTCTTTTTGAACAATGGATTATTTAGGCTTTCTGTCAGTCATAATTTATGTTACCAGTCAGTGGTAGAAGGAAATGGGCAACCAAATGGCTACCAAACTTCCTAATCGAACTTCACTTTAAGCAAATCCAATCAAAATCTCACCTTCCAAATAACTTTGGAAGGTGAGACAAAACTCCTTCTTGGGAGGGAATTTGTAATATGAAAATTAAGCGCACTAGAATACGGGAATAGAGAAGTTAGAGAGAATTCCAAAGCTTACGGTGCAAATGAGGACACAGTCTTTATCTCTAGGTTCATAATTATATATATATATATATATATATATATATATATATATATATATATATATGTCTGTGTATGTACATGTATACGTGAGTGTATGCGTGTTTATACTTACATACTTTATATGCATGCATTCCTATATATCGTATATATATCGTATATGCATAGTAGTACATATGTGTTTGTGCTTGCATATATATGTGTGTATAATATATTATATATATATATATAATAATATATAATATTAATCATATATATATATTAATAATCATATACATATGATATATATATATGTGTGTGTGTGTGGTGTGTATGTATATGTATACGTGAGTGTGAGTGCGTGTATACACATACATAGTCTGCATGCATACATTCCTCCCTCTACGAGGAGCCCCACCATCACCACAAATCCCCACATTTTACCTCGAAGAAGTTTCTCGGCTGCAAGACGTTAGTCGAGTCGGCCTCGTCAAAGCCTGGAGTCACTCTGGCCCTGATCCGATATAAATCTTCCTCTCCCTTCATTTGCCTCAGCAGCATCCAGGCGAGATATCATCTCGCATCACGAGAAAATGATGATGACAAGTCGCGTTCTGCTCGGCGTCTGAGTTGTCGTATATCTTCTGATGAGGTTTTTTTTTTTTTTTTTTTTTTCTGTGGAGGTGCCGTATTTTTTTTTTTTGAAGCGTCTGTCTGTCTTTTTTTTTCCTGCCCGGTACCGTATGTTTTTTTCGAAGGATCTGCCTGTTTTTTCTGCTCGGGGCCGTAATTTTTTTTTTTTTTTTTTGTTTTTTTTAAGGCTTTTCTTGTCTTTTCTCCGTCTTTTGTTACGTCTCCGTTTTATTTTGGTATAAAACTTTTCCTAGTTCTTTTTTTTTTTGGTCTGGTGTAATCGCCCGAATTTTCTCATACGTATTACTTCTCATCACGTCAATGTTTGACTGTGCCTTTCCAACCTTGGTTGCGACCCACCACAACCGATTAAATGCCAAGTACGACATCGTTCACTGCTGAAATCGAGTAACAGTGAATTTTCAAAATGGGCTTGAATCACCTTCCCTCGCCCGTAAGCTATCCAGGGGACTTCGAGTCTGGTAAGCGACCTCTCTAAGTCCCATTATTATTCTCTTTCTATTATCTTCTGAAAAATGTAATAATCTAGATCCCTTTCTCTCTCTCTCTCTCTCTCTCTCTCTCTCTCTGTCCTTCGTTTCCTCCTTCGAGAAGAAAAAGAGGGAGAGTGGGAGACGAAAGACTTCAATAATGGCTGACGACATTTGACACGATTAACCTGTCTCTGCGTCAGACGTGTGGCATATATTGCCTTAGGGATGATGTTCGTGTGCCGTCTCTCTCTCTCTCTCTTCTCTCTCTCTCTCTCGTCCTCCTCTCCCTCTTTCTCCCTCTCTCTTCCTCTCTCTCTCTCTCTCTGTCTCCGTCTGTCTCTCTCTCTCTCTCTCTCTCTCTCTCTCTCTCTCTGTTTTGTATTTTTATGTTCATTCTGTCTTGGAGTCTGTGATGTGACGTATTGGCTGCGTACACACACAAACACATCCATACATACATACATATGTATATATATGTATATATATATATATATATATATGTGTGTGTGTATGTGTGTGTGTGTGTGTGTGTGTAAGTATGTATACATATTTTTATGCATAGACTGTCATATGTACGTATCTTGTCTTTTAAAGTTCAGTGACAATTACATATGTTTGTTCAGCAACTTTTAACTATGTTTGTCCAGCAACATTTACATATGTTTGTTCAGCAACATTTAACATATATTTGTTCAGCAACTTTTAACTATGTTTGTTCAGCAACTTTTAACTATGTTTGTCCAGCAACATTTACATACGTTTATTCAGCATTAACCTGTTCGTCTTACAGGAGATGATTTCATAAAAAACGCATGCCACATTCACACGTTAACTGCTCAGGGTAATAGCATACACCAAATAACTCTTTAGTATGAAAGATAGATATATTCTGAAAAAATATATCTCAAGCAAAACAATAGGCTTCTGCTATAGGAAATTTACAATAAAAATTATAATTTTCATAATTAATTGCGAGGCGTTCTAGACGGGAAACTATCTGACCTTTTGTAAGTATTTAGCAAACTAGACTTCTAAAAAAGTCTTTCTGGATCGCTATATTTCTTCAAGTCATGAACGTGTACTGGAATAGGGCTCGTGTTATGACATTAAAGGACTTGCTTACGGGGCTTTTTGAGATAGAACGAGTAACTGCATCCTACATTTAATGTATAGATGTAGAATTGAAATTTGTGGTCCTCATGATTTTATACTTACATATATATATATTTTATATATATATATATATATATATATATGTACTGTATATCTATATATATGCTTGAAAAATCACAGTAGATGCACGTGACTTCATTAATAAGCGAATACCACAGGAAAATAATAGGCAGAAATCGAAGCGCTTTCGTCTTTTCTAAGACATTCCGCTAGTAGAGACGAAAGCGATTGGATTTCTGCCTATAATTTTCCTGCGGGATTCGCTTATATATATATATATATATATATATATATATATATATATATATATATATATATATATATATATATATATATATATGTGTTTATGTATAGTTAGGCTTTCGATAAATCAGACTCGAAAATACTCAGCCTCTCCATCTGCCTTCAAATGTGAGTGGGTGTTATTTTTAGACAACCTCTTTTTCCCCACTCCCTGTTCAAAGACACCAGCGGAAAAAACATGGGGATTTAATCAGGGATTAAGTCGAAGTCGGTAAATATTTTTCTGTCTTTGGGAATTCCAGAGGGAGGGAAAACTGTTTGCCTTGCATTATGTAGAAAACCATTCCATTTTACCGCCTGACTCTCCTGCCGTCGCGTTGTTTACTTCGTTTCATCTCGAGACTGCCAAGAAAGATGCTCATTTTGTTTACTTGCGCCGAGGTTGCCAAGTGCTTCTTTTTCTTTTGGTGTGGAAAAACGCATGCGCAGTTATTTTGGTGGCCAGTTGCCAGGTATCTTTTTCTTGGGTGTGGGGGTTAGGGAGTAGGTGTCAAAAAATATACGCTGATACATTCTTATCTTGGGTTTCCAGAATACGAAAATACTGTGTGGCGCCAAGTTTTTTTTTTTTTTTTTTACTTTGAAACTTCAAAACTGCTATGTAATCTTTTTTTTCTTTTTTTTTGCAGGGATTCGGTAGATCATTTTTATGCTTTCGATATTAAAAGTGCTTCCTTCGTTTAGCCTTTCTCTCCAATTGTAGGTCTAAGAGTAAGACCCTGAGATGGAAATTTGTTTTAGTGTCCCCTTGCCTGCTGCGATATAGTCATTGTCATGAACAGTTCTGTTATATTAAAGATTATATATATATATATATATATATATATATATATATAATATATATATATATATATATATATATATGATAGTTTCTCTAGAATTAATGCTGCATTTTAGCTTTTGAAGTTTTGCTGCGATTCTTTATTTTTCGACTTTGGCTAATGTGAAGTTTTCTAAAAAAAAAAAAAAAAAAAAAAAAAAAAAAAAAAAAAAAATTCATGAGCATGAATGGAAATTTGTAATAGATTTTTTTATATGCTTTGACGTTTATATAATACTCTCACTGTTATCTGTATCTCCAGAGAACTGTTAATGCCTCACAAGACAGATGGGGGCTATTATACAAAAGTTGTGTTTAAACTGACAGTCGCTGTATATCATTTGATTTGTGTTCTCCTTAGAGGAAGTTCCGCGTTGAACGAGTGGTTTTCCCACTTGGCTACCAACCCGGTGGTCCGAAGTTCGATTCTCGGCTCTGCCAACGCGGAAACAGAGGAATTTATTTCTGGTGATAGAAATTCATTTCTCGATATAATGTGGTTCGGATCCCACGATAAATAAGCTGTAGGTCCCGTTACTAGATAACCAATTGGTTTCTAGCCACGTCAAAATATCTAATCGTTCGGGCCAGCCCTAGGAGAGCTGTTAATCAGTTCAGTGGCCTGGTAAAACTAATATATACTTAACTTCTCCTTAGAGGAGGTGGCTCAAGAACTGTTTTCAGTATACACACACACACACACGCAGACACACATACACACACATATACTCGTGTTATATATATATATATATATATATATATATATATATATAGTATATATATGTGTGTGTGTACTATTTATGCGCATACATGTGTTATATTCATGTACATATATATATAATATATATATATATATATATATATATATGGTGTGTGTGTGTGTGTGTGTGTGTGTGTGTGTGTATGTTTGTGTGTGTGCGTCCTTATGCTTTTACCAATATATATTTTTTTCACCATACCCCTTATCAACGCGGCGCCATAAAGTAGTGCAGTTCTAACCGTTTTGGCTCGACATCAGTCCCTATTATTAGACAGAGACGGGCAAGAAAATTATTGTCCCGTTAAATGAGAAATGGAAAACCGACTCCTCCTCCCGTTCCACCAACCTCTCGAGCTGGGATGACGTAATAACAAATGGTTTGGGGGGCGCGTTCGCTTTAGCCTGAATATTTCCGCATAATGCATCACTTGATATCCATCTGTCTTCACCCCCCCCCCCCACCACCCCCCACCTTCATTATTTGTAGAGGAGGAGTTCATATAGTCTCTCTCTCTCTCTCTCTCTCTCTCTCTCTCTCTCTCTCTCTCTCTCTGACGGTTTGTCTAAAGCTCAGATGCTAGCTCCTTATTTTCACCGGAGCTATAGGTACTTTAACATAGTTGTAATGTTGTAATGTTTCTCATCGGAGAATCATTGGAAATAATTAACATTGCTTATTTTTCGTCTTGTGTTTATGTATTCCTCTTATATTCTTCAATTGCAGTTCTTCTAGTGTTACTAGTTTATTTACAATAATAATAATAATAATAATAATAATAATAATAATAATAATAATAATAATAATAATAATAATAATAATAGGACAAAGTCCTTCATTAATACAGGTTTTATTGAAAATAATGGCTATTTCAGCTGCGTTTATATTGTATAGATGTGTCTATTCTTCATATTACTGACTTTTCTTCTGTACTCAAGTTGGGTATTAAAACGCCAAATGGGGGATTCAGGTAAAAAACGTGGCATTTGTCAAATTGAATATATTATACAATATTCATTTTGACATATACCACATTTTTAACATTAATCCCCATTGGCGTTCTAATAGCCAATTTGAGTACAGAAGAAAAGTCAGTAACCAGAAGAATAGAGAAATTTCTATAGAGAGTAAACGCGGCTGAAATAGCCATTATTTTCAATAATGATAATAATAATAATCCACTGAACTTCATTCCTATACCATGATATTCAACGCCCTTCACAGGTGATAGTAGGTTTACATTTTATTCGAAAAAGATTAAGTACTAAAAACATTACAATAAAAAGTTGATGTCTAAGCGAACTGGAGAGTTAGTTTAGCGATAAATATATAGGAATGTAAATTGTGAATAATAAATGTAAATACAAGTGAAAATGTGATTGAAAAAATGAGGAATTCAAACGGTGACTGAAAAAAATATGGAGACCTAATTCTGCATAAATTGGAATTCATGTTTGTTTGTTTGTTTGTTTGTATGGTGTTTTTACGTTGCAAGGAATCAGTGGTTATTCAGCAACGGGACCAACAGCTTTACGTGACTTCCGAACCATGTCGAGAGTGATCTTCTGTCACCAGAAATACACATCTCTCACCCTTCAATGGAATGCCAGAGAATCGAGCTCACGGCCACTGAGGTGGCCGGCCAAGGCCATACCGATCACGCCGCTGAGGCGCTGAAAATTGGAATGGAAATTGTCAGCGCACAATTCGGAATTAAAATTGTTGATTTTCGACACAGAATTGAAAAGTGATGACTCGAACCATTTCGAATTCAATAAAAAACGTCCTCATTTAGATACAGCTGACTAAAAAGAATATATATGCATCATAGTCGACGAGATAAAAAAGAAAAAAAAATTACATTTCATTAAAATGTAGCCAGAAATATTTCCGTTATTTTCATAAGCAATTGAATATTATATATATATATATATATATATATATATATATATATATATATATATATATATATATATATATATTTATATATATTATTATATATATGCATAGTATACATATTATATTATATAAAACATATATTGGTAAATATATACGATACATATAAGAGAGAGAGAGAGAGAGAGTTTGAAAGTTATAATGTATACACGAATATATATATATATATATATATATATATATATATATATATATATATATATATATATATATAACATATAGAATATATATAATATATATATATATTGTAATAATATGCTTAATTTTCATTCGTGGCCTGTAAAGTAAATTTTATTCAGTTACTTTCAATTTAATTTTTTTATTGCCACAAAAAAAAAGACTGGTAAAGGCTTTTCTCGCTCCCACTGAAGGTTGTTGTTATTAAAGTGGTACCTCGCCCATGAGAGTTTTTTTTTTTTTTTTTTCTTTCCATGTATTTATTCGGCCGGATGCTTGTTTG
>NC_087220.1:49225040-49247540 GCF_015104395.2 Macrobrachium nipponense
CCGTTCCGAGCTCGGAATTTATTAGTTTATTATATATATATATATATATATATATATATATATATATATATAATATATAACATATATATATATATATATATATATATATATATATATATATAATATATATATATATATATATATATAGACTACAGTTGTATCACGCAGAACTATGAATATACCTTGAGTCTAAGTGCAGAAGCTAATTTTCGCTCCGATGGCAATCGCGTCTTTTTCCAGCTAAGGCCCGAAAAACCTCTCTCTCTCTCTCTCTCTCTCTCTCTCTCTCTCTCTCTCTCTCTCTCTCTCTCTCTCTCTCTCTCTCTCTCTCCTTTGTGAAGAGTAATTGCAAACGGGCATTTTTAAGCCCCGAAAATTTCGGAGTCGCCTCCATTTCTCTCTCGAATTCCGAGGTAGAGCGACAGATATTCAGTTTTACGAGCTCCAGAATTGATGACCTCAGGTCACGTTTCTCTTGGCTTTTGGCGACCTCCTCCTCATCACCTCTTCCACCACCCTTACCATCCCTCCCCCCCTCCTCCCCCCACCCTGCCTCCTTCTTTCTGTTGCTCTTCCTTGACATTCAGGGATTTTTTCCTTAGTTTGTCTCTTCTTTTCCCCCAGTTTTTCGTGAGAGATTTTCGTTGTGTTTTATGTTCCGCGTTTTTATCTTGTCATTTCTTTCATGTTTCTTCGAAATAGAGACAGATGGGCGAGCAGTCCTGTATAGTACCTGCCGCCTTCAAGTGAGAGAGAGAGGAGAGAGAGAGAGAGACGAGGAGAGACGAGAGATGAGAGAGAGCGAGAGAGAGAGAGAGAGAGAGAAGAGAGAGAGAGAGAGAGAGAGAGAGTTGATTTGACAGTATCTTCAAATTAGGCTCAGTTGAAAATGAAAACCTGAGTGACCTGGCACCCTTCTACAGGTACGTTAATTACCAGGTGTAGGGACTTTGTGGACGTTGTCTCATGCGGGTACCAGACTCCGGGATGCGAAAAAGTAGTCTTCGAAGGGTCTAAGCCTGTTGTATGGAGATGGGCGTGGGGCTAGCAGCCCCATCCCAAAAGAATGGCTGTGGACCCAAAGCCTAAAAACTTTAAAGGTACCTCAGTTGGAACAGGTGTCTAGTAAAAAAAAAAAAAGTATGTGCATTCGTTAAGGGGCACGGTTGGGTATGAATATGTATGCATATACATGCAACGACGCAAGTGTTTTTGCAGTATGGGTCAAAGTGAGTTGATTTCTTTATATTTCCGTATATTTGATTTCTTCGTTATTATTTATTATTCATTTGTTTGTTTATTTATTTATATACTGCAGTAATATTTTCGGATATCTGCTTTCCTTCCGTTGTGCTTTTGACAGATTCTTTTAAAGTCACATTTATTTTTTTCCTGTTTTTATATTCAACTTTCACATGTTCCACGACCGATTTTTTTTTTTTAACCTAAGCTTCAACTTTCATTTTTCATTTCATTTCACTTTTATATTTATTCATTCATTCCATTATTCATCACGAAGACCTTTTCGCAGTTCAGTATTTTATTTCGAGCACTTTTATTAACTCAATATTCTATTCATTTATTCATTTATTTTTTTCTTCCACTGAGAACGAGTTCTCCGAATTTCTGTATTTCCCCATTTGCCTTTTCCCGTCTTCTTCTTCTTCTTCTTCTTGGAACGGTTTAATATGACTTATTCACCTTTTGGTTTTAAGATTGTATTATATTTGATCTTTTCACTTCGTGTGAAAATTTATTCAAGGACCAGTTGGTAACTTTTAAAGGTATATGTTTTGATAGGGAGTGAGAGATCTTATGCAAATTTGTGGCTAAAAAAAGTTTTCTAGTTATATATGTGTGAGTAGTTTCAGAGAGAGAGAGAGAGAGAGAGAGAAAGAGAGAGAGAATGTGTGTGTGCGTGTGTGTGTGTGTGTGTGTATTTGAGGCTGTAAATGAATTAAGTGTGAGTAGTCGAGAATTTAGTAAATGTAGATTCGTTTAGAAATCTAACTTCCCTCAGGCTCCTTATGCCATTTGGTACAACGACTTTGAATGGCTGGTATATTAAATTTAGTGTACTTTTTTTATTTATAAGTGTCCTTTTGTGATATAACCATTAGCAGTAGATTCTCTCTCTCTCTCTCTCTCTCTCTCTCTCCTCTCTCTCTCTCTCTCATCTTTAATAGAAAAGTGACAATTGGCCCCATCTCCTAAGAGATGAAAAAATCTATATATATTGCTGCTGAGGGCAAACGAAATCCAACAGAAAATTGTTTTTTTCTTACTCGGGGAGTAAGCATACAAACTACTTCGTTGTTGTTCTTCTGGTTTGGGGGGCGGGCGGCGGGTAGGAAAACCCTAATGAAAGCCTAAAATGTCTGAAACAGGTGTTTCGTGTTGAGTTAAAGATACAGGAATTTTAGGGTAGGATATGTATGATTGGGACTTGAGGTTTCTCCAGAGGTTATACCTGGGGTTAGTAACGGGAATGTTTATTTACCTGGGGTGTCATCTGAGGCTAGAACCTGGGGTTCTTCACCCTGGATTCAGGACCTTGGTTTATATGGATATTTAAAACTGAGATAAAGGCCTTTGTTGTGAGAATCAGAGGTGTTTGGGTTTGATTTAGAATCTGATTCTACAATCTCAAGTGGGCTTTGTGCCTGTGGATGTTAGAATCAGAGTGTAGATTCTCAAGTTAGGACACACTGATCCTGAATATTGAAAGCAAGGCCTCGCGTTTGTGTATCAACCTAATATGAGATTATTGACTTTGACATAAAAATGTCTTATCCTTGATAGAATCTCTGGGACGCAACTTGGAGATCAGAATCTCACTTCAGCACCATAGGCGGCTAGAATCTGGACTTAAAACCTCATCAGCAGCAGCGATACAAGGCTATGTAGCACTTTTTTTTTTTTTACTTTTTTCTTTTTTGTTTAATAGATGCTTCGGTGGGCGAAGTTTAAACTCGACACAACTTTGCGTTTTATGGGAAATTCCTTTTCAAGATTCAGAAACTTGTAGGGAAAATATGCGTCATCGCCTGAATATTCTCTCCCATAAACTAAACTTCGGGTTCCTTAGCTTCCTTTATTTGGAGGGGCGGGCTTTTTTTGTTTTAAAAGAATTTGTTATAATGAAATTCATCCTTTACTGATTAACCTCAAGACGAGTTTTGGAAGTATTGGATGGTATGTTTGATACTCATATATATATGTATATATATATACATAATATATACATATATGTAATAAAAGGATCCCATAAAAACGCCAAAATATAGAAAGTAAGTACTATATTTCAGAGACTGCTGTCTCTCTCTTAAGCAGTCTCTGAAATATAATACTTACTTTCCATATTTGGGCATTTTTATAGGCTTCTTTTATTGATGGAGGAATTCTGTTTGTAACAGAACATTTTTACCAGTCATATATATATATATATATATATATATATATATATATATATATATTATACATGTGTGTGTGTATGTATATGTATATATATATATATTGAATATGTATAAGTATATGATTCTTGCTCGCTAGCAGAAATTCAACAAAGCATTGGCTGTACAATCAGAATTTCTATTACTGTGCGTAGTTAACATTAGTTATCATTCTCAGATACAAATGAAGACCTGATGCAAACCATATACAACTTACGATTCAGATAAATTTATTTTTTCATTTTTATGTGAAGAATGACTTGAAGAACGAATCCTTAAGACGAATCGAATTCTGTTGTTGGCCATTTAAGAAGTAGGTTTGCTTTCTGCTCGTTGAATTCGTAATGCGAAAGTTCTATGTGAAAAATCATAATAAACTACTATGTCTCCCCGCCAGTTTCACCTTTCAATTATGCCAGATCACTGGCTCCATTGTGTTCCACTCCGACTCAAAGTTACGGTGGAGAAAGGCCTCTTAATTGCGGGAAAATCTCGAGCTGTAATGGCAGCCATCAAGTCCTTAAGGCGCGATAATGGGGAAAAGCATCGCAGCTCTCTCTCTCTCTCTCTCTCTCTCTCTCTCTCTCTCTCTCTCTCTCTCGAAGACTAAGGGCAGTACTAAGTCATCATGGGTTCGAATTCCTCGTCAGAATGAATACTTCTTCATTCATTTCCATTGTGATTTCAAGGCTTACAGTATTATATAGGCGCTGTGTGTAGGAGGGTTTAGTCTGCTGTTGATGAGCCTTCTGTGTAGGTTTCTGCAGTGGCTAGTAAAAATAGGTGATTCATCCAAGATTAACTAGTTAATTTTATATATAATATATATATATATATATATATATATATATATATATATATATATATATATGTGTGTGTGTGTGTGTGTGTGTGTGTGTGTTTATGACCTCTGACCTAAGATATCCCTTTTTAATCTAATATATACCATTCGGTTCATGAAACTGTGTCCAATAGCTCACATGTAAAATTCATCATTTATTGGAGATTGCCAAATGAATTTTCCATTTGTTCTTGCGAAATTTTATTCCCAATATATTTATTTGTGTGGCGAGGCGTTCTCTATTTCTTCTTGACACACTGTTTGATTCAATTTCAAAACTTATTCTGTGTCAGGTTTTGAAAAGTTTTGTCCAGTTTAATTTTATTTTTTTATAAATATTCGTTTATTTATGTTAGGTTTTGGGATACTTTTTTTTATTTCTTATTCATTCGCGATCCTGGTGCACCATGAATCAAGGACGAAGGTATTTGCATTCACCAAAATCATGTAGTAATGTATATAGAGCTCAGTAGTGAGAGGTGCTATCCTGGGCTGAACGACGGCTTTTGTAAAACATAACACAACAAAGATATGAATCAACTTACATTTAATATATAGCAATAAATTTCTTTGATGATTATTTTTTTGCTGTTCATAGATTTTTGAGAAATTTCTTTTGATCTGTTGATTATCAAGGATTGGATAATATCTAGATTCATAGATTTTTATATTTTAAACTAAATTAATATATATATTATATTTTAATTCGTTATTAAGTCGTCATCATCAATAACTCCAAGGCTGCGTGCCGCAAAAATCCTCTGCGAAATTCCGCCACTCGTGTCTTTACTGTGCTTTGTCTTCCACCAATCTCCACTCCATCTCTCATTCATTATTATCTAAGCTACATAAGAGACTTCTGTAATTTCCCGTAAGGTCTCATTTCTAACTTTGTCCTGACTTCTGGCCTCTAATATTCTTCGGAAAGTTTAATTTTCATATCGACAGAATACTTTGGAAATAGTTTGTCATACCATTATTCGTTTACGTATGATAATACAGATCATACTAGACTTATGTATAATCAAGCTTTAGTATATTAGTGTAAAAATAGTTTTTGAGAAATTTGAATACAATTCTCTTAATTAAACTTTCACTCTTTTTAAGAGATCAGGTATTTAAGTCTTCTTTTGACCATTGTATTTCACATGACTCATTTCCCGTCTATTTATTGAGGTCATTCTTAACACAATACGAGGAAATGTTCACTACTTCTTTGACCTTTGACCTTTGGAATTCACCGGAAACGAACTTCCAGTTCAACAGTACATTGCAGTGACCATGACCTTGTTTCCCCCCTTCACTAAAGAGGTCACAGGACGTATATGCCTCTTAATTAACCTTCCGACCTTTCTAAGAGACCGGAAAATATTCCCTTCCAGGCGGCTCGCCCAAGGGACATTCTTCTTCGTCTCCTTATCCTGCCGAAGAAGTATATTGTTTAGAAGTTATAAAACTCAGAAGTTGTCAAAGTGAGGAGTTTTTAAAATATGAAGTTTGCTAACTTTTTTTTTTTTTTTTTTTTTTTTTTTTTTTGCTGCGGGGTGGATGGGTGAAAGGGTCGGGGTAGGCTGGGTGAGTGTAAGGTATTGGGGAAGGAGGGCGGGTTGTTGGGGGGGGGGCCGTTTTAGGAGAGTGGCTAAATTTCAGGAAGTTGTCGAACCTTGTTAAGCCCCCTTTTTCCAATGTGTAGGGAAAGTTTGATAAGGTAGTCCACGTCGCTTAGGGAATTGTGAGTTTGTTTCATATCATAGTTATTTTTTTATTTGTTCCTTTAACCATCCGACTGACTGATGGCGCCTGTAGGGTAAAAATGTTCCTGTTTGTTAGTAGGCCTTATCCAGGGATGAGGTTGCGAGCCCAACGCCATTTGTCGAGATTTCAGTAGATAGTATGACTGGTGCGATCTTGGATCTAACAAGCGTGAGGCGAGCGCTGCACCATTTAGGCGC
Source organism: Macrobrachium nipponense (assembly GCF_015104395.2). Taxonomy (NCBI): domain Eukaryota; kingdom Metazoa; phylum Arthropoda; class Malacostraca; order Decapoda; family Palaemonidae; genus Macrobrachium; species Macrobrachium nipponense. Next base: position 49,231,286 of record NC_087220.1, read on the forward strand.
TGCCTCTGCGTTGAGAGTATAGAATATATATATATATATATAGATATATATATATATATATATATACATATATAAAATATATATATATATATAAATATATATCCTATATATATATATATAATATATATATATATATATAATATATATATATATATATATATATACATACATGTAGTATATGGATGGTGGATGAGAGAGAGAGAGAGAGAGAGAGAGAGAGAGAGAGAGACCTTACCTTAGACCTTACATCTTGTTCGGGTTGCCCCAGGTCCCTCAGTGTGAGGCACCTCTAATGTCTACCAGAGAGTTGCTAGTACATCTTCCGGTATATTTTGCATCTTCCAATCTTGGATGGTCTGGGATGCAGTTTAGATATTTGTCGAGCTTATTCTTAAACACATCTACGCTCACTCCTGATATATTCCTCAGATGAGCTGGCAACGCATTGAATAGACGCTGCATTATCGATGCTGGTGCGTAGTGGATTAATGTCCGTGTGCTTTCCTTATTTTTCCTGGTATAGTTTTGGGCTATTAATCTACCTCTGCTTGCTCTTTCTGATATTTTTAGTTCCATGATATTTTCTGCTATTCCTTCTATCTGTTTCCATGCCTGAATTATCATGTAGCGTTCTCTTCTCTTTCTAGACTATATAATTTTAAGAATTGTAGTCTTTCCCAGTAGTCAAGGTCTTTAACTTCTTCTATTCTAGCTGTAAAGGACCTTTGTACACTCTCTATTTGTGCAATATCCTTTTGATAGTGTGGGTACCATATCATATTGCAATATTCAAGTGGACTACGAACATATGTTTTATAAAGCATAATCATGTGTTCAGCTTTTCTTGTTTTGAAGTGCCGTAACAACATTCCCATTTTTGCTTTACATTTTGCCAACAAAGTTGCTATTTGATCATTGCATAACATGTTCCTATTCATCATCACACCAAGGTCTTTAACTGCTTCCTTATTTGTGATTGTCTCATTATTAGGTCCCCTATATGCATATAGCTTTCCTTCTCTGTCTCCATAATTTATTGATTCAAATTTATCAGAGTTAAATACCATCCTATTTACCTCTGCCCAATCATATACTTTGTTAAGGTCTCTTTGTAGAGCGTTCCTATCTTCATCACAAGTAATTTCTCTACTTATTCTTGTGTCATCAGCGAAACTACTCACTACCGAATCCTTAACATTACTGTCTATGTCTTCAATCATAATAACAAACAATATTGCAGCTAGCACCGTACCTTGTGGCACACCGGATATTACCTTGGTTTCATCCGATTTCTCATCGTTTGCAATAACTATCTGTTTCTGTTGTGTAAAAATTCTTTTAACCATCTTCCTACTTTATCTACGATATTGTGTTTTCTAATTTTCTTTGCTAATATATTATGGTCTACTTTGTCAAAAGCTTTTGCAAAGTCTAGATAAACCACATCTGTTTCATTTCCGCTTTTCATATTTTTGAATATGTTCTCACGGTGGACTAACAGTTGGGTTTTGTGTACTTTTTCCGGGTACGTAAAAGCCCGTTTGTTTTATCCTGATATTAAACAAATTATTTTTTATTAAATGTTTCATAATATTTTTCTTCATTACCCTTTCATACACTTTCATAATATGTGATGTTAGACTCACAGGCCTATAATTACTTGCCTCTAGTCTTGATCCACTTTTGAAAATAGGGGTGATATATGCTAATTTGTGCTCATCATAAATCTTGCCTGTATCTACACTTTGTCTTAATAATATTGCAAGTTGCTTTGCGATAGAATGAACTACTTTCTTTAACAAAATAGCAGGGACTCCATCCGGCCCTGCAGCAGCTCCATTTTTAATTTCATTAATTGCCTGCACAATATCAGCTTCATTAATTTCTATGTCAGCTAAATATTCACTATTTTCTTCCCTTACTTCTATATCATTATCTTCATTATCTATTCTAGGGGTGAATTCTCTCTTATATCGTTCTGCCAGTATGTTGCAAATTTCCTTTTTTTCATTCGTTAATCTCCCTTCAATTCTCAGAGGGCCTATTTCTATTCTTCTTTTATTCATCTTCTTCGCATATGAGTATAATAGTTTGGGTTTTGCTTGATATTTAATAGGGTTTTTTCTTCCAAGTCCCGTTTTTCATTTTCTTTTGATTGTATAATCTTTTGTTCTGCATTTTCTATCTTACTTTTTAGTTCTTTACTTTCCATGCATTTTTTTCTTTTGCAAGACCTTTTTTCCACTTTCTGATTTTCTGGAACAAGATCGTTCTGTCTCTTGGTATGCATGAATGATGTTTACTTTTCTTCTTCGGTATATATTTTTCCACTATTTTCTCCAATATATTTTATAATATCTCCGTATTTACCCTTATAGTCATCACTTACGAAATGTTATCCCAATCTTTGTTTAATTCTTCATTAATTTCTGACCATTTTATATTTTATTGTAGAAGTTGTATTTTCCATATCCTTCCCACTTTTTCATTTCTTGCTTATCTCTATTTTCACTTGCTTTGGAATGAACTGTTAATTCTATGACATTATGGTCTGAAATACTCGCATTATAAACTATTATTTCTTTAACATAATTCATCTCGTTCACAAATACTAGGTCTAAAGTATTTTCCTTTCTTGTTGGCAGGTGATTTATTTGTTGAATGTTGTATTCTAGTAGCATATCTAATAGCTTTTCAAATTGCCTCTTATCTTCTGCACTACTATTACTCTCTTTTTTATATGTATAAGTACAACCACAATCTCCTATTCGTTCTTTCCATTCTACGAAAGGAAAGTTGAAGTCACCAGATAGGAGAATAGTCCAGTCCTTGTGATTTCTACATATATCATCCAAGTTTTCAATTATTAAGTCAAACTCTTTAGTATTAGGAGGTCTATATATTACTATGTTCATCAATTTTTCAGATTCAAATTCTACCGCTATTAGTTCACATTCTGAGTTACTATATTTCTCATATATTTTTCTTGTTTTTTTGTCTTTCCCATATATTGCGGTTCCCCTTGATTCCTATTTTTTCTATCTGATCTATAAGTTTGGGAGCGAGAGAGAGAGAGAGGGAGACTATAATCGTAGCAGCTGTTGACCTCTCAAATCTAGACGCTACGCTTTAATAACCTTTTCTCAAAGGTCATGTCATGTCAGGGTTCAAAATTCGCGTGGATTTTTAATACGATGGTGACACTTCTCTCTCCCTCTTCTTCTTCTTTTTTTTTTTTTTTTTTTTTTTTTTTTGGTCTGTCTGTCGTTCATTTCATTTCTTTTCATTATGTTCCTTTTTTCTTTTTTTCTGCTTTCGATATTTATCAGGATTTAATATTTCATTTCTGTTTGAAGTTTCGCTTTCGATTTTTGTTTGTTTGTTTGTTTGTTTGATTTCTTTAGTATATTCTGTATACATTTATGTCGCGCGTTGCGTTGAATTTTGTCACTCTATTCAGATTTTTCGTAAAATCAAAATTTTCCTATTCAGTTGCCAATTTTTGTAATTAAAATACTTTACTTATAATTACTTATGAGAAAAGTATTTACGGTCAAGGATATTCTGTTCTTATTCTGTTATCATGTGTGTGTGTTTTTTTCTTTTTTTTTATTGTCACACTTACCACTTTCATAATTAGATTTGTAGCTATTTACGCCCGCCGAAAAAGCTATTAAGAAATGTTAATAAAGTTCTCTTCAAGATATGGAAATAGATTACATTTAAATTTACTGTTTTATACTATATTTCAATTAGTATATATATATATATATATATATATACATATATATATTATGCAATAGAGGGAAATGTTTGTAACCAGATGTAATTATTTAATTATCATCGACGAAAACATTTCAAACATTGTTTACAGTTTAAAAATCTGCAAAACAAACTTAAAAACTATTGAAAATATGACTATTCCTATACATACCTCTGTTATTCATCGACGAAATATCACCTAACCACTTTTTAATCACAAAAAAAAATAATATTCAGCCTAAACAAATCCCACGGTTCATTCACAGACGCAAACTCACACAAGGGAAACGTAACCGCAGACGAGGTTAGCTTTCGCCACTGAAGCCAGTGCCATTACTGGGACCGATGGTAATATTTGGCACCGCGTGAAAAACTCGAGGGAGTCGCGTTGGCAACAACGTATCGTACGCTTCCCAGACGTACGATGTTTACTCTTTGGTCTTCTCGGGCCTAAGAGATGAGGACAATAGTTTTTTTCTTGAGTTTGCCCTTTTATCTGTTAGTTCATTTTCCTTCTCCCTTTCCTTATTGTTGTTGTTCTTCTTTAATAAGCAAGGACTTTGCCTAGAAGTAAAATTGAGTTGCCAGTTTATTGAATCTTTCTATAATTTTACCTCCCACAGCCATATAACTTTTGAACTATTAGACGCAGAGACTTCATATTTAACTTGCAAACTCCACTAATGAAGTCCTTCCAGAAGACGCCGCTATAGTGACCTTGCTACTTTGACCTTGACCTTCTTACAAAAAAAACACCTGCCATCGGGTTTATTTATGTTTCATTTCACATTTCATCTTGAGAAGGTTGTCACAAACATCTGTCCTTGGAAATAAACATTATTGCTTCAGTCGGAATCTTAATTTTTCGTCAATTTTTATTACTTTAGACACTTTTGCGTTGGGTTCCGGAGGAACTAATTAGAGATTAGTATCTCAGAGATTTCTGTTATGAAGGCGAACGCTGCAACTGGGGTTTAGGGTTTATTATTAAGCTTGAAAGTTCATAAATATTTGTGTCTTTAGGTATAATTACTTATGCGTGTTAGTTCTCTCTCTCTCTCTCTCTCTCTCTCTCTCTCTCTCTCTCTCTCTCTCTCTCTCAAACACACACACATACATTAATTATTTTCCTCCTCTCAATTTCACATACAGATATTCCCTCTTTCTCTCCAACCCCTCATATCTCTCTTTTATTTCACCGAACCCAAGTAATTCTATTCTCTCTCTCTCTCTCTCTCTCTCTCTCTCTCTTTATCAAAAACACCTTTTCTCTGTAGTCATAGATACTTCACAATTGGCGGACGTGATCGTCCATGTCTTAACTTTTGAAATTGACATTCCAGATGAAAAATGTAGAATCGAAACCAGTCATTAAATTCTGTATAAATTTAATGATTTGATTTCTGGAAAGCGAACTAATTCTTATTACATCACCCCCAACGATAGATAAGTTATGCATAATGATAAAACCCGATATAACATATTCAGGAGGGACGGTGGTGCCCCGAGATGGGGATATGGGGATGGGGTGGAATTGAGTATTTCGAAGTCAGTCTAACATAATGGTTTTATGAGATTAGTATCGAAATGTTTCAAAATGTATGGTATAACTTATATCTCTCTCTCTCTCTCTCTCTCTCTCTCTCTCTCTCTCTCTCTCTCTCTCTCTCTCTCTCTGGGAGTTAAGATCGCCAGGGAAGATGTAGTTACCGACTGCAAAAAGCGTGGAGAAGCTTGTACAATCACGCGAGACCTGGTCTTAGAGAGAGAGAGAGAGAGAGAGAGAGAGAGAGAGATGAGGAAAAAACCTTTCACGAGTTAAATAAAAAAAAAAATCTCACCAATAAGAATGAAAATAGGACGAAGGATATCTGCTTCCGAGAGACGCTGTATGATGAGTAAAATTTCTCTCTCTCTCTCTCTCTCTCTCTCTCTCTCTCCCGTCACTACAGTTTTGTATACCGGTGCTCGTGCGAGCGCAGGCGCGGGCGGGCGGGCAAGCTCCTGATGCAGATACGAAGTTAGCAACTTCTTCCTCAAACTAGTTAGGGAAGTTGCTTGGACTACGAGTCAAGGAATTACTGACCTAATGACGCCAGATTTACTCTCCTTTTTTTTAAGCCTTCTTTATTTTGTTTTTTTCATGTCTCGATATTTTTAGGTATGTCTTGCCATTTTTTATGTTATTATTATTATTATTATTATTATTATTATTATTATTATTATTATTATTATTACTACTACTACTACTATTATTATTACTGCCACTTTGAATTATTGTTATTGTTAAAGTTATCGCCACCGATATTCTTCTTCTTCTTCTTCTTCTTCTTCTTCTTATTTATTATTATTATTATTATTATTATTATTATTATTATTATTATTATTATTATTATTACTGCGACTATGAATTATTATTATTGTTAGAGTTATCACCTTCTTCTCTCCGATTAGTATTATTACTTATTCAGTTATGATATAATGCAGATGAAACCATTCATAAGGAATAAGCCCACAGGTAGCCATTGACTTGAAATTCAAGCTTCCAAAGAATATGATGTTCTTTAGGAGGAAGTAGGAATGGTTTCATTTACAGCTTAATAATAATAATAATAATAATAAAAAAGAAAAAAAAATTTTGTGCTTGTTAATGTTAGTTTTGTAGCTGTTACGATTATTTTTATTATTACGCTGATTTTCGTTCTTATCGTTAATTGTTGTCCTCAAGTCTGGTTTTCGTAATACTGCATTTCATATTGACGATAATTCAGAGCTGATCTTCCGTGTGGTTTTCGTTGCCAGGTTTGTCATCTTGGTTATTGTCGAGTTGTTGCTCAGTCTGATTTTAAGTGTTGTAGTCTGTACTTGTTATTGTTCTCCAGTCTTGGTGTTGTTCGTGTTATTCTTCATATTCCTCAGTGCTGTTCTTCAATCTGGTGATTGCTAGTGTTGTTCTTTAGCCGCCATAGTCACTAAAGTCATTATTTAATATACTATTTGCTGAGAATAACAATTGAAGGATTTATAGATTCAAGTTTACGAAGAGAAAACGTTTTCTCATTATCAGCCTCCGATCTCTTGGGTAAAACACGCATGCCCAAGTGAGTGATTTATTTAAAAGCATTCTGGCTTTTAGAAAACTCTCTCTCTCTCTCTCTCTCTCTCTCTCTCTCTCTCTCTCTCTCTCTCTCAAGGCTGATCTCGGTCATATATCTTAGTTCCCTTTTTCCCTTGAGACACAACACCTGCGGGATACTTCTTAAAATTCTCTTTTCAAATTCTTTTTCAGTACCATAATAAATGTTTTCGTTGAGAATTTTATCTTTTAGGAAAACAGCTGTTAACGGAAACCTTTTTATACTTTGATTCATTATTTATTTAAGAGCAGCATGTCAACTACTGAAAGCTTTACAGCATATTGATGTACGTTAGATGTATGTGTGATATATATAATATATATATATATATATATATATATATATATAAAATATTTCTATATATACATATACATACATATATTTAAAAAAACTACAGAGAATATTGCATAGATAAATATTCATACCTTAAAAAAGTACAGTTTCAACATTTATTAAAAACTTTTTTTTATCGTAGTAAATTACATATATAAACTCATTATAGATTAGATATCTAATTGTTTGCTATTATGGACTCACTAAAAATAAAAGATATTATATCTATATATATATATATAGATCTATATATATATATAAATATATATATGTGTGTGTGTGTGTGTGTGTGTGTGTGTGTGTGTGTGGTATTTATATATATATATATATATATATATATATATATATATATATATATACATACGACTGTGTGTGTAGAACTCTGTCCCATGAATGCATGCTAAACCGTGCATGTGTATATGTACGTGTATGTACACACGCCCATCAACCGGTTATTGACTATCTAACATATGCGACTAATGTATCTGTGTCTAGTTTATAATCCCCTATTGTTCGTCGTGCAAAAGTGGATGTGGAGGACTCACGTTAGAACCTAAAAATAATCGAATGAAATTTCCTCTCGGGAAATTAATTGTGTTCCAGAGAGATGCGGCCGAATTGACATTATTTGGTCGCTGAGATTTGGCCTAGGGAGTCTCTCTTTCTCTCTCTCTCTCTCGTATAGCCGTATTTCGCATTATGGCAAAAGTGCACATGTTAAATAACACGAAATTTCAGAAGTGAATTTCTTCAGTTCTCGTTTAGCTATTTCATTCCATTATTTTCTGCAGTTAGTAGGACATACATACATATATATATATATATATATATATATATACTATATATATATATATATATATATATATATATTATATATATATATATATATATATATATATATATATATATATATATATGTGTGTGTGTGTGTGTGTGTGTGTGTGTGTGTGTGTTGTGTGGTTGTGTTACGTTCTTGTTCACTTAGCTGGTAATTATATGATGTATTTTGGCGACAGTGTAAAAGCTATTGCATATTCAATAACTTGTTTTTTTTTATCTATTTCTTTATTATTTTTTTGCAGATTTACTTTAAATTGTATTTGTCAGTACAAGTATGGTAGATAACGCATTAATTACCTGATATAGGTCTGTAGAATTTTTTTTTTCATTGGTACATTTTCCAAGATTATATCATTTTTATATTGGTTTAGCAGCGGAACTGAAAGCAGAATCAGATGATGAAGAAAAATTTATTTTGCCTGTTAACCAATCACTTTTTCTTACCATGAGTGACAAGTCTCTTGAAAACTGGCTATAGGCCCCGGGAATTGTCGACGACGATGACCATGGCTATTGCGACGACAGTTTCTGATGAAGAATCTGTATTTTTATGTATGTGATGTCCTAAAAATCATCTCACTTTTAGTTTACAATTATTTTAAATGGGGTTGAAAAATTTGCACGTGAATGTGCCGTGAGCAATCCCTTACATTTTGATAGAAGCTTTTTAACTGAATAAAGCAATACGGATAGTTATCCTTCTCTCTCTCTCTCTCTCTCTCTCTCTCTCTCTCTCTCTCTCCTGCATGTACATTAGACCAGCGGCAATTTGAAGAGGCTTTACACAGGTAATTACAACCAAGCATTCATTAGTGCTTCCTGATTTCATTAAATGGCTACATTTTGGAAAATTTCTTTTAAAAAGATAATTATGGTTATGTAAAAGAATTAAATCTAATATATAAACAAGGCGTGATCGAACCTCCAGCTTACTCGGGACGTGTGTAAGTTTTCCCTTCACGCATAAGTTGTAAACATTATATTCCTAACTTAACGTAAATTGAAACGTGCTGAAATCTACGGTTTCAAATACAGCCTCGTTTAACCAATGAGAATTAAAATAGATACGCTTTAGTTAATTGGAAATCATTTTTTCTGTATTGTTTAACATGCACATTATTTAGTTTTTACATTTTCATTCTAATGAATAAATCATAAATATCATATCCTAAAATTCCTGTTCTTTAACTCAGCAGGAAACACATTTTTACACTTTTTCAGGCTTTTTCGTAGACCTTTCTTACCTGCCCCCAACAATAACAGCAAAGTAGTTTGTAGGCTTCCTCCCCGAGTAAGCGAAAACGCCCCCGCCTTACTATGTAGCGTTGCATTTACTTATTGCTAAACAATGGATATTTTAACGCTCAAGGCTTTTGATTATTGGAAAAGCCGCCACCGGTGACTATTCAACGCTGGAATAGCTTCCAATGTGTAATAGGTTAAAACGCATTTGAAATGGGGTATTGCGGGTATCCGGGTATGCTCAATTTTGTGATAGGTCTTCTTCCAGAGTTTGAAGGTCTTTGTTTTACATAGGCTGCGAAGCTGATTGCTTGATTGACTTGACTGGCGTAACACTGTTGACGGGTGTGTGACACCTGGCGGTATTGGTTCAGAAAATTTGATGCATTTTTTTACTCGTTATTTATAGAAGTTGAAATGTATTTTGTATAATTCATCATAATAACATTGTAACAAAAGTGCTGTACTTGGTACAATAATTAATCGTACGTAAAAAGTATGATATCTGTTACAATAATTTATAGTAATTATTGTAATTATTGAACGAAAATTATTTATAGTAATTAGTTGTACCAAGTAAGTTTGTACAATTCATCATAATAAAATGGTAACAGTGCGACACTTGGTACAGTAATTCGCTGTACGTAAAAAGTACAATGTCTGTTACAATAATTTATAGTAATTTTTGAACGTAAATAATTCATAGTAATTATTTTCGTACAGTGACTTATTGTACCAAGTAATGTTGTACAATTCATCATAACAAAATGGTAACAGTGCGACACTTGGCACAGTAATTCACTGTACGTAAAAAGTATAATGTCTGTTACAATGATTTATAGTAATTATTGTAATTATTTAACGAAAATTATTTATAGTAATTATTTTCGTACAGTGATTTAATGTACCCAGTGCTGTTAAATATTTTTAGTAAGATGGATTGTACAAAAAATTTCGTCTTCCGTGAATAACTTTAATACAAAAATCATACCACATTTACAGAGTCGATGCCGCTAGGTGTCATACACCCGTCAACAATGTTACGCCAATCAATCACTCAGTCAATCAATCAATCAATCAATCGGCTCCACCACAGCCTATGTAAAACAAGACCCTCAGACTCTGGGGGGAAGACTTATCACAACAAGCGGACAATTGGGCTTACGCGGAAACCCATTTCAATTACGTTTTAATCTATTACACATTGGAAGCCATTCCGGCGGTAAATGGAATTACCGGTGGCGGCTTTTCCAATATTCAAAAACCTCCCGCGGTAAAATATTCATTGGTCAGCAGAGCAAAACGAACAGAAAGGGCGAAAATGTTTATTAAACAAATTGATTGTGGTACAATAGTTTATAGTGATAAAATGCGCCGAAGTTTCTTCGGAGTAAACGAGTTTTCTGTACAGCGTATAATGAATGCCCTATGAGCCGCGGCCCATGAAACTTTAAGCCACGGCCCGGTGATGGCCTGTCCTATATCGATGCCAGACGCACGACCATATCTAAGTTTAACCTGAAATAGAATTTAAAAAAAAACCACTGAGGCTAGAGGGCTGCAATTTGGTATGTTTCCTGATTAGAGGGTGGATGATCAACGTACCAATTTGCAGCCCTTTAGCGTCAATAGGTTTTAAGATCTGAGGGCGGACAGAAAAAGAGCGGACGGACAGGCAAGACCATCTCACTCGTTTTGTTTCACAGAAAGCTAAAAACTAATAATGTAAAAGAAAAATTATATGTATTTTTCCTAGCAACGACATCAATTCAATCTACTATTGTGAAAAAGGTGTTGAGCTGATAAATTTGTAAGTTCATCTGGACTAAAAAGTCACTTGTCTTTCTTATCATTGTCCTTTTTCCCTTATACCTTATCCTTTATCCTCTCTTCCTTCCCCTTTCCTTTTGTTCAATGACGGTTAAGACTATGACTACTAATATTATAGCCTACTTTTTTGACAAGGTTGTGGTTAATATTAATACATACAATATATATATATATCAACCCGTCTTACAAATAAGAGGCCAGGGCGTTACTAATTCCCTTGTGTGGGTGAATTGCTGCTAGCTGCCTGGCCTCTCATTTGAACACCTGGGGTTCAGTCCAGATGTGAATAAAAAATTTATTTATGTGAACAAGGTGTTCATGGGTTCATAATCAATATATTATATATATATATATATATATATATTCATTATATATATAGATATATATATATATTATATTTTATGTATGTGGGTGAGGCACCAAGCAGAGAAAATCATTAAATTTAACCTTTTTCATTTTATTTTCATCTGACTGCCACCATATCCCCAGTACCTAGTATTTCTATCTCTCTCTCTCTCTCTCTCTCTCTCTCTCTCTCTCTCTCTCTCTCTCTCTCGTTCTTATGCCTTTCATTGAGCGAATCTTTTCATGGCATTACCGCATGAATAGCCTCCCTCTCTCTCTCTCTCTCTCTCTCTCTCTCTCTCTCTCTCTCTCTCTCTCTCTCTCTCTCTACGTAGCTCTGCTTATTAAGGTCCTCCTCCCGCGTTCCTTTCATTTACTTCTTGAGGGGAAAATGAAATTTAAGAACACTATTAACCCTGCCCCCCCCCCCCCCATCTCCCCTCTTGATCTTCTCTTTTTGATGCGTATTTTCCTGAAAAATGAAGAAGAAAACGTGCTTTTATATTTGCAAGAATATTTTGTTTGTCGTCAGCGCAGATCTGCTTCTTTCAGATCTGTGAATTTCCTCGTTTTTTTTTTAATTGGTTTGGGAGCCTATACATTTACGTGTGTAAATTCAGACGTACACATATCTGTTAAAGCTCACATATTGGAGTTCCTGTTTAAACACGTGCTCACAATAATTCGAGAAACTGATGAACCGACTTCGATTCTCTTACGATCAAGAACTTATTGAGGTTTTTTGTGACTAGTTTATACATTTAAAACATTCAGGTATTGCAGTCTTTTCGTAATGTTTCGTGCGAATTTCCTGATTTTGTTATTTTATTTAGTTATTTTTTTTCATTTAGGTACATGTCTTCTCGTTTAGGTTTAAGTTTAAATTTGAACAAATATCATTTAAAGATGACTTGAGACCTTGGCTGATTCTCATGGGTTTTGAGAAGGAACTTTTGATTTTAATTAACTAAAATATTCATGTGTTCCAGCTGAAATGATAAGACCAAATCGAGGCAAATGCTTATCATTTGGAATTTTATCTTCCGGAACCGGTTTCGTCTGCAGTCTTCAGAATGGTCAAGTGTTATTTTAAATGAAGAAGAGTTCACTAAATAGAATATTTCTGAGAAACATCTCAAGAATTCGAATCCCGTAAGGGGGTAGTGCCGTCAGTGGACCTCATTCGGCGCACTGTAGGCATTACTTAAGGTTCTTTGCAGCGTGCCTTCGTCCCCTAGCTGCAACCACTTTCGTTCCTTCTACTGTACCTCCTTTCATATTCTCTTTCTTCATCGTACTTTCCACCCTCTCCTAATACTTGATTCATAGTGCAACTGCGAGGTTGTCCTCCTATTACACCTTTCAAGCCTTTTACTGCCAATTTCTATTTCAGCGCTGAATGACCTCATAGGTCCCAGTGCCTTGGCCTTTGGCCTAAATTCTATATTCAACTCAGCTCAAGAATTCGAAGGGCTGAGAGGTTCTTTAGTTGTGTCTTTAAAACAAGGTGGTGCATTTGGATCCAGTTACTGTCTTTGTTGAGGATACCAGATACAATGCATTGCATAGCTACCCTGATGCTATTTTCCTGGCATTTTGATGAACATTTATCTGTTTATTGAATTATTAATTTATTTATTTTTGATAAGTGAGATCTCTTCTTGATGTATTCCTCTTGACCTTCTCTTACTCTGAATGATAATAATAATAATAATAATAATAATAATAATAATAATAATAATAATAATAATAATAATAATAATAATAATAACCATCTGATGTTCATGGATGACATCAAGCTGTATGGGAAGAGCATCAAGGAAATAGATACCCTAATCCAGACTGTAAGGATTGTATCTGGGGACATCAGGAAGGAGTTTGGAATAGAAAAATGCGCCCTAGTCAACATACAAAAAAGCAAAGTAACGAGAACTGAAGGGATAAAGCTACCAGATGGGAGCAACATCAAACACATAGATGAGACTGGATACAAATACCTGGGAATAATGGAAGGAGGGGATATAAAACACCAAGAGATGAAGGACACGATGAGGAAAGAATATATGCAGAGACTCAAGGCGATACTCAAGTCAAAACTCAATGCCGGAAATATGATAAAAGCCATAAACACATGGGCAGTGCCAGTAATCAGATACAGCGCAGAAATAGTGGAATGGACGAAAGCAGAACTCTGCAGCATAGATCAGAAAACCAGGAAACATATGACAATACACAAAGCACTACACCCAAGAGCAAATACGGACAGGCTATACATAACACGAAAAAAAGGAGGAAGAGGACTACTAAGTATAGAGGACTGCGTCAACATCGAGAACAGAGCACTGGGGCAATATCTGAAACCAGTGAAGACGAGTGGCTAAAGAGTGCATGGGAAGAAGGACTAATAAAAGTAGACGAAGACCAAGAAATATACAGAGACAGGAGAATGACAAACAGAACACAGGATTGGCACAACAAACCAATGTTAGGACAATACATGAGACAGACTAAAGAACTAGCCAGTGATGACACATGGCAATGGCTACAGAGGGGAGAGCTAAAGAAAGAAACTGATGGAATGATAACAGCGGCACAAGATCAGGCCCTAAGAACCAGATATGTTCAAAGAACGATAGACGGAAATGACATCTCTCCCATATGTAGGAAGTGCAATACGAAAAATGAAACCATAAACCACATAGCAAGCGAATGCCCGGCACTTGCACAGAACCAGTACAAAAAGAGGCATGATTCATTGGCAAAAGGCCTCCACTGGAGCCTGTGCAAGAAACATCAGCTACCTTGCAGTAATAAGTGGTACGAGCACCAACCTGAGGGAGTGATAGAAAACGATCAGGCAAAGATCCTCTGGGACTATGGTATCAGAACAGATAGGGTGATACGTGCAAATAGACCAGACGTGACGTTGATTGACAAAGTCAAGAAGAAAGTATCACTCACTGATGTCGCAATACCATGGGACACCAGAGTTGAAGAGAAAGAGAGGGAAAAATGGATAAGTATCAAGATCTGAAAATAGAAATAAGAAGGATATGGGATATGCCAGTGGAAATTGTACCCATAATCATAGGAGCACTAGGCACGATCCCAAGATCCCTGAAAAGGAATCTAGAAAAACTAGAGGCTGAAGTAGCTCCAGGACTCATGCAGAAGAGTGTGATCCTAGAAACGGCGCACATAGTAAGAAAAGTGATGGACTCTAAGGAGGCAGGATGCATGCAACCCGGAACCCCACACTATAAATACCACCCAGTCGAATTGGAGGACTGATAGAGCAAAAAAAAAAAAAAAATAAATAAATAAATAAATAAAAAATAAATAATAATATTATATTAATAATATTTTTTTCTGATAATTCGTCTTTCATAATCTGCGAGACTGTTAAGTAATTGGCCTATATTCATGGTGTTATGGTAGTATTTTGAATGTCGAAGTCTGGTATTATCAATACTTTAAAATATATGAAATATATATATATATATATATATATATATATATATATATATATATATTATATATATATATATATATTTCTGGTTGTATTTTAATATATATCCGGGAGATACTATTAGTATCGTTATTCTGAAGATAAGCTCTGTTCCTATGGAACAAGCCCATCAAAGGGGCCATTGACTTGAAATTCAAGCTTCCAAAGAATAGTAATAGTAATTCAGATTCAGTGAAAAAAAATTATTTTATGTTAGAAGACAAAAAACCATAAGATTGATCTAAAAAGCGTTAAAAGGGCTTCTTATCACCTCGATCAAAGTCCTCATTACCCACTAATCAATTCTCATTCTCGTCAATTACAGTTAGTTACGGAGAACAATTCCAATTTGCTTAATTGATCTTAGGGTGGAATTGGCTAGACGTAATGCGGTGGCGCTGCTGCTGTAGTAATATAAGTCTCTCTCTCTCTCTCTCTCTCTCTCTCCTCTCTCTCTCTCTCTCTCTCTCTCTCTTTGAAGAAATGTTGCAGTGTAGCTGGTTTAGTTGGTGTTAAAAATTTAACTTTATACATAAAAATGTACTTATATATATATATATATATATATATTATATATATATATATATATATATGTATGTGTGTGTATATATATTCATATATATATATATAACTTTAAGATAGATATATATATAAATGTAGGTGTCGTGTGTTGTATATATATCTATATATATATTATACCTATAGATATGTATGTAGTATTACTGATATAATATAATTTATATACACATATGTATATAATATTACATAACTATACATATATAATTGATATATTTATACTTATACATACATGTAAATATAGGATCTAAAATAAATGTGTATATAAGTAACAAATATATGTAAATGTAATAGCCCATAATGCCCTCTTAACTTCTCAAATTCTTTGCTCTATTTTGGACACGCTTGTCACTACAAAGCCTCGAGATGAAACATCAAAGAAATATGGAAGAAATCATGATGTCTGGACATCTTGATTTCTTTCATATTTCTTTCAAGTTGGATCTCGAGGCTTTGTAGTGACAAGCGTGTCCAAAATAGAGCAAAGAATTTGAGAAGTTAAGAGGGCATTGTATCTGGTAAAAATGACCGGTAAATTCTACAAGTACATATATATGATTTACATATATATGTGTAACCTTTATTTATATGTGTGTATGTATGAGTGCAAACGCACGCAAGTATGCTTATGTACGTATGAGTAGAAATGTATGAGCACATAAACGCCCACCACTAATAAACA
>NC_087220.1:49252540-49255040 GCF_015104395.2 Macrobrachium nipponense
CCAAAACAGGGATACCTACAATTTACGAAGCTTACTAAGTCCAACTGCTGCGGAAGCAGAGACAAGAGAATTAAAAGGTTACACGGGGGCGGTAACTGGCAAAAAAAAAAAAAAAAAAAAAAAAAAAAAAAAAGATACAATTCAATAAGTCTCATTTTACTAAACAATAAAAAAATTTCCGCAAAGTGAATGTTTTTACAAAACACAAACATTGGAAAACACTGGTACCATCTTGTTAGGAAATGGTTACCTAGAAATAGTTTCAAAGGTATACTCAAGGGTATATAATCCTTTGTAGCTGTAATGTTTCACTTGAGAAGAGAGAGAGTTCGTACATTCATTTCTCATAATACATAAATGTTTCATAAAAAAATAAAAAATGTTCACTATTCATGACTGAATATTCCATATTTGTCTCTCTTGCTATAATAATCGAAGAAATGTTTACTTGTAATATATTCCCGTAATTTATGCAAACAGGTTATGAGATTGTAATGAAGCATTGTTGCATTTGCAGTTTTTAAGCAAAAATGTACCACCTGATTGATAGCGTGCATTGTTTAGCTAGCATGTTTAGCGGCTCTTTTCTATAACAGAATGTATATATACTGTGAACTCCTATCACTACTTAGGCACAGTTAATTAAGGACTGATCGGGTCCAATCGTTTTGTGTATTAAAGAGAAGCATCTTCCAGGTATAGAGTTTTTGTCCTTTTCTTATGTATTCAGCTTTATTTTAACTCCTTGGTCCATCATCTGATTTTATTCTATACTGTACTTTGATGTTTATCTTAAACTAGCTGATGAACCCGGCGTTGCTCGGGATAAAAAGGAGCATGCTGTCGGTGATGACATCCCCTATAGGGTGGTTTATGCAATCAATTTTAGCATAGGTAATCACTTGGGGTCCTGTCAAGCCAAAGGAGTTGTGAAAAATCTGAAGAGTTTGCTGTCAACTCCGAAAGTTGTAAAAGATAAGGCAGTATGACGAAGAGGGGTTAGGGCCCCCCTCAGAAACGGCCCTCAAATTTCGGATTTTGACTAAAACTCTCCTGTAGGGAGATGGGAATCTATGGTGAAAATTTGGTAGCCCTAGCTTTCATAGTCTGGGCGTGCATAACGAACAGACAGACAAACAGACGGAATGAAATTGCCTTTTATATGTATAGAATATGCGAATACCTGGGTGATGATTCATTTCTCTGTCTCTTGCTTGCTGTTGTAATATACGATTATTTTCCAACTTACATCTTTCTTCCCTTAAATGGGGGATTGGTAATCGGTATTTGGTAAGCTTGGCTGAAGCTGTTGTTTATTTGAGAAGCAAGTTCATGCTAAGCCTGTCCTTAAAAAGGGATACTGTCCTAACCTTATATAATGTTGCCTTATATAATGGCCAGTGTCCTCAAAAATTATCCTGAAGACACTGAGTTACGTCAGTTGATAAAGATTATTTAAATTTACAGAGAACAAAGTTTCACCTAATGTAATGCCCATTGCAGTGGCGGATTTAAAGTGGGGCCCACCTGGTCATGTGCCCCCCCCCCCTCCGCGCGATAGATATGAATAATAGAACAGTGTATTTTTTAATCATTATTAGTAGCAAAAAGTTGCCTAATTAATTATTATTTTAACACTGTACAGCAAAAAAACAATAACAACAACTACTGTGTGTATATACGTAGATATGTGTAGACATATATAAGTATTGATATACATGTACCGTATTTATGTACATGTTATAAATATATATATATATATATATATATATATAATATATATATATATATATATATATAATGTATGTATGTAAGATGGAACAGAGGACCAGGAGTGCCAATAAAATGTAAACGCTCCCCATAGGCTTGGAAGGAAAGTAGCTTGGCATTAGGCCTCCTCCGCTAGAGCGATCAAAGCTTGACTAACGCGAGACGGGACGAGCCGACTCGTGTCTCCACCGTCGTAAAAAGGAGAAGAATATCTCGCTCTCGATACGCGCCACAAGGGGAAAGAAAAAAAACACTCCTGATGCCGCATAAAAAGAAGCATTACTTCGCTTCCCCCAAACCCATTCTCCTTCCCCCAAAACACAGACGCACATACTCCCCGAAGATGAGTCTTTTAGGCCTACCAAAATATATATATAAGAATCTCGAAACTCAGACGAAATGTCGATGTCCTGGTGATCAAATCTGTATTTATGTCTTGTGTCAGAGACATCTAGTCTCAGGGAGAAAATGACATTCTCTCTCTCTCTCTCTCTCTCTCTCTCTCTCTCTCTCTCTTCTCTCTCAGAGCATCGTCAGGCATTCAGAAATGTGCCTCTCGGGACATTTCCTATGCTGCGAACAGTGCCAATTCTGTGACGTCATCGGAAGTGAAGTCAAACTTATGTTGATCTTTTGGCTCCGTGGCTTTATTCCTGGGCTTTCTGCCATGCGTCTCGCTTGCTTGCATTAGCATTCATGAATATATATCATACATACACTATATCTTTAT
>NC_087220.1:49262540-49290651 GCF_015104395.2 Macrobrachium nipponense
CCCAGGTCCCTCGTGTGAGGCACCCTATAATGTCTACCAGAGAGTTGCTAGTACATCTTCCGGTATATTTTGCATCTTCCAATCTTGGATGGTCTGGGATGCAGTTTAGATATTTGTCGAGCTTATTCTTAAACACATCTACGCTCACTCCTGATATATTCCTCAGATGAGCTGGCAACGCATTGATAGACGCTGCATTATCGATGCTGGTGCGTAGTGGATTAATGTCCTGTGTGCTTTCCTTTATTTTTCCTGGTATATTTTGGGCACTATTAATCTACCTCTTGCTTGCTCTTTCTGATATTTTTAGTTCCATGATATTTTCTGCTATTCCTTCTATCTGTTTCCATGCCTGAATTATCATGTAGCGTTTCTCTTCTACCTTTCTAGACTATATAATTTTAAGAATTGTAGTCTTTCCAGTAGTCTAGGTCCTTAACTTCTTCTATTCTAGCTGTAAAGGACCTTTGTACACTCTCTATTTGTGCAATATCCTTTTGATAGTGTGGGTACCATATCATATTGCAATATTCAAGTGGACTACGAACATATGTTTTATAAAGCATAATCATGTGTTCAGCTTTTCTTGTTTTGAAGTGCCGTAACAACATTCCATTTTTGCTTTACATTTGCCAACAGAGTTGCTATTTGATCATTGCATAACATGTTCCTATTCATCATCACACCAAGGTCTTTAACTGCTTCCTTATTTGTGATGGTCTCATTATTAGGTCCCTTATATGCATATAGCTTTCTTTCTCTGTCTCCATAATTTATTGATTCAAATTTATCAGAGTTAAATACCATCCTATTTACCTCTGCCCAATCATATACTTTGTTAAGGTCTCTTTGTAGAGCGTTTCCTATCTTCATCACAAGTAATTTCTCTACTTATTCTTGTGTCATCTGCGAAACTACTCACTACGAATCCTTCACATTATTGTCTATGTCTTCAATCATAATAACAAACAGTATTGCAGCTAACACCGTACCTTGCGGCACACCGGATATTACCTTGACTTCATCCGATTTCTCGTCGTTTGCAATAACTATCTGTTTTCTGTTGTGTAAAAATTCTTTTAACCATCTCCTACTTTATCCACGATATTGTGTTTTCTAATTTTCTTCGCTAATATATTATGGTCTACTTTATCAAAAGCTTTTGCTTTTCAAAGTCTAAATAACCACATCTGTTTCATTTCCGCTTTTCATATTTTTGAATATGTTCTCACGGTGGACTAACAGTTGGGTTGTGTACTTTTTCCGGGTACGAAACCACCATGTTGTCCTTTATTAAACAAATATTTTTTATTAAATGTTTCATAATATTTTTCTTCATTACCCTTCCTTTCATACACTTTCATAATATGTGATTTTGTTTAGACTCACAGGCCTATAATTACTTGCCTCTAGTCTTGCTCCACTTTTGAAAGTAGGGGTAATATATGCTAATTTGTGCTCATCATAATCTTGCCTGTATCTACACTTTGTCTTAATAATATTGCAAGTGGCTTTGCGATAGAATGAACTACTTTCTTTAACAAAATAGCAGAATTGTCCATCCGGCCCTGCAGCAGCTCCATTTTTAATTTCATTAATAGCCTGCACAATATCAGCTTCATTAATATCTATGTCAGCTAAATATTCACTATTTTCATCCCTTACTTCTATATCATTATCTTCATTATCTATTCTAGGGTGACTTCTCTCTTATATCGTTCTGCCAGTATGTTGCAAATTTCCTTTTTTTCATTCGTTAATCTCCCTTCAATTCTCAGAGGGCCTATTTCTTCTTCTTTTATTCATCTTCTTCGCATATGAGTATAATAGCTTGGGGTTTTGCTTGATATTTAATAGGGTTTTTTCTTCCAAGTCCCGTTTTCATTTTCTTTGATTGTATAATCTTTTGTTCTGCATTTTCTATCTTACTTTTTAGTTCTATAACTTTCCATGCATTTTTTTCTTTTGCAAGACCTTTTTTCCACTTTCTGATTTTCTGGAACAAGATCCTTCTGTCTCTTGTATGCATGAATGATGTTTACTTTTCTTCTTCGGTATATATTTTTCCACTATTTTCTCCAATATTTTATATAATATCTCCGTATTTACCCTTATGTCATCTACTTACGAAAATGTTACCAATCTTTGTTTAATTCTTCATTAATTTTTCTGACATTTTTATATTTTTACTGTAAAGTTGTATTTTCCATATCCTTCCCACTTTTTGTTCATTTCTTGCTTATCTCTATTTTCACTTGCTTTGGATGAACTGTTAATTCTATGACATTATGGTCTGAAATATTCGCATTATAAACTATTATTTCTTTAACATAATTCATCTCGTTCACAAATACTAGGTCTAAAGTATTTTCCTTTCTTGTTGGCAGGTGATTTATTTGTTGAATGTTGTATTCTAGTAGCATATCTAATAGCTTTTCAAATTGCCTCTTATCTTCTGCACTACTATTACTCTCTTTTTTATATGTATAAGTACAACCACAATCTCCTATTCGTTCTTTCCATTCTACGAAAGGAAGTTGAAGTCACCAGATAGGAGAATAGTCCAGTCCTTGTGATTTCTACATATATCGTCCAATTTTTTTCAATTATTAAGTCAAACTCTTTAGTATTAGGAGGTCTATATATTACTATGTTCATCAATTTTTCAGATTCAAATTCTACCGCTATTAGTTCACATTCTGAGTTACTATATTTCTCATATATTTTTCCTTGTTTTTTGTCTTTCCCATATATTGCGGTTCCCCCTTGATTCCTATTTTTCTATCTGATCTATAAGTTTTGGAACCCTTTTATTTGATCATCATTGCCCAGTCTCCTGGGAATACCAGGTTTCACTTATATTCATTATATCTATTTTCTTTTTCATTTTGGGTTAGTTCTTCTAAGTACTCTATTTTTCTTTTTGAGTTACTCGTAACTAACCCTGCGCATTCATCACTATGATGGTTTGCATGTTTTCTCCTTTATTTAATACTGGTAGTAATAAGGATTTTTCCCATGTCTCTTTCCTGTTCGTTGGATGTTGTTCTTTTTTTCATTTCCAGAAATTCTGACATTAAAAAAACCAAAATCCAACTTTTCCATAATATTTGATCTTCCTTCATCATATTATTCATTTTGTGTCTGAATCTGCAATTTTCTCCGTTTCTGCAATATCCTCTTGCATAATAAATACAGTTATTATCTCTTGGGTATAATTTCGGAGCTGATGCTTTGAAATTTTTTGCTGCACTCGCTATCTCATTGGTCTATCTCATTGGTGGTTTGCTTTTCTCTTTTACCTGATATTCTTGATTTCTCTCTTTATTTGTTTCTTTCTTATTTGGATTTTATTACTTGGTTGGTTATTTATTTGATTATGATTCATGGCTACAGGGTGCATATATTTGCATTTTTTGTCGAACTTACATCCTTTTCCTTCTTTTAGGTTTTTACATATTTTTGGATGCAGATCTCTGCAATCATCCCCATATCCATCTAAGTATGCACATTTACCATATATTTCATAGTTTTGACATATCTTAGGATGTTTGTATAACATCTTTCTCCAAATCTGCAATTCCCTCTTTTCAAAAGGTTGCAGATTTTGTCTTTCTTGTCTATTTTTTCCTCTTTCCCGTCATTGTATAGATCTGGGTAGAGCCTCTTCGGGATTTGCTTTTCTGTTGTCATATCGTACTTTATTTCTTCGTAGGTATGCTGCTTTATTGCCTCATATGTAGTATCAATGAGTATCTCTGCATCCATACTTTTATCTTGTTCTTTGTTTTCCTTATTTTTTTCTGTCATTTCATTTTTGTTTACTTCTCTTCCGTTTTCCTCTTCTTCTTTTTCTTCTTCTTCTTCCTCTTTCTCTTCTTCTTCATCCTCAACTATTTGTACATTCAATCTTGATTTAATAACATTGTCTATCCATGATAGACATGTTGAACAAAAAATTCTTGTATCTTTTCTCAAATCTTGTATTACATCAGCACACTGTGGATGGGTCGGAATGTTGCATGCAGCACATTTTCTGATTAGGTTTTGTGGATTGACTATGCTATACCAACCTTACACAGTTTGCATGCTTTTGGCATTCTTTTTCCTAATGCATCAATTAGGATATTCACAAGATTCACCTTATTCATTTTCTTTGTCGGAATATGTTGGTTTATGTATATTTTCTTTATGAGTCTCTTGACCACTTGGATTTTATTTGGAACTTCTTCAATTATTTTCAAGATGTTTTCATTAGATTTGTTCCAGTTTGAAGGATTATATCCTTCTAATATATCTATGAATGCTTTTGTATCTTTTTGGTTAGGACTGTTGCTGATTTCATAGATGAGAAATGCCAGTTTCCCTTCCTGCTACCTCATCGTATTGCGAATCTGCTAGACACGCCAAATTACGCCACCTCTTCCCGCAGTTGGAACTTACTGCCATCTTGTTCTGATTTATAGTATTACACTTGATAAACTAACTTAGAAGACGCTTTATCCCACTATTTTCACACTAATCTTATCACCGATAGTTCACGAACACTTCTAGATATTTCTCAAATTCTAGTCGTATGTTAAACTTGTGATATCTGTTGATTAATCTGACTTCACGCGGGTACGACTCACCAAGCAAGATGGCTACTTACGAGAGAGAGAGAGAGAGAGAGAGAGAGAGAGAGAGAGAGAGATTTATAATTAGAATAATCTAGGGAATGTAAAAAGCAGAGATTCAAAATACCAATGAATACAGAAAGACCCATTTAGGAATGATCGATCCATCCATTGCCCAAGCGAATTCGTGAGAGCCTGCTTCAACTGGCATACTAAGCAACTGCCATTGTTACTAAGCAGGTAGATCACCATTTCATTCGGGTCTAAGCAGCAATTTTTCGATTCTTTACATTTAAAGCCATTTAAAGAAATAAGAAAAATTAGAAAAGGGAACTTTTGCCTAGCAAGTTCCGTTCTCTGTCGATCTCTTTCATCCTGGTTGTTTTTTTCAAGGCCCGTTCTTTGTGATATATATTTTTTCCCCTTTTTTAACCCAATTTCCGGCAAAGTTAGGTGAGAGTAGTATATATTGCCTTTTCAAGGCTGCTGGGTCACAGAGCGAATATGAACTCGGTTGTTTTCCCTTTATGACCGGTAAATGTCCCAGATTTTATTGAGTTTGTGTGTGTGTGTTTGTACACAATCGCACACAAACATTTACGCAGGAAGATTGTAACTATGTGGGTAAATTATGTTGTGTTGGTGACATTGATTGATTGTTGGAGAAAATGTTATGGTAGTTTCTGTATGATTCGTGTAAAAAAAAATAAGAAAGAAAGAGCGCTTTAGTGTTGGAGGATATTATTGAGTTGTTGAAAATGCAATGAGAGGGCATTCAAACGGCGAGAGTTGTGAGCGCACCATGAGCGGTAATGCTTTATGAATCCAGTGTTGTTTATGTCGGTATTTATTTACTTATTCTATCTTATTTCATTGCTGATTCGACAGTCAGAACACGTTTAAGATACTCGACTTTAATGGGCTTTGTGTAACTAGTGTACACAAAGTCCTTCCTCAAACAACAAAATGGAATGAGAGAGAGAGAGAGAGAGAGAGAGAGAGAGAGAGAGAGAGAGAGAGAGAGAGAGAGAGAGAGAGAGAGCCATAGCTCTCTTGGACAGTTCATATGACTTCATCTCAGTGATGTGGCTGATTGATATTCCTTATATTAGCTTCATTCAAAAATAAATACTATTTTTCAGATTTCCGTTCACAGCAGATTTTGAGTTTTTTTCCTGTGTAAATTTATGTTTGACATTTGACCAGTATGAACTTTACTTTATTATTCATATGGGCCTAATTACTGGATGTTGCATGAAAGACAAGAACTCTTTATCTAGCACAGTATAAATGTTGTGGCCCAAGTCAAGTTGCTGTTTGACCTTTGCCCTCAATGTGTGACCTTGACCTCTTTCTACATAATGCCCTTCAGTAATGGATTAAACATGCCAAATATGAATCCTTTATCGTGCGCAGTATGAATATTATGTAGTGGCCAAAGTCACGACCTTGTTTGACCTTTGGCCTCCGGTTGTGACCATGATATCTCTGATGGATCTCAAATCATTGTTTTTTAAAAGCTGCATGTGTCAGCACATCTTTCATATTATCTGTACTATATATACAGTACACACTTTTCACCAATTTATCGTCCTCGCTTTACATATAAAAATTCGTGTTTGTCTGTGTGTGCGCGCGCGCTTTTGTAAATGAATGCGTCCCTTGGGAAATGAAAGTTCCTTCTCACTTCGGATGCTAAAAACTCGACCCCGCCATAAGGCGAGTCTTTGTAATGCTCCTGGTGAATAGATAATGACTTTTCGTAACTTTTCTCCGCCAGTGCGGAATGCCTTTCCTTAATTATCTCTCTCACTCTCTCTAGAAAGAAAGGAAGAAGCGAGGAAGAGCTGAAGGTGTCTTCGCCTAATTTATCCACTTCTGTCTTCTAGGAAATGTCTTAATAACATTCTTGGTCTTATTGTTCATAGACTTTTTTCTACTTTTGTTAAGGCTGTTGTTTTTAAGAACGATTTTATTACGGCTGGTTTGGGACGATGTTATTTATCTTTTGGGAAGTGATGATATTTGTAATTAAGTTTTCATTTATTCAAATACGTACACTGGTGTGCCTATTACTCGTTTTTACTTAATTTATTACGATTTTTTTTTACATTGTGGTGATTTTTTTTGCAGACTAAGGTATGTACCTCTCAAGTTTAATAATCTTCCAACGTCTTATGCATAAATATTATAAACATGTCTTTCTCTCTCTCTCTTTTCCTGTAATTGAATTCTTAGTGCATGTAATGGTAAATGTAATATCTCTTACCTGTCTGTCTGTCTTTCTATTTATTAACTACGCAAATGCTTTGTGTATGTCATAAAACCGTTCTGTCTCCCCTCCCCATCTTAGCTTGTAACTGAATAAGTACTGTGTGTAATAACAAAAATTCTTTTTCTCTCTCCTTTTTCTAACATACAAAGCATGTTCTCTCTCTCTCTCTCTCACTCACTCTGTAAAGGAAAAGAGAATTTGCAACGAGCATATTTATAAAAGTTTCCAGCCATTATTGTTGGCGAACTTTTTCTTCTCCTGTGGGAGTTCCACGTTCATTTTCACTTAGATGAAACCTCGAGTGGTGGCGGCAACGCGTCCTGCCTCGCACTATTATGATTATTTTTTTCTGATTTCATTTTTTTGTTTTGTTTTCTTGACTTTTTATTAAAAATAGCAAGCCGAGTTTAGTTAGAAAAAAAAAAAAACGTTAGGTAAACGCTTATGGAATATGTCACTGATGTGGGTTATGTTCGCTTGAATTAGAGAAAACTTCAAGTACGTATTAAGAGTTTTGTGTTATTTATACAAGTAAAGATTGCAAGAGTTCTAGAGCCACAAAAACACATTTGAAAGTGACCTTAATATCACATAAAGAAAGCCATCAGAAAACATTGCAAGATGACCTTGAATACCCTTTTAAGGTCAACGGGTACGTACACCAAACTGCGACGGCAAATATTAAAAAAATGACCATCCAAAGACCTTCATTATGTCATGTTATATACCAAAGCCATCAATGCGTATTTGACAAATGGCCTTGATTAGACCCTCAGAGGTCAAGATAAGGCAGACACCAAATAACCCCTAGAGAATCTTTAGTAGGTCACAAAATATGAAGCACCGCACTTAAAGTTCAATTGAACTGAGGAACTTGAATGCTGTAGTTCCAGTTTTCAACAAATATTTTAGAGTGAGGTCACAAGCCCCATGCCTATCTCTAACCTACCTGCAACCCCCCACAGTCAAGTAATTGCCAGGGTAATTCTTGCATTGCTCCACCTCATGAGTCATGAGGGATTAAACCTTGGCCTCTGTCTCACTATTAAAACCCTTGCCTTGCTCTTATATCAACACTGTACTGCTGTTAATGCATAAACCAACCAACTGTTACTCACCACATTCCCCTTACTGAACACGACCTTTCCAAACAAATTCTCAAAAGACTATCCATTCTATTTACTTCAGAAAATATGTCACCTACTAATGCATTTTAATCACCTAACACAATCATAGACCTACACTGCCAAAAATACCCTCTTTCACTTTTTCCATTTTTGGGTCTTACACACTAACTTCTGCCACACTCAAAGATACACAACCTCTAGTCTAAAGGTTTGTAGATATTACGTCTGCAGTGAATACCAGGGCTGCAAGAACTTGAAAAAATTTTCAAGGTCTTAAAAAATTCACCATGATCTTGAAATCTTGAAAGAAAAAATGAAAATTACTCGAATCTTGACAAAAAACTGATTGGAAAAAGTCATAAAAAAATATCAGTTATCAGTGAGAGAGAGAGAGAGAGAGAGAGAGAGAGAGAGAGAGATCCATCTTGGTGGTAGGTGTGAGGGACTTCTTTTGACAGAGAGCTTAATAGAGAATGAAAGCAGGTTTCGTTCTGATTGTTTAGGGTTCCTCTCAAAGCTTACTTCACAAATGCAAAAAAATATTTCCTTTTGAAGAGGACAGCATCATTGCTTTGTTGCAGAACATGGATCCAAAGATAGCAACAAGTATTGACAGACCACTCAAGTCCATCAGTAAACTTGCAGTGAACTTTCCATCTTTAGTAGCTGAGCGTGAACTCGATGACTTACAAGATGAATGGAGGGCTCTTATTTACTCAAAGGAGGCAGCGATGCCTATGCTTACAAAAGAAGAAGTCCTGGCATTTTGGTATGGGTTACAGAATGTGGTTGATGGCAGTGGTATGGCAAAATTTAGATTGCTATCTAAATTTATGTGTGATCTCCTTGTACTACCACATTCATCAGCCTGCGTGGAAAAAATATTTTTACAACTGAATCAAGTTAAAAACATAACAAACAAACTCTCTTAAAAGTCAGAATGTTGCAGGTAAGCTTCTTGCAAAGCAAGCTATAACTCGGCAAAATGTTGAATGTTACTCATGGACACCACCAAAATGTGTCATTGAAGATGTGAAAAAGTAGCCGAATGCTACAGAAGATATAAAGAAAGTCTTTCAAACAAGCCCTCAGTATGTTTACTCTAAATTAAGGCTCTGACAGTGAAGAATATATTTAATTGTTTAAGTATGTAGGCTATCCTGCAATTCAATATTGTTTCCTTAGTTCCTTTAAATATGCAAAATTATTTTTTGGTTTCTTTCATAAAGGTAAATTGTCTTTAATTTGCTCCTTCAATTTACAGAATTCTGTACCATTTGAGCCAAAGTTACAATAAATAAAAATGATTCTAGATAAACTTGTTTATAAAGTTGCATGCTATACTAGTACCTTGGACATTTTTTACTGATCTTGAAAGAAATTTGAGGTACACCTTGAAAGTTTTCATTTTGGTCGCTGGCAGCACTGGTGAATACTATAACACTGATCTTTCTATAAGTTGGGAAAACAATACTTAAAAATTGTAAAATAATTGTAAAGTAGATTTTATCCTATTGAACAAATACCTACAAGACTTCAATATGGTATGTCATTTTTCCTTCCATTCATCACAACTAATTCGTATGAGGTCTATATTATCTGATAACTTTTTTATAGAAATACCTCGATGTAACCCTTTTAACCTTTAATACTGTATGTTAGTTTATTATCGCTGTCAGATATAAAATGAACAGTAACTTTTGTATAAACTTTGTTCAGAAAGAAGAAAAGAATCCTTACATTATTATACTTGAGGATTATTGAAAGCAGATAGTCCATATTACTGTTTATTGTGACAAAAGAGACATTAATAATACATGCACATCTTTGGTCCTTGGTTGTAACTGTCTTCTAATTGTCACTGAGGAAATACCTGAACAGACAAATTGAAAGATCCATTCATGACAAAATAAGCCTCATCTACTTCGCATAGCATTTTTTTCAGTTCGAATAACTAGGGATAGCATCATATAGAACCAATTTCCAAGTAAAAATAACGGAAAGTTATAAGTTCCGTGCTGGTAGCATTGTCATTCATAGGTGTATTCTACCGGAAACAAATTCCAACACTCGGAATTATCACTTGGAAATTATTTCTCTCAGTCACATACCCTCTAATAACCACATCTTCTCTACAGTGTGGTGTAGATGGACAATGTAAAACTTTTATTAAATAGCAAAGGTACTGGTAGGTCTCCTAATAGAAAAATCATACAAAAACCACTCACACCAGGAGAATACAAAAGCTCTTACGAAGAAATAAGTGCATTACGCATCATTAACTCTGTTAATATGAATTATTGTCAACACTTTGAAAAACTAATACAACTTATAAATGAAGCAACTTCATTTTGAGAATCCTTGTTCCTTGTAATCTGATTGCCTAAAAGCCATTCTTGCATTAAAGTGCAACAGCTATCATAAATAGTTTTATAAATATCAGACAAAAATAAAACTCCCATTAAAAACCCCATTTTCACTGTAACTTTAATGTACTGAAAATATTTATCACTTAATAAGAAGAAATATTAATTTTGATTATCATTATTACAGTACAGGTAATTTTTCTTGATCTGGGTATTAAAAATAGTACTGGTTCTCATCTTTAACATTCACACTTTAGTCATTTGAATGAGATGCTTATACTCTTCCATAGTCATTTACAAGAATTTTTGATTTTATATTTCAAATGATCTAATACAAAAGTACACTAATGTCATGGAGGTGCTTTTATCATTTTAATTACAAAGAAAGACTCCTACAATTAAAATCATCTTTAATTACACAGTAATTCTGTGTAAGAGTGATATACCAAAGTCTCATCCTCTCACATAAAATGATAAAGTTTTTGGCATTCACTCTCAATCGTTTATTAAAGGAAAACATTGTCATCTGCACAACATTTTTGCTTGCATAAACCCTTGTCTTCCTTTTTATCAAAACGTTTTCTACAAAAGTAGCCAAATAGCTGAATGAAACTGAGTTTAGATTTATAGATTTACATATTTTTTCAAGATTTCTAAGACATTTACTAATGCATAGTTTGCGACCATGTAGCCGTAGGTTTCATTTATATTTTTCAACAATGCATGGCCTACATTTAAAACTCATTTTCAGATTTTCTGTTTCATCAGGGAAGCAATCTAAATTCCAGCTGTTAAAAATGAAGAAGCAGTGTCCTGAGTGAATAGTTTACAAATCTATAGGACCTTGTTTTAAGTGCTCCCAAAGTAATAATCTTGTTAGAGATGTGCTTTATTACATTTGACATAATTTCATGTGAAAGAACAACTAGGTTAAGTGCAGTTTAGGTATTGTATAACACTAGACAATATTATACCGCAATATAAATAATGTGCAAAAGTAGTATTATACAAAATGTTAGTGCTTGTGCATGAATGATCATCCTGAGATAACGTGAGTAGTGTTAGTGCTTACACTGACATTGAAATTGACCCAAACAATTATTGCATAATACCGTAATGTGTAGATATAGTTTGCATTATGGACAAATCTTGTGAGTGTGTGGATTACAATAGTTCAGCTTCAATTTGAACAAAGATTGCTTGGTATTCATTTAGTTTGTTTTGAGCCTCAATTACAATAGTATTTCTTGTACAAAGATCAATCAGAAATCAGAGTATCCAAACAGAATTTAAGGAGACTGAAAGTGAACTCATCCCAAATTTGTCACATTTTTAAGTATCTTTAATAATTTAAAGGTTTAAATACTATTTTTTTAGGCTATCCTGCGGACATCCTGTATTCGATGGTTAAACTGCCAAAGTAGCTTTTATATTTCCCTGAATAAACCCTACATAGCAGATTCATTTACCATAAACAGTTAATTGCAAATTATTCTAATCATCACCTTGATTAAATTTTAATACAAATGTATACATAAGCAAGTGGCTATTATACCTTATTCTGGTTTTTCTCTATAATTACAGTAACATCTGCACCTAAACACTCTAGGTCTTGACAGTAACTTCACTTTTCACTCCTGAGAAATAGTTATAGATATAGTCCCCCAATAAGAGCTATTAATCATGTTAACATCAATCCTAGTCATACAGTAACTTGTTGAAAAGCACCATTTAATTTTTTAATTATAATTTTGAAGTATCTGAATATCCCTCATTAATGTTACACTGTCGATCAGTTTTAATGGAATGGGAACAGAAAACATTCCACTGATATACATTGTATGACAGGCATACAATGTGCACAGATATAAGTGTTGAAATTGTATCTAAAAAACAAATGCTAAGAAATATAAAAACAGTGAATGCTGAAAATTAGAGTAAAATTATTTTAATGAAGAATTGTTTTACTGTGACAGTAATTTTAGGAACTTACTATATTACAAAAAAGAAGAGGGAAGGAATGAAAGAGAGGTCTCACTCAATAGGAAAAAATTCAACGGCTCCCTTGAAGATGAAAGATTACGATAACTAAGAAATATAGGGCAAAAATTAATAAAGCTTCATTATAGCTTTCATAAATGTTTCAAATAAATTTACAGGACATAAATCTGACTTTTTGAGACTAGGATTTCAATACTTTTTGACCCATAAGGTAGTATACAACCTTCTGTAGATGGGCTCAAGGGTCACACTGGTGCCCCCTTAACCCTAGGTAGTACATTGTTTTCTGCCTTTTACTTTTCGTACATTCCCGTTATTTTCTTCCCACCTGCCTGTCCGACATCTTTAGCTTTACCATAAATAAATCATTTGGTATGCCCTGTGAGAGTCTAGAATTTCATTTGGTGGTGTCAGTGAACTACAGTACTACTTTGTAATAAGATGTTTTTGAGACAATGAAAAAGAAAACTTTTAAGATCTTAATTCACAGTTTATGAGAGGATAACAGCTTATTAATAATATAACAGTTGTGCAAGCAGAATTGATTCGTAAATTAAACATATCATTTACAAAAGCTCTACATACAGTCTGTCAATGAGTGAAATACTTAAGGTATGAAATACTGAAAAATTTGGTGGTACCTGCTGACTGTCAGTCCAAATATTGTGATAAACATTGAAAACAAAGAACCCAAACAATATCTCACATAAAGTAATACGTATATGTACTGTACTGTAGTATCACTCATATGCCCCCCATAGTATCAAAAGAAATTGGTATAAAGGAAAAGGAACTTTGTTTCACTTAGAGTTGAATATTAAACATTTATCAACAGACAAGAGGTAAAGCTACAACAAGTAACAAATATATACTGTTCACATAATAACAAATTAGTTGAAAACAACCTTTCCAACATATAGACTAAGAAACAGAGTACAGTACGTACAATATGATTCATTATTATACTGTGCTAGTATAGATCTAAATAATGTACATATAAAATATATATGAAATGTATATAAATGGATGCATTACCAAACAAGTAGACTTGTTGAATATTGACTAAATACATAATAACACATCATCTTTCTCATACAACAAAATTTCATTTATATGGCTGCCTGAGCATCCAAACTTTTATTTATAAATTTAGATTTGTGTACGGATCAATTTTGATATTTTCATCAATTTGCTTATTCCATTTATTCAGTTTTATTTTTATAATATGTACACTATTTGTCTCGTAATTTTTTCGGAATAGGCAGCCATACATATGAAAACCTCTTTACGTATTTGCAATTCCACATATGATTCTTGCATGTATAATCCATACTTAATTAATTCTCTAGTTTATTGCAGTAGTTCTTTGGAAACTCTCAGAAACGGCGTCTAAGTATTTTTAGGTCTTCACTCTTTATACAGTATTTAGTTTCAGTGCAGTTGCATAAAGGAAAATAGGATGTAAAGACTTTTATGTCCTTATCTTTGTAATATACATTTTGAGTTAAGTTAACGATCAATTTTTAAAAAATTTCAACAAAACTTCAACAAAAACAGTCATGATGAATACAATGGCACGTGTCACCTTCTTTACCTGATGTTCATTATCACTACTAGCAAAATTAATAACCCTGAGAAGCATAAATTATATCACCTCAACCACCTTGTATTAACAGATTCCATTGCTGGACTACAATTGTAATAATTACATTATTATATAATTTACAAGATCTGTAAATATAAACCAATGACCTGGGGTCATGGCATTAGGAGGGTTCTACGTGACCAAAGCAGACCTAGATTACGCTATGCGCTGTCTGCAGTAGCCTGATCTAGCTCAAAGCTTTGTCAACATTTTTATGTTATGATAACTTTGCACAACAACTTCCATGGGAAGCGGTTGACCTGTTAACCTACGCCGGAAACTTGTAACTTCCGAGCCGGCAGACTACGTATGTGTTTTTATATGAATTGCTGAGATAGCTAATGTTCCGCTATCGACGCGATGCTTTAGAATGGCAGTTCCACGCCAACGATCAAACATATCGGTCGTCCGACCGAGCTGCATCTCCTAGTATGGAGTTACAGAATAAAGTTGTTATCTTGTCAACTTGCCTGTTTGAATCATCTCCTCTAGTCAAGGAAGAACCTCTCTACTAAGATATCCAAGGGAGATGAGAGGAACCAAAAATTACTTACGAATGACAGTCGTAAGGAAAGAACAAAAAGTCTATCGCCAAGCGATAAGACATTAGAAGTGGTGGCAGCGTATAAACGAAGAACATAATTAACAAGACCCATATCAGCCGACCGAAGGTCTACAAGAACTAACTTCCACCTTCAACATCAAACTAAACAGAGGTAACGGGATCTTCAATCAACGCAACAGTTTATGAAGACGCAACTATGTCCTTCATCGAGAGGAATACAAGCATTTAACACTGACGTTTGAGCAACTGTTGTCACTTATCTTCGAGAATCTACACCGGACGAGGGCAGCATCGAACATCAACGGAAAGAAAGAAAACAAAACACAGGGAACATCACCCGATCTAGCAAGGACGGAGGCTGTGACGTCATCATCTTGGACTTCCCCGCGCATCGTGCAACCGAGAGAATGGCCGTGACGTCATCACGACTTCCGACGCGAGACGTGGACAGGAACTGAGACGTCATCCCATGTCAAACAATCCTTCGCAATATAATCTGGAGCTAAGTACCATTTTTATCTATTCAGGTCTTTTCCTCAGTGAAGTGTTGTTCATCAGAGTCGATCGTCCAGTATTCTGGGGGTGAGTTGTTCGCCATATTAATCTTCCTTCATTACAGAACCAATCTTCAAACTACGAGGTTCTCGCCCGCAGATTAATTTTTTTTCTTTTCTAGTTGTCATTAACCATTTCTTGCAGGAATTCTCCGTATAATATTTTATCATATTATCTGTATTTTTGTATCTTTTGGGGGATTTTTCCTATTATTATAACACACTTATACAGTACATTGCTTATGCGTTTACGTAGTGGTCGAGTGTACTCTTATAGATATTTTGATAGGATTGCAAGGAATAGAAGTGATAAGAAAAAAGTGAAAGCCGAAATGGCAACTACTCCGGCTGGCAACCCCAACGTGGTGACTCTCGTTAGCGCGAGGTCAGCGATTGTCCCTTTTCAAGGTCGGGTCAATGGGTTCCTGCCTCAAAAATGTTGAGGCATGGATCTCATCTGTAGACGCTCATTTAAATGCAAAAAGCATCACAGACCCAGCAGTACAATTACAGGAGGCCAAGAGCTTCGTTGACTTTGCGAAAGGCGACGCAAGTGCGTATCTAAGGGGGGTTTCTTTCCAAGAAGCGCTTACATGGGACGAGTTCAAAATTAGATTACGTTGCCGTGTTTTATGGGGGTGAAGAGGCTTTAGATGTAGTATTGGCCTTGAGAAATATCCTTAACCAAGCCTCCATGACTCAGCTCAATGTTGTCGAGCGGGCGGCGCTAATTGCCGACCGGCTAAATGAATATCAGGATAGTTTAAGTACCTCCGGTGGGTTTGCGGTGCTAATATCAAAGTGAAAGATTTTATCCGTTTGATCTACCTTACGTCTATCACTGCAATGTTGCCTGAAGCGTTAGTAAGGTGTTTTGATAAAAAATTGCAGCCCGACAGTACGGAATTAGATGTGTATAAACAAATCAAAAAACACATGTCTAAATGTACCGACCTAGATCCTTCGCTCATTCAAGTTTTTGCAAAAAATGAGAACAAGCCACAACAAGTAAATGTGGTACATAATAATTAATCAAGTTGCAGGGATGGTTTGTTATAACTGTAAACGACCAGGTCACATGATTTCAGACTGTCGGACGCGTTTTGTTTTTCAATACACAATAGTTCAACTCATTCATATAACCGTTGCTACTCGAAGAATTCAACTGCAAAATGCTACAAACACGCAACCAGTTGCCAGTGCAATAAAAAGAAGGGTCCTCAGTACTATAAGAAGAAACAACCAAACGGAAATTCTGCACAACAGCAGAAACAAACAAATCGTGCTTCAGGTACCTCTGTTCCTGGGCCGTCTAGCCAGAACTCGCAAGGGCAAGCGAATTTTCAGGGTGTGATAAACAAAACAAATACCACGTAGTTCACTGCCAAGGGGGAGAGGGCGATGTTGGGTCATCAATATCAACATCTTTTGTATCAAATAATCAGTTTAATCATTTATCAGATCATTGTGAGACAATTGATTTTCCTATGAAACACACGGCCGAATCAAAAAAATCTGTGCAGGTTCCCGTAGATTTGCAACAAATTCATGCAATTATTAGTCAAAAACGAGTTGCGACCAACCTTACATGCAGTAAATTTGGGACCATAAGTCATTCACTTTGTTCTTGATTCTGGTAGTCCACGTAATATAATGGATTTAAGGACTCATCATTTACTCTTTTCAAATTTCCCTATAGAAAAGTCCCGGAATAAGGCTCTCAGGCATTGGGAATAATGAATTAAATGTTGTGGGCGTAACTCATGTACAGTACAAGGTCGGTAAGCGCACGTTTGCTGATACCTTTGTCGTTGTACAAAAACATTAATATGTATCCCGCAGTAATTATCGGATACCCGTCTATGGGCACTCAAAATATTATCTTAGCACCTGCAAAACACGGCGTGTATATCAAAGGGAAATTCTATAGGTCTTCTAATACCTTAAAATCAGTTTTAGATAATAAAGAGACAGGCAGAGTTGTCACTTACATTACGGAACCAATCACCTGTCTCATGAACCAAGAAATAATACAGGCAACCCAACAGAACTCTCGCTCACCCGTAATATCAGCTTGCACGCAAACTCTCGAGCCTAACGTAGAACTTCAAATATATTAGTGCGTGTAAAGAGAACCTTGCCAGGATCTGAAACATTAATCCTTTCCGAAACTCTGAAAACACACGGATTATCCGTCACACAAGCCGTTTATACAGTCGGCTCACAACAACAATGTAACATCGAGTCTGTAATCATTGAATACCACTTTAGTAATCCACAAAAATCAACATATCTGGATGCCGAAGTTTATAAACATCGCATTCTTACCGTAGCTGAGATAAATCACGCTCAATCAGTCGCGGATGAACCCCTGTTGCAATCTATAAAGAACAAAATCAATCAGGACATTCAAGAAGAAGAAATTCAGCAGAAATTTTGAATCTGTTAACTAAATATCATGATGTTTTTTCCACTACGGATGGAACCTTAGGAAAAACGGATGTCATCGAGCATCAAATCAGGCTCAAGGACAACAGAAAGTAATCTATGTACCTTCGTACCGACTTCTATGAAATTCAGAATGAGATAACAGAGGAAGTAGGTAAAATGTTAAAGGAAGGAGTCATTAGGAAATCAAACAGCCCTTATAATTTTCCGTTAATAGTAGTACCGAAAAAAGATCGAACTTGGCGGATATGCGTAGATTTTCGTCGTTTAAACGAAGAAACAATCCCTGACAGATTCCCAGTACCATGTACCGATGATATCCTATCTTTACTAGGCCAGAATAAATATTTCACAAGCCTAGACTTACTAAAAGGATTTCATCAGATTCCGATGGAACAAGAAAGTATCCCATACACTGCCTTCAGACAACAGCCAGGGTGACATTATGAATTTTTGCGTATGCCTTTTGGTTTACGTTGTGCTCCTATAACTTTTACTCGTATGATAAACGTCGTGTTTGGAGACTTGTTGGGAGATATCCTACATGCCTACATGGATGACTTAGTAATCTTTCCAACACATTAGAAGAGCATTTACGTAAATTGGAGTTAGTGTTACAAAGATTAAGGCAGCATAATTTAAGGTAAAGATAAGTAAGTTGTGAATTTTTTAAAACAGAACTAGTCTATCTAGGTTTCACGGTTTCTAGTGAAGGTCTTAAAGTCGTACACGATAAGGTGTCGGCTATCCGTAACTTTCCCGATACCTACTAACGTCAAGGGAATACAGCAATTTTTAGGATGCGCCGGTTACTATCGCCGCTTCATCCGCAACTACTCAATCATAGCCGCTCCCCTAACCGATCTTATAAAAAAGGGCGTAGATTTCGTATGGTCTGAAAGTCATCAACAGGCGTTCGATAAATTGAAAGATGAACTGTGTTAGTTCTCCTATCTTGAAATTTCCTGACTTCGGTAAGGAATTTTTCATAGCAACAG
Source organism: Macrobrachium nipponense (assembly GCF_015104395.2). Lineage (NCBI taxonomy): Eukaryota > Metazoa > Arthropoda > Malacostraca > Decapoda > Palaemonidae > Macrobrachium > Macrobrachium nipponense. The sequence continues at coordinate 49,281,136 of NC_087220.1, forward strand.
ACGCCTCAGACCTAGGAGTAGGTGGTGTATTGCTTCAACAATATGATAGACAGTTTTTCCCTATAGCTTTTTATTCACGTAAACTGAGACCTTCCGAAAGTAAATGATGCAGTAATAGACAAGGAAGGGCTCGCTATTTGTTAATTCACTCGTGCACTTTAAAATTCCATAATATACGGTTATCCCGTTCAAGGTTCTCACTGATCATAAGCCCCTAACCGACTTCTTTAAGGCGTTAGTCACAGCCCCAAGCGAACTCGGTGGCACATGATCATTCAGGACTTTGGCGCGAGGATCGGGTATTTACCTGGGAAAGCAAATTATCATTGCTGACGCATTATCACGCAACCCTCTTCATCTTGTACCGAGCCATTAGCTGAATTAATAGATATCTCAACCTCCATGCCCGTTGTTAAAACTATATCTGAACAGGAAGATCTGGGCTGGAGTGCTGAACTATTACAGACGGAACAAAGAAAAGATCCGCAAATAGAAAAAATCATCATTGCGTTAAACGGAAATCCGAAGGAAAAAGAATACCTAAAGTATAAGCAGCAGAATTATATCCTACAGGACAATATCCTGTGTAGATCCGTGACGAGGAAAACCCCGCAACACACCGCAGTTGTTGAATAACAACCAGGTGGTGGTGCCTATCTCACTCATACCCACTGTCTAAAGTGGTTGCATGAAAATCCACTGCATGGACACCCCGGTTATACCTTGATGTCACAGAAAGCCAAATCCTTATTTTATTGGCATACGATGCTTACAGATATAAAAAGCACATAGCAAATTGTCGCACTTGTCAAGAATACAAAGGGCACACGAAGACACCTGTCAGCCTAGGGGCTTACCCCGTGCCAAATCAACCCTTTGAAAGAGTACATTTAGATTTATTAACAGGATTTTACGAGTCAGACAGAGGAAATAAGCACCTCCTAGTAATTATAGACGCTTTGACTTGATATACAGAACTTATAGCGCTTAAAACAAAAACCGCGGTCGAGTGCGCTAGGAAGTTTTACGAGTGCTACATTTGTAAACATGGAATTCACATCATTATCTCAGACTCGGGCGGGGAGGGGTTCAATAATCATTTCCTCAACTCCTTGTGCGAATTCCTTTGTATAAAGAAATCAATACCATGATCTATCACCCAGAGTCTAATGGGCTAGTGGAAAGGGCAAAATCGTAAGGTTTTAACATTTAAGGGTCACCTTAGGGGGGCAGATCCCAACTGGACATTGCCATACCTGCGGTACTAAGCACACTTAATCACTCGTACATGTGTGTCTATTAAAATGACACCGCACGAGGCACTGTACGGATCCCTCCCGGCCGAATGTTTCCTTTCCACATCTTAAAGCCTACAACTAAGTTTATCAAATCCTCTAAAGGATGTTATGGATGCAAGCATAAGTCGATATAATATAATTCGTAAGAATTTAGAAGAAGCACAGATCATAATGAAAAAAAATCATGATAAAATAGCTAAGCCAACTAGAACATATGCCGTGGGCGATCAGGTATACATACAAGTATACGTACGTAGAGGTTTAAATTATAAACTGACACCTAAGTTTGAAGGCCCGTTTAACATTTTAGAAAATTTAACGGCCAATAGAGTTAGGGTTCAAAATGTATCCAAACCCACTGATGTGAGAATAGTCCCATTGGCACATATCAGAATCTAAGAAAAGAAGGGGTAGATGGAGTGAGGGAAAAAATGGTTGTATATGAAACTTGTATAATAATTTATATATATATATCTATTAATCATATTGTATGTAAACCTATTCTTTTACGCGAATTATTTACATGTTTTGTTTTATTATTGCAGGTTTCAAAAATGAATCTGTTATTGTTAGGAGTGATATTGTGTATTCAGACATCTTTGTTGTATGGAAAGAGCGCTAGGACGAAAGAAATAGAATTTAATCATGGCTCGATTATCGAGAGAATCGATGATGTCTTCATCGTGTCAAGTAATAATTGTTATTGAAGTAGATATGCATGCTATTTTCTTACCTGAAGATGACGTCCTTAAACTTAAAGAATGACCTGATGAGGTTTGGTATTTCCCTTAAGGAAATGCATGAACGTAATTTTCATGCTAACTCAGAGATTTCACTAGCTCAAACATTAAGCGTCGCGGAAATGTTGCTTATGACATACAAAATAAAACCGCCGAGGCAGAAGAGCTCGCTCGTGACCTGCTGATGTGGTCTGTGCGGCACAATACTCTTGAACGCCGCAACCCGCTTATTCTAGCTGGATCTAAACATCTTAGGATCAGTTGCGAATCTAGGGCTTAGGAATCTCAATCGCCTCAAGATAAATAATCAAAATAAAAGAATTGAGTTTTTGCAACACAAACGGAACTGGCCTTATCAGAACTTCGCAGCCAGTTATCTTCGATCAATCAAATAATGAATATCGTTAATGAACATTCAAATAATATCGATCAGGTCATGGAAGTTCAACATTTGCTGGCTACTTTAGCTTACTATAGTTCGAAAATAGATCATATCCGTGTGAAATAATCATTTTATTGAAAAGTCAAAAGATTACGTAGAAGCATTACGTTAGCAACAAAGGGTGTGTTATCTCCTCACCTCATGCCTATTAAAGATCTGACGTTAACTTTGGAAAACGGACGGGAGGAAGCTAGGTTATATTCCTTTATTAGATGCCCATAAAGTAGAATTCTATTATAGCCTAATATCAGTCAGAGTTGAAAATTATAGAATTATGATCACAATTCCTTTTGATTCTTCGCGATGCTTGGCAATCATACAAATAGCACCGTTTCCTACTTTTATGACGAATAACTCAAAATCCAGTAATATCCAATTTAACGGGGCATGTACTGATTTCTTCTGATAAGAAATCATTTACACGGGAGAAGCTAGGTTATATTCCTTATAGATGCCCATAAAGTAGAATTCTATTATAGCCTAATATCAGTCAGCGTTGAAAATTAATAGAATTATGATCACAATTCCTTTTGATTCTTCCGATGCTTGGCAATCATACAAAATAGCACCGTTTCCTACTTTTATGACGAATAACTCAAAATCCAGTAATATCCAATTTACGGGGCATGTACTGATTCTTCTGAATAAGAAATCATTTACAGTCATTAAAGACTTAGATAAACTCACTCACTGTTCAGAAGCCATGAATAATAAAATTTGTACAGCTGACTCTTTTGAATTCTATCCTATATCAACGGATTCATGTGAGTTAGACATAGTGCTAAACGGCTCTCTCTCTCCATACAAGCGAAGGTTGTCTGGGAAACTTTATCCCTTTTACGGTAATAAATTCAATTACAGGATGAATAATGGTTCCTGGATCCGTATGGTAAGGCCGGATTCGACGTCGTGTGTCCGGACACATCCACCGCCCATGCCCCTATCTTCGTAGCAGCTGATGGTTGTACGGGGACATCTACAAACTATACCGTCAGAGGGGTCAACACGATAATACGTGAGAAGGCGTATTTCGCGAACTACACGTGGGCTACCACAATCATCCCATCACTACCTCTCCCATACAACGCGCGAGTAGCTCATCGTCTGACGCAACTGGCTGAGATGACCACGCGTCATCGACTTATGCAGGTGAGAAATCTTCGCTACTACATTCTGCTAGCCGTGTTCAGCGTGACGGCCATATTGGTTATCGCCATCAACATCTTTGCTTGGCGTAGGCTAAGGCGTAAACAGAAGGATCTCCAAGGGAACGTACTGGCCCGTCTAGATGACGTACCCGTTAAACTCAAGTCGTTTGCGTTTAGGGCCGCCTGAACTTGGCCACTTCAGTTCGTGCCTAGGGAATTGTCTGGAATTGTGTTGTGTGTGAAAAGCGGTCCGTATGCTGGCAAAAAATGTAGGACAAGAAGACTCACGCCTTTGCATTTGAACAGTTAAAGTATCTCCAGGGCGCCTAATAAAGCATTATAGCCCAATATTATACATTAATATATTCCTAAAGGTATTTTTCGGGCACCTATAAAATATCGCCCTATATATTGAATTCTCGCAGAATTACATTGTTATACCATTGTACAATTATATTTATCTATTACAAAGAGTGTCAAGTACTCTTTAACAATTATCCATGATTCATGCTATAATCATTATTTAGTACCATTATTCTTAATCAGGTTACCTGTTATCATATTAATCATGTATACATGTTTGTTTTTGATTTTTACCTTTTTATTATTTTTGGGTACATAATCATTATTATTACCAAACATGGATCTATATTTTCCATGCATTTATCTTTGTTTATGAATATGGTCAACAAGGGTATGTAACAGAACCTTTTTTATGCATTTAATCATTAGTATGTTACGAGCACGCTCCTATGGACAATGTTTCAAGTAATTTTTTTTGTTATTCAAGGCTTGAATAGGTAGCAGTCCGAGCCTATGTAATAATTACATTATTATAATTTATTTACAAGATCTGTAAATATAAACCAATGACCTGGGGTCATGGCATTAGGAGGGTTCTACGTGACCAAAGCAGACCTAGATTACGCTATGCGCTGTCTGCAGTAGCCTGATCTAGCTCAAAGCTTTGTCAACATTTTTATGTTATGATAACTTTGCACAACAACTTCCATGGGAAGCGGTTGACCTGTTAACCTACGCCGGAAGCTTGTAACTTCCGAGCCGGCAGACTACGTATGTGTTTTTATATGAATGCTGAGATAGCTAATGTTCCGCTATCGACGCGATGCTTTAGAATGGCAGTTCCACGCCAACGATCAAACATATCGGTCGTCCGACCGAGCCTGCATCTCCTAGTATGGGAGTTACAGAATAAAGTTGTTATCTTGTCAACTTGCCTGTTTGAATCATCTCCTCTAGTCAAGGAAGAACCTCTCTACTAAGATATCCAAGGGAGATGAGGAACCAAAAAATTACTTACGAATGACAGTCGTAAGGAAAGAACAAAAAAGTCTATCGCCAAGCGATAAGACATTAGACAATAACCCATCAAATGCTAAGAATTCCAAAAACTGTTGTCTTATATGGGTTTGGATAAAAACCATATTTCTTTTTATGGAAGGTACACATTAACCTTGGAATAGATTAGCTCTCCTGCTTCTAAAATCAAAAAAGAAATACTAGTGGAAGCATCTTTATTTACTACCATCAGCCATCTTTCATTCTATCAGGGTTACATTGATTTTACAAAAGATTTTAAGTATTGTCATCCAGAAATAAGTAGCCATGCTTTATTCACTCTTCATCATTTCATTGTACACAAGATTACCTAACAATGAGACTTAAGGGCCAAGCCCAGAGCATTTCCCAAGGATTTAAAGATGTCCACGAACCTTTGAAAATTTCCATACTAGAATATAGTAGTCGCAAGTGAACATGGAAATGTTTCTTTTTAATTTGGCCATTGTTACACATTTAATTTTGAAAGATTTCCTTGTCATCATTCCCTGAGGGTTTAGACAAACGACTCGCATCATTACCATCAATATAACAAAATTTAACCAGACGGGTAAGTTACAGTTCTGTATTCCTATATGGCTTTTCTCAAGGATTCACACTCAAACAGGGGTAGAAATTAAGGAAAGCCATAATTAAAGAAGTTGGACAGCTAAATGGAAAGAGACTAGAGTGTAGGAATGAAAAATAAAGCAGTTTGAGCTAAAGAGAGGCTGCAAACAATCTTTAGTACAGCATATAAAGTCATGTCTACATAGTCTCTCTACTAACAATTTGATAAATTTCCATTAAGGCATCCATACTATAAAAAAAATAATCTGCTTGACCGAGATATAGCAGTGCATAGCTATCTAAATATTTGGTGACAATTTAACATTAGAGAGAAGCATTTTAAAAGGGTGTAGGCATATAAGCTCGGACACATAAACAATGAAAGAGATAAGAGTTTGTGATGTTAATGTATATAATACCCTGTTAACTGAACACAGCAGTGAATTCTTGTTGAACTAAATCATTTTTTTCTTAATGTCAAGATGGAATTTGATAATTCAGTCTGGTAAAATTATGGTATCAATAGACATCTCTTTTTTTGTGATGTATAAAACAACTTGCAAAGATTTCAAAATAAAATATTTGTGTTAAATATTTTGTTTTGAAAAGGGTCTGACGGTTTTATTTAAATGTATCCTTTCTATTTTTTCAGATTATTAACCAATCCATATTCACATTACCATCCTTATTTTACTATACCAGAACTGTGCATATATACGTAATGATATTTTCTTCCCAATGAGTTCCATATCCCTATCACCGTGATCACATCTTAGCGCTGTTCGGGGTTGCATATCAGTGATCCCCCATTATGTATTAAAGTATGCAAGTCATTTCTCATTTGTTAAACTTTTACTCCCAAATGTGGTACTGGAAAACATTATTACAGGCAGTCCCCCGGTTTACGACGGGGGTTCTGTTATTGAGACGTGTCATAAGCCAAAAATCGTTGTAAGCCGGAACATCATAAAAAATCCTAAGGAAACCTTACTTTTAACGCTTTGGTTGTATTGAAAACTATGTAAACTGCATTTTTATTGTGTTTTTCATAAAAAAAAAAACTTCAAATATCGATTATTTTCCCTTTTGGAGTCATATTTCTTCTGTCGGATTGGTGCCGTAAGCGTCGTATCCCTGGAACATATGTTGTAAACCTGGAAATAATTTCCGATGAATATAATTGAAAAGTGCTGTAACCTCGGAACGTCGTAAGCCGAAACCGTCGTAAACCAGGGACTGTCTGTACTTGATCAGATTTTGGTTTGCCTCCCAATGTAATGAGCTAAAATAATTCAAACAAGTCTCAAACTTACTTCAATTTATTCAAATTGTTTGTATCAACCATAAGCAATCTGTATTTTTTTCACTTAAGTGAAATCCAAGCTATTTTCAGCAATCCAAAGTTTCATGTAATTTTGTGTAAAAAAATGCAATGCAAAACAGATGTATGGAGGATTGCATCAGTAAAAAGAACTGCCATAATTAAGGAACTCTTGAAGTTATTTAACAATGTAATAAATTACATATATTAAACAAGAAAAAATACAGTAGAATGTGACGCTCAGTAGTCAGTGCCAGCATTTCTTACATTTTATAGAATGAAATATAATATTTATGTTACGAATTGTTTTTCAGTTTTAAAAGTAATAACATTATTCATGTAAATACTTAACGGAACAAACTTTTCTTTTACTTGAACAGATTTCAAGTATTTAATTTTCTTTTAAATAGAAAATAACAAATTACTTGTAAGTAATTCAACAGCTACTGTGGTATTAAAAACATGATAAATGTAATCACTTGTTTCGTATGATAAAACATAACGTGTAAGCTTTTATCAGCAATGCTACTTTGGTTGTACAAGTACACAATCTTTTATCCAAAATTCTAAAAACTGAAAAGCTCTAGAAACCGAAAACACTTTGTGAAGGGTAGAGCGTCAAGTCATACGGTTGATAGTTTGGCATGCTAATGGCCGACCAGAGTCACTTGGGTGTCTGTTACTGCTCGAATTATTTTTCTTACTAAGTCCCAAGAACTGACCTTAGAAAATCCCGAGATTAACAAAAAATCTCAATATATAATAATAAGATAATTGTACATCTCCCTGTCACGAAGATAAGATATGTTAATTCAAATTATTGTATTCCACATAGGATAATGAAAAGTTTTTCTTAGAAAACACCCAACAGTTTCGTCCTCCAGTTGACCTCTTCTTGGAGCGTTTTTTTTATTTCTAAGAATAACTTCTCATATTCTTAGTGGATAATTTTGAATTATATATTATATATATATATATATATATATCATATATATCTATATCTATATATATAGTATATATATATATATATATATATATATATATATATGATATATATATATATATATATATATATATATATATATATGCATGTATGTATAACTGAATCACAAAAATTTCGAACGTGATGAATATATAATAAGGGTAAAAGCCACGAAGGAAAGTGAAACAATGGAAAACCGATGCAAGGCCTTTCGACTCTTCGTCCTTTTCCTTAGGAGATTACTATAAAAATAAAAGTAAGTTTACAAAGAAAGTTCGTATAAATGACAGATAGGGATCATAAAGAAAAATATGTACCTGGGATCCAGCACACCCGGAGAATGAGTAGAACTACCCAAAACAGGGATACCTACAATTTACGAGGCTTGCAAAGTCCAACTGCTCGGAAGCAGGGACAAGACAATTTAAAGGTTACACGGGGCGGTAACTGACAAAAAAAAAATAAATAAAAGAATCTCCATAGATGTACATTTCAATAAGTCTCATTTTACTAAACAATGAAAAAATTTCGCAAAGTGAATGTTTTTGCAAAACACATATTAAACATTGGAAAACAGTGGTACCATCTTTTTAGGAAATGGTTACCTAGAAACAGTTTCAAAGGTATACTCATGGGTATATAATCCTTTGTAGCTGTAATGTTTCACTTGAGAAGAGAGAGAGTTCGTACATTCATTTCTCATAATACATAAACCTTTCATAAAAAATAAAAGAAATGTTCACTATTCATGACTGAATATTCCATATTTGTCTCTCTTGCTGTAATAATCGAAGAAATGTTTACTTGTAATATGTTCCCGTAATTTATGCAAACAGGTTATGAGATTGTAATGAAGTATTGTTGCATTTGCAGTTTTGAAGCGAAAATGTACCACCTGATTGATAGCGTGCATTGTTTAGCTAGCATGTTTAGCGGCTCTTTTCCATAACAGAATGTAAATATACTGTGAACTCCTATCACTACTTAGGCACAGTTAATTAAGGACTGATCGGGTCCAGCCGCTTCGTGTATTTTAAGATAAGCATCTTCCAGGTATAGAGTTTTTTGTCCTTTTCTTATGTATTCAGCTTTATTTTAACTCCTTGGTCCATCATCTGATTTTATTCTATACTGTACTTTGATGTTTATCTTAAACTAGCTGATGAACCCGGCGTTGCTCGGGATAAAAAGGAGCATGCTGTCGGTGATGACATCCCCTATAGGGTGGTTTATGCAATCAATTTTAGAATAGGTAATCACTTGGGGTCCTGTCAAGCCAAAGGAGTTGTGAAAAATCTGAAGAGTTTGCTGTCAACTCCGAAAGTTGTAAAAGATAAGGCGGTATGACGAAGAGGGGTTAGGGCCTCCTCAGAAACGGCCCTCAAATTTCAGATTTTGACTAAAACTCTCCTGTAGGGAGATGGGAGTCTATGGTGAAAATTTGGTAGCCCTAGCTTTCATAGTCTGGGCGTGCATAACGAACAGACAGACAAACAGACGGAATGAAATTGCCTTTTATATGTATAGAATATGCGAATACCTGGGTGCTGATTTATTTCTCTGTATCTTGCTTGCTGTTGTAATATACGATTATTTTCCAACTTACATCTTTCTTCCCTTAAATGGGGGATTGGTAATCGGTATTTGGTAAGCTTGGCTGAAGCTGTTGTTTATTTG
>NC_087220.1:49291151-49310230 GCF_015104395.2 Macrobrachium nipponense
GTACAGCATATAAAGTCATGTCTACGTAGTCTCTCTACTAACAATTTGATAAATTTCCATTAAGGCATCTATACTATCAAAAATAATCTGCTTGACCGAGATATAGCAGTGCATAGCTATCTAAACATTTTAAAGGGGTGTAGGCATATAAGCTCGGACACATAAACAATGAAAGAGATAAGAGTTTGTGATGTTAATGTATATAATACCCTGTTAACTGAACACAGCAGTGAATTCTTGTTGAACTAAATCATTTTTTTCTTAATGTCAAGATGGAATTTGATAATTCAGTCTGGTAAAATTATGGTATCAATAGACATCTCTTTTTTTTGTGATGTATAAAACAACTTGCAAAGATTTCAAAATAAAATATTTGTGTTACTTATTTTGTTTTGAAAAGGGTCTGACGGTTTTATTTATCCTTTCTATTTTTTCAGATTATTAACCAATCCATATTCACATTACCATCCTTATTTTACTATACCCAGAACTGTGCAATATATACGTATGATATTTTCTTCCCAATGAGTTCCATATCCCTATCACCGTGATCAATCTTAACTCATTGGGGTTGCATATCCAGTGATACCCCATTATGTATTAAAGTATGCAAGTCATTTCTCATATTGTTAAACTTTTAACTCGCGAAGGTGGTACTGGAAAACATTATTGCAAGCATTCCGGCCCGGTTTTACGCGGGGGGTTCTGTTATTGAGACGTTGTCATAAGCCAAAAAATCGTTTAAGCACGACATCATAAAAAAATCCTAAGGAAACCTTACTTTTAACGCTTTGGTTGTATTGAAAACTATGTAAACTGCATTTTTATTGCGTTTTTCATTAAAAAAAACTTCAAATATCGATTATTTTCCCTTTTGGAGTCATATTTCTTCTGTCGGATTGGTGCCGTAAGCGTCGTATCCCTGGAACATATGTTGTAAACCTGGAAATAATTTCCGATGAATATAATTGAAAAGTGCTGTAACCTTGGAACGTCGTAAGCCGAAACCGTCGTAAACCAGGGACTGTCTGTACTTGATCAGATTTTGGTTTGCCTCCCAATGTAATGAGCTAAAATCATTTAAATAAGTCTCAAACTTACTTCAATTTATTCAAATTGTTTGAATCAATCATAAGCAATCTGTATTTATTTTATTTCACTTAAGTGAAATCCAAGCTATTTTCAGCAATCCAAAGTTTCATGTAATTTTGTGTAAAATAATGCAATGCAAAACAAATGTATGGAGGATTGCATCAGTAAAAAGAACTGCCATAATTAAGGAACTCTTGAAGTTATTTAACAATGTAATAAATTACATATATTAAACAAGAAAAAATACAGTAGAATGTGACGCTCAGTAGTCAGTGCCAGCATTTCTTACATTTTTATATGAATGAAATATGATATTGTTATGTTACAATAAAGTTTCATACATACTTAATGGAACAAACTTTTCTTTTACTTGAACAGATTTCAAGTATATTTAATTTTCTTTTAAATAGAAAATAACAAATTACGTACTTGTAAGTAATTCAACAGCTACTGTGGTATTAAAAACATGATAAATGTAATCACTTGTTTTGTATGATAAAACATAATGTGTAAGCTTTTATCAGCAATGCTACTTTGGTTGTACAAGTACACAATCTTTTATCCAAAATTCTAAAAACTGAAAAGCTCTAAAAACCGAAAACATTTTGTGAAGAGTAGAGTGTCAAGTCATAAGGTTGATAGTTTGGCATGCTAATGGCCGACCAGTCACTTGGGTGTCTGCTACTGCTCGAATTATTTTTCTTACTAAGTCCCAAGAACTGACCTTAGAAAATCCCAAGATTAACAAAAAATCTCAATGCATAATAATAAGATAATTGTACATCTCCCAAGCTTTAAGAGTTCTAAATAATTCTCTCTCTCTCTCTCTCTCTCTCTCTCTCTCTCTCGTCCTCCCTCTCGGCTTCTCTCCTCTCTCCGCTCTCTCTCTCTCTCTCAATCATACTGCTAATTTGAGTCTCTTTAACCAATAGGTATAGTACATATGCACACAGTGGGTGTGTGTGTATGTGTTCAAAATTTAAAAAAAAAAAATGTGCAGTACAGGTAATACAGTTTTGGAAAAAAAAAATGCTGTTGTCAGACACATGGACTATAAAAGTTGTGAGAAGCAGGCAAACAGAATTCATTATTCCTTGAGAGATTAAAGAGATTAATTTCTTTTGAAGGTATGTCAACGCAGCATTAGTAAATATCTTCTGAAGAAAAAAAAAATTTTGTTGCGGAAGAATCTCTGAACCAACAATTTTGCACTCAAAGTAATGAGAAAGATTTCATTCTATTTTTTATGTAATCAGTAAAATAAATACACTATTAAAAACTGTGTAATGTAATATTCAAAACACACACTTACATCATCGTCAACTTCATGTGAGCAAACTATTCTTTCTCAGACAGAATACAGCTAAAACCTGATTGGCTGGGTGGTTGACATGGAAATCTGTTGTCCAATGACTGTCCCCTACTTCTGTTCTATTTATAGATATGTCATGACAGCACTAAGTTTGAACATCATCATGATCGTGATTATTTGACTGCTGATGGTAAAAATTATTTGTTCTTAAAATCAAGAATTTAACAATACGTAATTTCAACTTTAATAATATAGTTGTATGAAAAATCTCACGGTGTGTCGTAGTTTGCAGTCGTACATTTGATCACTACAACACATTCTGTGGGCATTTCCATACCACTATATTAAAGTTAAAATTGTTAAATTCTTGTTTTCAAGAAGAAACAATTATATAAAGTAAATTATTGAGTAATTTTTGCCATCACCAGTCAAATAATCAATCATGGTAAATAATAGGTATCAGTGAACATATGGTCTTAATTTTCCCACTGTTTTATTATTGATCATGTATATAATACAATAAATAACTATAATAAAAAACCATAAAAAAAGGAAAAAAAAAAAATGCTTTTGCTGAAGTAGCAACGCTTGATTATGCTCCTGACCCCACAGTTCCGAAATCCGAAAAATCCCAAGAACTGAAAAACATCTGGCTCCAAGGATTTCGGATAAAGGATTGTGTACCTGTAGTGCCTGATGAGTATTACTGTTAAGTCATTCTATACATCGATGTGCAACCTGCTAAATATAATTCCTAACTGAAAATGATTTGGTAAAAGTACTGTAAAACCACCAAACAGATATTCATTAAGTACCAGAAAAATAAAATATATTCATACAATACAGCATAAGCACATAAAAAATCTTTGACACAATACTATTGCTATTTGAATAAAAGCATTGTCATTCTATTAAGGCAGTTGAAAATTCTATCCCCAGATCACATCTTATTACAGTGTAGAATAAGGATCATGCACAGCCTCACATAAATTCTTTTATAAACTACTGATATGTATCAAAACTAATCATACATCATTACAGCCAACTATCTCATAAGATCGTGTTCAAATGTTTAAAGTAAACAACCAAATAAAAAAGTACCTACAGGAGTAGAAAAGTGATACAAAGAATTTACAAAGACTCCACAGTACAATTATATTTGTTGTAACAGTAGGAAAGGCAGCTGTTGATTCTCTTACCTTGACATGGCTTTTCTTGATCACATGAAAACTAGGAAGGTTAAGGAGGAATCTCCTATCAGGAGAAATTTCTAATGGATGTCGTTTGAAAAGAACTAATTTTAGAGAGGACACCTTGTTTCATCTTCACGACCATTTCTTCTGTGTTCCACTGGGAGTTAAAAGGCAGGTCCTTCAGTTCCATTGTGAAAGGACCTCTTGCATTGTGATGGTATAAGGATTGTAAGACCACTTTGGGGGCTTGCTGCTGTTTTAAAATAAAAAAATATTATGTAATGAAATATTTCTGTAGTGAGGTTGGGTCATGTTAGTGAAAGGTCACTCGGTAATTTTGATCATATGACTGATATAGAAAGATTAAATAGTTAAAAATTTATTGGATATAGATAGAAATGTCATATTTTCATTTAATACTAAAAAGGTTTGCATTACATAAAATTTTATTTACATACATAACATCTGATGCTGTATAATTGGAATTGTGGTTATAACATTACCAGACCTCAAATGAAATGAACATCATCACTTTACCTGAGGGAAAAAGGCATCCAGGGTGATAAAGATTAGAAAGTGAAAATCATTCAGTTCACACAGCAGAACAATCTTTGTGAACTTTTTAGCATCGTATTCTATCACAGCACAGCCAAACTGGCACAGCACCTGTAAATAACAAGACTGAAGAGTGAAACTGGTCCTACTCCATTTTCATGTACTAAAATGTTTAACCTTTCATCCATAAAGCAAAAACAGCTCAAGTGGTAGATTAATCTCTTGCATTAATGGTATGAACACTTCCTAAAATCTTAAATATAATACTGAAGAATTCTCCCTCATAATTTTTCTAAGCAACCACGAATCACTTGAGCCCATGTAACTTATTAATAACAAATTTAAGGTTTGTCTATGGCCATTTGTCTGATATAAAGCTTTTGAATTTGAATTTGAATTTGAAAAAGAGATATACAGACAGGCCGTTTGTATGTTGAATTGTTTGTATGTTGGTTACAGTACTCTACATGCCTACTTAAGTATAGTATGATATAAAATCAATACTACAGTACTGTACGTTTTTTCATCCTAAAACACAACACACTGTATGTACAGAACAGGCCCACAAAACAAAATTTGAACTTGCAGGTGGCAAAGGGGAGCACTCTGAACATAACTTTAATTTGCAATCCAATTTGTTTGTATCCAAAAATTTGTAAGTTGGATATTTGTAAGTAGGGGTGGTGTCTGTACAGCTTTAAGTCATCCAAATTACTTCTTCAGCATATTAAAAAAAAGAGATTAAGTCCAGTCAAGTCTAATCTGATTTACCAAGGTATCCCTCCTTATATGCTAATTTGTCTGACATTACTTAATTGTTCACATGAGTGCTCTACAATACTTTTCATCTCTTCTTTTCTTTTATACTACATAAGGGCTAAACTCAGTACAGCATGAAAATGGAATTAAATAACAACAATTTCTAATATCAGAGGCTTAAAACAATTTGTGCATCCATTAAAAAGGTAAATATTAATCTTCCCTGTCAATGGGAAACCAAATAGTTGGACATTGTTTTGCTATTCTTATCCACAATCATTTAAAAAGTAGTTTAAATGTAGGTTCTGTGCAGCACACATAAATAAAAATTTACAATGTACAAACCATTAGAGTTAAAAAATTTTATTGTTATAATACAATTAAGTTTGTTCATACTTACCTGGCAGATGTATATATAGCTGTATTCTCCGAAGTCCGACAGAATTTCAAAACTCGCGGCACACGCAGTGGGCGGCCAGGTGGTAGTACCCATTCCCGCCGCTGGGAGGCGGATATCAGGAACCATTCCCATTTTCTATTCATATTTTATCAGTGCCACTGTCTCCTGAGGGGAGGTGGGTGGGCACTTAATTATATACATCTGCCAGGTAAGTATGAACAAACTTAATTGTATTATAACAATAACATTTTGTTCATGAAACTTACCTGCAGATATATATATAGCTGAATCCCACCTTCGGATGGTGGAAAGAGACAGAATAGGATTTGTAGGAAACTTAAATTAAATTAAGTAGATGATATACACCTTGGTTCCTCACCTGTTAGCAAAGTAGACTCTGTGATTACTGTCACTTCAGCCTGCTTGTGCTTAATCAGAGTTGCCAGCCAGGTGGAGACCTGTAGTGCTGGTGCGCTCTGGATGCTCTGTCAACGGGGACGTGACCTCAATGTGACAAGAGCATAGAGCCATACAAATGAGGGCAACGAAGCAACTGACCACCACCTGACCAACTATCCAAGACCCCCTGAACACTAAGCTAAGAGATGGGAGGTCTTCACCAAAGCCTCACCACAAACCAAAAAACACAACAACTAAAAACTAACCTAAACCTAACTAAGGGATAGGGAGAGAGCTACCTTCAGCCCCCAAGACTGTGTCTGCAGAAACGTATGGCCCAAGAAGAACAACAGTCCTCGTATATCGTTCTCACATCTCTCAAGTAGTGTTGAGGCGAATACTGAATTGCTCCTCCAAAAGGTGGCGTCAAGGATGTCCTTGATCGACATGTTCCTTTGGAAGGCAAGCGAGGTTGCTACAAGCTCTGACCTCGTGAGCTTTCACTCGCAAGAGGCTCAAATCGATCTGTGTGGAAGACGAATGAGCCTCTTTAATGACGTCCCTCAGAAAGAACGCCAAGGCGTTCTTGATAAATGGTATATCTGGGTCGTTTAACCGAACACCAGAGATTATCTGAGGGACCTCGTACTTCTTTAGTCTTGTGGACATAAAACTTTAGAGCCCTGACAAGGCACAGGACTCTCTCAGGTTCTTGGCCACAAGGCTTGTCATACCCTTGATTTCAAAGCTCCTTGGCCAAGGGTTCGACGGGTTTTTCATTCTTTGCTAAGAAAGTGGGACTCAAAGAGCAGACAGCATTGTCCCCTTTGAAGCCCACTCGCTTACAAATGGCCTGAATTTCACCCTAACTCTCTTCGCCGTCGCCAGAGCAGTTAGGAAAAGAGCCTTCTTCATCAGTTCCTAAGAGACGCTTCATGTAGAGGTTCGAAAGGACTCGACATTAACAGTCTAAGGACTAAATCCAAGTTCCAAGAAGGAGGCCTCGACTGAGGTATCTTTTGGATGTCTCAAAAGATCTCAGAGATCGTGAAGATCCCTGTTATCAGACAGGTCTAGTCCTCTGTGTCGGAAGACTGCCGACAGCATACTCTTATATCCCTTGATGTCGGGACAGCCAGCTTCTGTACATTTCTTAAAAATAGCAGGAAATCGGCTATCTGGCTCACAGAGGTAGTGGAAGAGGAAATTCCCTCCTTTCTACACCATGCCCTGAAGGAAGCCCACTTCGACTGGTAAACAGCTCTCGAGGACGTTCTCCTAGCATTGGCGATCGCCTTTGCAGCTGCTTTAGAAAAACCTCTCGCTCTGGCCAACTTTTCGATAGTCTGAACGCAGTCAGACCAGAGCGGAGAGGTTTCGGTGATATCTTGCGAAGTGGGGCTGTCTGAGTAGATCTTTCCTCCAGGGCAACGTCCTCGAAAGTCTATGATGAAGGACATTACCTCGTGAACCATCCATTCCTTCGCGGCCACATCGGGGCGATCAGGGTCAACCTCGTCCCCTCCGATGCCGCGCAACTTCCTTACTCTTCCCCCATGATCTTGAATGGCGGGAAGGCATACAACTCCAGGTTCGTCCAGTCCCAGAGCAGAGCGTCTATAGCGACTGCTCCCGGATCCAGCACAGGGGAGCAATAAAGAGGCAACCTCTTTGTTCTCGACGTCGCAAATAGGTCGACTAACGGACACCCCCACAGTCTCCAGAGCTCTCGACAGACGTCCTGGTGCAACGTCCATTCCGTCGGCAGGATCTGATCTTGTCAGCTGAGAAGGTCTGCTCTGACGTTCTGGACTCCTGCGATAAATCTCGTCAGGATCCTTATCCGTCTCGCATCTGCCCACAGCAGAATCTCCCTCGCTAAATAAAAAAGAGGACGGAGTGTGTACCTCCCTGCTTCTTTAGGTACGCCAGGGCTGTGGTGTTGTCCGAGTTGACTTGGACTACTTTCTCTGCAACCTTTTGTTGGAAGAACTGTAGCGCCAGAAAAATCCCCGCTAGTTCCTCCTTTACATTGATGTGCCAGGACACCTGTTCCCCCCTCCAGGTGCCTGACACTTCCTCCCCTCCCCCAGTGTTTGCTCCCCATCCCGACACCGAGGCGTCGGAAAACAACACTAGGTTCTGGGCTCAGAAGCTTTAGGGACAACCCCTCCCGAAACTTCCGAGGATCTAATCACCATCTTAGATGGTTCTTCACCGATCTGGTGATGAAAAGGGTCGCATTCAGATCCTCTCTGACTCTCCATTCGTCTGCTAAGAAAAACTGGAGAGGTCTGAGGTGTAGTCCTTCCCAGGGAAACAAACTTTTCCAGCGAGGAAATGGTCCCAGCAGACTCATCCACTCCCTCGCCGAGCAAGCTTCCTTCCCCAGGAAGGCCGAAACTCTCTCTAAGCCTTGCAGCTGTCGTTCCTGGGACGGAAACGCTCGAAAGCCACTGAATCCATCTGAATCCCCAGATACACGATGGACTGTGTTGGGGGTCAGATGCGACTTTTCGAGGTTGACCAGAAGTCCCAGGGACTTCGCCAAGGCCAACGTGAAGTGAAGGTCCTTCAGACACCTTTCTTCTGACGATGCTCTGATCAGCCAATCGTCGAGATACAGGGACACTCTTATTCCTGCAGAATGTAACCATCTCGCTACGTTTTTTCATGAGCATGGTAAATACCATCGGAGCCGTGCTTAAACCGAAACAAAGAGCTCGGAATTGCCAAACTTTGTCCTTAGCATAAACCTCAGAAACTTTCTTGAAAGAGGGTGGATAGGCACGTGAAAGTATGCGTCCTGTAGGTCCAAGGACAACCATCCAGTCGCCCGGTCTTAAGGCTCCCTAGAAACCGACTGAGGTGTTTCCTCCATCTTGAATTTTTTCTTTTCTACGAAAAGATTCAGGCTGCTTACGTCCAAGACTGGACGACCCACCCCGACGACTGCTTTGGTACCAGGAAAAGTCTGTTGTAATATCCTGGTGACCCCAGGTCTAAGACCTGCTCCACCGCTCTTTTCATGATCATTTGATCCAAAAGATCTAAAAGAACCTGATGTTTCTCCCCTCCCCTTGATACGACGGGGAAAGATCTCTGGGAGTCGTAGAAAGAGGAGGAGGGTCCACAAAGGGGATCTTGTACCCCTGTTCCACTATCTTGAGGGACCACGCATCTGTATCTCTCTCTCTCCACCACGTCCCCGCAAAGAACTTTACGTCTGGCTTCGACCGGCAACTGAAGGACTTTCTTCTCACTTAGAGGATTTAGGTTTGAAGGAACCTCTTCCTCTTTGCAAGTCCTCTCCCTCGAGGAGCAGCTCTCGGGAGGAGCGCTACGAAAGTGTTTAACCTTCCTAGGAGGTCGTCCAGACGACGACGTGGTAGGGACTGCGGGACGTCTTGAAGACTGGGCCAAGAGGTCCTGGGTAGCCTTCTCTTGTAGGCTCACTGCCAGGTCCTTACCATAGCTGGGGGAAGAGATGGCTCGAAAGAGGTGCAAAGAGAAGCTCTGCTTTCTGCGATGCAGAAACAGACCTAGCTGTAAATTGCAGAAAAGCGCTCTCTTCTTGAGGAAAGCAGTGCCGAAATGAGACACTAACTCTTCCGAACCATCCCTGACGGCCTTGTCCATGCATGACAACACATTGACAGCTCCCCCAGACTCAAAGAATCAGGACTCCTAGATTGAAGATCCAGGACTCCTAGGCACCAGTCTAGGAAGTTAAAGACTTCCAGAGTCTTCAACAGACCTTCATGTGATGGTCAATCTCCGTTGGTGTCCATGAAATCTTAGCGGACGATAAAAGGGATCTCTTCTGGGCGTCTACCAGACTAGCAAAGTCCCTTGGGAAGACGACGGGATCTTAACTCCTACTTCAGCTTTGGTCTCATACCAAATGTCCGCTTTCCCACTGAGTCTTGAAGGAGGAAAGGGCGAAAGTCGACTTGCCCTGATCCTTCCGACGTTCCATCCAATCCTGCAACTTCTTGAAGGCTCTCTTAGTGGACAAGGAAGTCTTCATCTCCACCCCACTTCCGAAACTTGCACGACTTCGAAGACGAAAACTGAGAGGGTGGAGACTTAGGAGCTGCAGGCTGGAACTTCTCACCAAACAACGAAGAACGTAAAAGACGAACCAGCACCTTGTAGTCGGAAACCGACGAAAACTGATGGCTGTTCTTCCTCCACTGAGTCCGCCGGACTACTAAGCTCTCCTTCCTCCCGAAGAGGCAAAGGAGATTGAACCTCTGGAGAGGGCGTGCGCCCAACGGGGTCTAGCCTTCAACAAAGGCTTTCGAGGATGACTAATATCAGCCTCTTCAAAGCGACCGACCTTCTGTCGATCTTTAGAGCTCGAACACGAAGAGCGTCCTGACTGCGCTGCGCGTCAAGAGAGGTTACTCTTAGTCTCCCTCGAGGAGCGTCCTTTACGTTTAACGCTCAAGCGTCCAGCTTTCGCTTTCAAAGCGTCCTTCTGAGCGCTCTCGAAAGCCTTCTCCACAGGCAAAGCGTCAAGCACAACATCCCGACGAGCGTCTCAAAAGCGTCCTGCCGAGCGTCCTCAAAAAGCGTCCCTCCAAGGAGTCCTGTCGAGCGTCCTCAAAGGCATCCTGACGTGCGGGCGGAGACAGAGACGAACGAGGAGACGGAGAAGGAGACTGCCTCGTCCTCTTGACAGGCAGTCTAGCGTCCTCCTTCGTTTAGGCTCAACTGCTGCTGGCGAGTCTTCCGAGTCATTAAGGCCGACAATTGGTCTTGAAGCGACGCAAGAATACTCTTCGTTGGTGAAGAACCGAGAGGAGGTGAAGGGCTGCGCCTGCGAGAAGACGATGGGGCGGGGACGCCTCCTTCCTTCTCACAGGTACAGCAACCTGCCTCTCCGAGGCTGCGAGAAGAAGCGCTTCTCAGCGTCGTCCTCGGACGACGTTCCTACCTCTCTTCTGTGGAGGAAACGCGTCATACGACGCAGGCGAAGACCGCAACAGAGAGCGGAGAGAGGGGACGTAAAGCGTCCTCCCTAGAAAAGTCCTTTTCAACGGACGCGAGTCTCTCCGAGCGCTCCCACCCCTTGCGCGGGGAGGGCGCCTCGGAGGACGAAAAACAGTCCTTAAGGATGCGAGCCTGAGCACGCTCCTTGGCAGCCTGGGAAGTAGCAACAGGTCCTGCCGAAGGGACGCCAGATCGGTGGGGAGCCCCCGTAACCCTCTTGCGGCTTTCGACATGCCCACTCCCTGAGTTCTGGGAGTCCGACAGAGGTCTAGACCTAGAGGCTATTATGGGGCCGATCTGACGCCCCCTCCACAACACAGGGGCACGATCACACACTTTACTCGAGCCGTTTTCAAGGGCCAACACTTTGGACTCTAGAGTGCGTAATGACTCTAGAATCAGAGAAAGGGCATTACCTTCTCAGCCACACAGAACTAGGGCCCTCAGGCAACAACACAGGATTAGGTGAGCAAATTCTACTGGTGTTAAAATAGGAGAAATGTTACTTCCCTTACCTTTCGTAGAACCGCTCTTGGAGGAAGACCTCCTGATCCTATCGCGCTCCAACTTACGCCGATAGGATTCATACACCTTCCATTCATCCTCAGTCAAACTTTTGCATTCAATGCAACGATCAACCAGCAAACAAACATGCCCCTACACCCCATACATACTGTGGTGGGGGTCTACCGATGATTTCGGTAGCCTCACCTTGCAATCACTTCTCACACACACTCTGAAGCTCACTGAACTTGATCCCGACATCACGTTGTTCATTTAAAAGCCAATCCAAAATCAAACCAAAAACAGTCCACTATCGCGTATGCCAATCCAACAATCCAGAGTCAAAACCAAAAGTCAATCCAGATACTTATAACGAGTCAAATCCAAAAATCCTGGGCGGAGGTCTGTAAACAGGTGTTTACCGACCGGCGACAGAAAAAATATGAATAGAAAATGGGAATGGTTCCTGATATCCGCCTCCCAGCGGCGGGAATGGGTACTACCACCTGGCCGCCCACTGCGTGTGCCGCGAGTTTTGAAATTCTGTCGGACTTCGGAGAATACAACTATATATATATCTGCCAGGTAAGTTTCATGAACAAACTAAAATTTTCTTACATTTTCGACAAAAAATTCCAATGACAATTTTTGCCAACCAAAATCATAACCCTTGGTTAGAGAGAGTGAAAGTTGAAGCAAGAGTAGAATACTTCACTACTATTAAATTAATTTACCTTGATGGGTTTCTTTAGCCAGAAAACTAAAATAATGTTTATATTAAACCTTTTAGCAGTGCATGCATTACTGTTCTTATTAAGAATTTTAATCTGACAGCTTATTTATTTAGCTCTCACATTTCTGGAACAAAGGATTTGTCAACTATCCAACTAGGGCAGTACTTTACTAAAAGTTCTGTGCAGCATTCCTTCATCCCAACTGTTCCCTCCTCTTCAACTTCACCTTACTAAACTTTCAATTTTCATTTAAGATCAAATCCCTCAGGCTAATTAGTCCTATGTCCTATGAGAGTCTATCAATGTGATTGAGTAGGCTTCTTAAACTAAATTATAACAATAAAAATAAGCCAAAATATGAAGCTGTGCAATACTGACTTATATTCCTTGAATTTTCTTTCCTCTGACAGTAAAATTTCCTCATCAAGTGTGTACATTAATGACTAATTCCATAAATGAAAAGGAAACAGGTATGAGCCATACCTGAGCAATAAACTGCTTTCTTGTTTCAAAGCAGAGTATAAATCGTTTGACCCTCTGTTCTAGCAACTCCAAAATTCGTTCCACATAATCAACCAGACAGGTGCCTGGTGGCACTGTTGGGAGAATCATAGACTTTGCCCCACCAATGAGTTGCTCGACACGAGGGGACAGGTGTAGTTTGGGGACAAACACACCTTCATTCTGTGGACAAATGAAAAATTAAAGAAAAATATTTAGTTCTCTATTTGAGCTTCTTTAATCTTTGTCAACTACACAAAAACATTAATAAGGTCTAAAGAAATTATCAGAGTACTTTTGTAAGTACTGGTACGTATGTAACGAATCTACATCTGTTAACTTCAGCCAACAAAACCTGTGCATGGTTCATTATCTTTATAGTTTAAGAATGCCTTAGAGGTAAAATGATATTGTTATGATACAATAAAGTTTCATACATACTTACCTGGCAGATATATACATAGCTAAGACTCCGTCGTCCCGACAGAAATTCAAAATTTCGCGCCGGACTCGCTACAGGTAGGTCAGGTGATCTACCAGCCTGCCCTGGGCGGCAGGACTAGGAACCATTCCCGTTTTCTATCATATTTTCTCTCTTCCACCTGTCTCCTGCAGGGAGGCTGGGTGGGCCATTAATCGTATATATCTGCCAGGTAAGTATGTATGAAACTTTATTGTATCATAACAATATCATTTTCATACAATCAACTTACCTGTCAGATATATACATAGCTGATTGGCACCCTTTGGTGGAGGGTAAGAGACAGCTACTTATGGAATAGACAGGTAAACAACATATGTTGTAGGTATAAATAAACCTTGGTTCCTACCTGATAAGTGGTAGACTTTGTGGCTGCTGCCCAGGAGTCTGCATCACCTCAAGAAACTTTAGCGAGATATATGATCTATGGCCAAGAGTTCTTGTGGGTCTGCCGATGGCGTCTTATCCGCTTACTCGGCAGAGCCTGAAAGGACTTTGTCAATGGGTGCTGATCCATTTATAGACAATACACCTTATGAAGAGCACACAACCAATCCGACCACCTGATCCTAACCACCGTGTTAGTATTAAAAATTGTTCCGAGTTATCCCCAAACTCTTCACAACAACCATAACTCAAAAACCCAACTTACACACACACAATTTATAATAATAATAATATGATACTCATCTAATAAGATATCACAAGAGTTCCTTACTGAACAATAGTGACTGGCCGCCAGTGCGACATCTGCACTTTGTCAGCAGAAAGTCTAGAACATATCTAATAGACGGTACGTACCATTTAAGGATTGGTGTTAGCTCCTATACCCAGGATCGTATCCGCAGACACGAAAGGACCCAGAGAAAAAAATTTCTCGTAGGTCACACGAACATCTTTCAAGTAGTGCGATGCAAACACTGAGTTGCACCTCCAATATGTCGCTTCCAAGATATTCTTTAGCGACATATTTCTGTGAAAAGAGAGAGATGTCGCTACTGCTCTCACCTCATGTGCTCTTACTCTCAAGAGTCTAAAAGAGTCGTCAGTGCAGACTTTGTGAGCGTCTGTAATGACGTTCCTTACAAAAAAGGCTAAAGCATTTTTGGACATAGGTCTTGTAGGATCCTTAACAGAGCACCAAAGACCTTGTCTAGAACCTCCCATCTGTTTCTTCCTCTGCAGGTAGAATTTTAGAGCTTTTACCGGGCAAAGAGACCTTTCAGCTTCTCTACCGACGAGACCCGATAAGCCTTTAACTTCGAAGTTCTTAGGCCAGGGATTCGAAGGATTTTTGTTCTTTGCCAGAAACAGCGCTTTGAACGAACAGATGGCTGAGTCTCATTTGAATCCTACTTCATCATCAAGGGCGTGCAGCTCACTAACTCTTTTAGCTGTCGCCAGTGACAAGAGAAACGAACACTTTCTCGTTAAATCTCGAAACGAGGCCATATGAGGAGGTTTGAACCTTTGAGAAGACAAGAACTTCAGGACAACATCGAGGTTCCAGCTAGGAGATGTATTCTTAGACTTCGAGGTCTCAAAGGATCTTATAAGATTGTGTAGATCTTTATTATCTGCAAGCTCTAGGCCTCTATTCCTGAAGACGGCCGACAGCATACTCCTGTATCCCTTTATAGTGGATACAGAAAGATGTGATTCCTCTCTAAGGAATAACAGAAAATCGGTGATTTCGGTCACAGAGGTACTGGAGGAGGACAACTTCTTCGACTTACACCATCTTCTAAAAACCTCCCACTTGGATTGATAGACTCGCATAGTGGAAGCTCTGCGGGCTCTAGCGATCGCGCTTGCAGCCTTGCGAGAAAAACCTCTCGCTCTGACAAGTCTTTCGATAGTCGAAAGGCAGTCAGAGCGAGAGCGGGGAGGTTTTGATGATACCTCTCGAAGTGCGGTTGTCTGAGAAGATCCATCCTTCTTGGAAGGGATCTGGGGAAGTCTACTGTCCACTCCACTACCTCTGTGAACCAATCTTGTGCCGGCCAAAAGGGGGCTATCAGGGTCATTTTCGTCCCCTTTGAAGTCACAAACTTCTTTAGTACTTGTCCCAGAATCTTGAATGGGGGAAATGCGTAGACGTCTACATGAGACCAGTCTAGAAGGAAGGCGTCGACTGTTAGAGTTCTGGGGTCTTCTACCACTGAGCAAAAGACTTCCAGTCATTTTGAGAGGAATGTGGCAAACAGGTCCACATGAGGAGTCCCCCATAGAGACCAAAGACTGACAA
Organism: Macrobrachium nipponense; assembly: GCF_015104395.2. Taxonomy (NCBI): domain Eukaryota; kingdom Metazoa; phylum Arthropoda; class Malacostraca; order Decapoda; family Palaemonidae; genus Macrobrachium; species Macrobrachium nipponense. The sequence goes on from NC_087220.1 coordinate 49,306,328, forward strand.
ACTTCTGAGTGGAGGGTCCATTCTGTGTGAAGGACCTGGCTCCTCCTGCTCAGCCTGTCTGCCCTCACGTTCCTTACTCCCTGAACAAACCTCGTCAGGAGGGAGATGTTCCTTTGGGAGGTCCAAAGTAGAAGATCTCTTGCGAGCTCGTACAGGAAAAACGAGTGTGTCCCTCCTTGCTTCCTGTTTGTCACTATAGGTTCGAAGTTCTTTGGAGCCAGGTGTACAGCTAAAAGTTCTTTGCAATTTATGTGCCAGGACACCTGAACTGCATTCCAGGTGCCTGACACTTCTCTCTTCTAAGGTTGCTCCCCAACCTTTTTCCGACGCGTCGGAAAACAATACAAGGCTTGGGTTCCGAACCTCCAGGGAAATACCCTTGTTCTCCTTTAGTGGGGGCAACCACCATTCCAAGTGTTGTCTCATCTCCACTGGAATGGGAAAACTGTCCGAGAGAAGTCCTGTCTTCCAGTTCCACGATCTCTTGAGGAAGAACTGAAGAGGACGAAGATGAAGTCTTCCTAGAGGAAAGAACTGTTCGAGCGAGGAAAGGGTCCCTAGAAGGCTCAACCATTCCCTCGCCGAAGTACGTTCTTTCCCTAAGAAGAGAGAGACTTTCTCTAAGCCTCTCACGAGTCTCTCTTGAGAAGGAAATACTCGAAAACCCCAAGAATCCATCTGAATCCCCAGATAGACCAAGTTCTGGCTGGGGATCAGCTGAGACTTCTCGAGGTTTACGAGTAATCCCAATGATTTGATCAGGTTTAGGGTCAAAGCAAGGTCCTCCAAACACTGTCTCTCTGATCTGGCTCTGATGAGCCAGTCGTCTAGGTACAGAGAGATATTGACACCTTTCAGGTGAAGCCATCTCGCCACATTTTTCATCAGGCTTGTGAAGACCTGAGGAGTAGTGGACAGGCCGAAACACAAGGCCCTGAACTGGTAGATCCTTCCCCCCGTCATGAAACGGAGGTACTTCTTCGACGAAGGATGAATCGGGACGTGATAATAGGCATCTTGGAGATCCAGAGAAACCATCCAATCCCCTTGGCAAAGAGCCGCAAGGACTGACGCAGAAGTTTCCATGGTGAACTTCTCTTTCTGAACAAATTTGTTCAGAGCGCTGACGTCTAGAACTGGTCTCAGGCTTTTGCAACCAGGAAAAGGCGATTGTAAAACCCCGGGGAGTTTTGATCCAGCACTAGTTCTATCGCTCTCTTGTCCCACATCTGATCCACCATTAGTCGAAGAGTATCTCTCAGAACAGGGTCCTTGTATTTGGCGGACAATTCCCGCGGAGTTGAAGTAGGGGCCAGGACTGTCCTGGAAGGGGATGTAATATCCCTTCTTTATCACAGACATCGACCAAGCGTCTGCATCGATGAGTGCCCAGGCATCCGCAAATCCCAGGAGCCTGGCACCTACTGGTGTTTGGAGGATCCTTACATCACTTTCCCTTTTTAAAGGGACGGAATGAAGATCTACCTCTCCTCTCGGGCGCTTTCCTTTTTGAGGGAGCTCTAGAGGGAGGGCCTCCTCGAAAGGGCTGAAGAGACGTACTCGCCCCTTTCTTCTCTCCCACTACCGCAGGCCTCTTCTTTATGGAAGACTGAAGGAGAAGATCCTGGGTCGCCTTCTCCGTTAGTGAACGGGAAATGTCCCTCACCAACTGAGAAGGGAACAGAAAGTCAGACCTGGGAGCAAACATCAAAGCTGCTCTTTGTGAGTGCGAAAGCGCCTTGGTCAGAAAGGCGCTAAAAACGGACCTCTTCTTCAAGAGTCCTGCTCCAAATAGAGAGGAGACTTCCCCTGAGCCATCCTGTACCGCCTTGTCTATACACGACAAGATACAGAGGAGAACATCAGGATCGAGGCCCTCCGAGTCATGGGCCTTCTTGGCCATCACCCCAAGGGACCAATCCAGGAAATTGAATACTTCCAATACACGGAAGAGTCCTTAGAGATGATCAAGCTCGAAAGACCCCAAGTCACACGAACAGAGTTCAGGCCATGCCTTCTTGAAGCGTCTACCAGACTGGAAAAGTCAGCTTCCGCAGAAGCTGGGAGAGAGAGTCCCATATTCTCCCCTGTCTGGTACCAAATACCCCTTTTGCCTGTAAGTCTAGCAGGGGGCATACAGAAGACAGTTCTGACCAGATCCTTCTTCGTTTTCATCCAGTTATCCAGAGACTGGAGAGCTCTCTTCATAGAGATGGTCGATCTCATTTTCAGAAAAGACGAAGACTTTGGCGTCTTGGAGCAAGAAAAGAGAGAGCGTGGAGAAGGAGGAGCGGCAGGAGTTAAGGAATCTCCATATTCCTGAAGAAGAAGAAATGTCAAAACCTTGTAGTTTGAAAGCCCTTCTCTACCACGAGCCTCATCTTCTGAATCCTCTTCAACAAAAGGATCAGAAGGAGAATCCGTCTTCAAGTCTGGGGGGTCTTTCCAAACATCTCTCTCTGCGAGAGACAAACTCCTAACCAGAGAGGGGCTAAGAGCATGTACAGAGCCCCTCTGAAACAAAGCTGGCGTCTCGCGCCTGGCTGGCTCCTCGCGCCTGGCTGGCTCCTCGCGCCTGGCTGACGCTTCACGCCTGGCTGACGCTTCACGCCTGGCTGACTCCTCGCGCGCCTGACTGGCTCCTGGCGCTTGGCTGGCGCCTCGCGCCTGACTGGATCCTCGCGCCTAACTGGCTCCTCGTGCCTGGTAGGCTGCTCGCGCTTGTCTGGTGTCTCGCTCCTGGATGACGCCTCTCGCCTGGTTGGAATCTTGCGCTTGGCTGGCGCTTCACGCTTGGCAGAAGTCTCGTGATCGGAAGGCATCTCACGCCTGGAAGACGCCTCATGTCTGGCTGGAGCCTCGCGCCTGGCAGGAGAAAGAAGACGAGACTTCTTGACAGGAAGTCTAACGTCCTTCTTACGAGGAGGATCTTTCGAAAGGACTCCGACCAACGTGGCTAACTGTTCTTGAACCGCTAAAAGAATCCTCTTGGAAGCCTCTCCAGCGTCCTCTTCAACAGGAGAGGGAGACCTCGAAGGAGTTTTACTCGGACTGTCGTAACAGGGAGACGTCAAAACCACCTTCGCCTTCTTGATCGCGGAGGGAGCTTCCTCAGAAAAGCGCTCGGGGCTCAAGTCAAACAAAGGCTCTTTCCAGTGCCTTTTCAGGGGCCTGGAAAGGTCTGAATCCTTCCACCCTCGTTTAGGTGAAGGAGAACCGGACGACGAGAAACACTCTCGGAGGACGCTTTTTCTAAAGCGGTCCTGAGCAGTCTGTTGCGCTACAGAGCCTGCTGAAGGGACGCCTGACCGGTGGGGATTCTCCACAACCTCCGTAAGGCTTTCGACTTTTCTTCTCCTCTGGGCTTGGAGCTTGAAAGAGGTCTAGGCCTGGAAGCGTCGCAGAGACGGTCACGCACCCCCTCCACAACACTGGGGGCACTCACTTCACTAAATACGTCACTTTCACTATCCTTACCTTTCAGGGCAGCCATTTTGGATTTCATCCTATGAAGTGTAGCCTTCAGATCAGCGATCTCCGAGGCTGAATCTGAATGCAAAGCCTGTGAGGGCCCTGATAAAGAGGGAGAATCAAATGCATGGTTTACAGAAGAGTTAGAATCATGAAAAGGCTCAATAGGCCTTGTACTACCCGCACCCTTAGATGCAGCCCTTCTAATTCTATCCCTCTCTAACTTCTTCAAATAAGAAGTTAAAGTCTTCCATTCCTCAACACTCAACCTTTCACACTCATGACAGGTGTCAGTCAAAGAACATTCAAAACCTCTGCATTTACGGCATACAGTGTGAGGATCAACCGAAGCCTTCGGTATCCTCACCTTGCAGCCTACATTCACACAAAACTCTCACACTAACACTTGAATCAGACATTCTGAAGAAAAAT
>NC_087220.1:49310730-49366735 GCF_015104395.2 Macrobrachium nipponense
GGAAGAAGAAGGTTGCCTCCTCCCTCCTAAGAAGTCTCCCTCGGGAGCTTCTCGGGACCCGTCTCACCTCGGTGGGACGGGAGGGTTCCTTCAGCTGGTCATCTGCTCCTTCGGGAGCGGGGGCCCGTCTCTTCTTCCGCAAGGAAGAAGACTACGGGGACCAGAGGGGCGGGTACGGGAGGCTAACCACCGGTACTTCCTCGCCTGGTGTCAGTGGTTCTGCCACTGCATCAGGGTCCGTCTCGGCCTCTCGTTCGCGGGAGGTACCGAGTGTACGGTCGCCTACCAGCGACCGTGCAGCCAGGAACCAGACCTCTGAGTCCGCTCAGCGTCAGGTTCACGGCACGGGGCGGAAGACTGGTGACAGCCGCTCATGCGACTCTCACCAGACCAGCTCTCACTCTCGCGGCGAACAGCTGGCTACCCGGGGACGTGACGGTCCACGACCGACCACGGGCTGAGGCTGGGAAGAGGTCCTCCCGTTCGCCGGTGCCAGCCACGGCTGGAACCAGCGACGTGACGTGCCGTGAGGACAAGCACCGGTCTCACTGTGACAGTGGAGCCTGCAGGTCGCCTGACCGTCGCTCTCACAGAAAGCGACCGGGTACGGCAACCAGCACCAGCTCTTCTGACACTCGAGATCGGGGCGCTGTGCTCAGTCCAGCCGTTCTCCACAGCGAGACGGTTCGACCAGGCCTGCAGCTCGATCGCCACCGCGGGTTGACGACGCCTGCAGCCCTCCAAGCCTGCTGGTTCTGCCAGCGAGCAACGAGGGAGCGTCAGGTCTGCCTCTCCGTACCTTCAACTCCTCGGGTTACACCGGGAGGAGCGAGGTATTGAGGAGTGATCGTGAGGGGTGCGCCCCTCATGATCCCACCACGACGCCCTACGTGCCAGGCACGGTTCTTGGACCGGCCAGGACGTATGCGCAAGTGGATGGGGAAGACCGAGAGGGCTGTCGCTGTTCCCCCTTCTTAGGAGGAAGGTTCTCGGAATATGCTCTTGTCGAAGGGCTTAACGGTCCCACTCTGCAAGATGCTTGTGACTTCCGAGATCCAGAGGAACTTTGCCGAGGTTACGCGCTGATTCGTCAGCACAATGACCTCGGGGAAGATCGCCCGCTCCCACCCCACCAGCCAGAGCCACGGTCTCGGCTCGAGTCGTTTTTGGGGCCCGAGAGGGAACCCAATCGACGGTGGTTCTGTCCGCTGATCGGAGCTTGCCGACTGTGTTGAACCAGGTAGTCTCTCGTCTCCGGGACAAGAAGGCTCTCTCAGGTTCTGGACGGTCGAACAAGCTACTTCACCTCCTCTACTGCGACAGAGGCGTTGTCTACGTGTCTTCGGACACCGTATTTAAATACCCCTTCGGTCCTCCATGAGGTTTCGACCTCGACGAGGACTGGAATGAGTCGGAGCGGTATCGGCTCTCTCCTGTCAGGTGTCGATCAGCCCCACCCAGACGACGTTCACAGTGGCGGCAGACACTTACCTACAGTATGAGTTCGTAACCCTCCTCGGGAAAAAGGTTTTCTCCTGACGATACGTTTTCCAGGCTCTGAGAGGCCATCGCCGTAAGGCGATGGCTGCTCCTTTTCTTCTCAACTGCTAGATCCGCTGGGAAGGCGAGCCAGTATCCAATTCCTCCCCCATTCCTCTCTCCTTACGGCTACGAGGGAAAGGGGAGGGATCCTACAGAGATTTCTCTGTAAGATCCCACGTTAGGGGTGCTGCGCTACCGGGGGGACCTTCGGGTCCTACCTGACGTAAGCCCTGGTCATTGAGGAGGGATCCTGCCCTTTCTCGATTTCTACGGGAATCGAGAGGACCACCAGCCGATATCGTCTGACGAATTCGGTGGGGGGTTTCGCAGAGTGCTTAGAATTCTACTGAATTTCTAGCGCACTCAGAGTGTTCGAGTTTTTTACGATCTCAAACACTTAGGCGAGACACGGTCCAAAGTGGAGCGAGAATCCCCGATAATGTTACACGATAATCGGGAACCTCGCTTATGCTCGAATTCCTGTAATTTCTAGCATTTGGAAGAAGACCGCTGCTGAAAGAAGAGTATCTCACAGTAGGCGCTTAACCTGGAATAGAGAAGAACGGACGGGAACTTCCAGTTTGGCTTGAACTATCGTCTTCGGTATTCTGTTCACCATTGAAGCTTTCCTTTGGGAAAGACTTCTCCTTCACTCTCTTGACTAGAGAACGAAGGCGGTCGATCTCCAATCCTTATTCTCATTCCTCGAGGGGAAAAGAATTTAGGATGGAGGTCGTGGTACAGAACCTACAAATATACTACGTATATTACCCTCGCGACATGATTCTTTAACAGTTGAATTGTCCGTGGGGTAGGCGCATACCGTAGTTAACTCTACGGTTTGTGACCGAGACGAATTGTATCTTAATTGAACTGCAACTCGGGGTTGCCTGCAACCTCCCAGCAGTTATCAGTTTCGATTTTAGATACTGGTATTGTCATGACAACACCAAATCAGCTTTTGTATTTACCGAAAATCCGTTTCGGTTAAATATAATTGCTCGAGCGTATTCTTTATGCTCGATGGTTCTAGCGAACGCATTACCTTCGTGGAATAATGGATACCTGGCAACTCAGGATGACGAGTCACCGAGAGCTACTGCGTATTGAACTGCTGATAGCGGCTCAGTATCAGCTAGGTCTCGGAGATGCACGGTCGGTTACGTCTCTCTCTCCCCTGGTTGGATTGACTACCGAACCGTATCTCTGCCCAACAATCATGGACTTAGGTCTCTGATTAACGGGGATTCTCGCAATAATGAAGGACCATCTACTGCTGTGACGCTCGCTTTCATCGCTTCGACATTGCGAGAATTTCAACAGAGATATCTCTTGGACTCTTTCATCTTTCTGTTTACCGCACGGTAACAGAAGTCTGTACTAGTCAACCGCCTGCATCGCACTGCGATAATGCGAATGATTTTTGCAGACATCTGAGTTTGTCTTCAAAAATATCTCGTATTCGTAGGTGTGCAATTTCATTGCTCGCCCCGAATTAACAGATATGTCAGAAGACATCGCCTACTCTCCGACCTGACAGCTCTACTTCCAAATGTTCAGCCCATGAGAAGCAGTTCTTCAGGCAGTAGTTCCCTGTCTTCATTACTGGAAGCGCTCCGCTTTTATTGCAACTACGATCCTCACCGGACAGCAATCAATAGCGGTTAGCGTTCTCAGTCTTTGTAGCACAGGTTCAGAATCTTGAGAATCCTTCTCTCGGTTCAGCTGTGAAGACGTAGGTTGCATTTTCTGTACACCTTCGTCTTCAACGTCACATAGTGTTGTTTCTCCTTACCCGAGAATCAACTATACTATGAGATATCTTGCCATCAAGGACCTCGGGTCTCTAGAAGGCAATTGACTTTCGCCTGTTGGGCACATGCCTTAAGAGAGTCATCACCTTGCCTTCTGGCATCGGTGACGAACAAATTATTTGTTTAGTCTCTTGGCATAACCCTGTTAAGGCGAAGGTCACGTGACTTGCTCGGGTGCTTGGACAACTTGCCTCCTACCGAACGCAGTCAGTAGGCAGCTGTCAGAGCGCCCAAGTCTGTTACGAACTTCGTTGTGGACTTAGTTCGGTTGTTCCATAACCAATCTTTTTCTTCGTCCTAACGGCTTGTCACAGTACCCATACCATCGACCACCCACCATTGAGTGTCGGTGTCCTATCCACTACCGAGAACAACAACTTCGCTGCAGACGGATAGACCAGTATCGGGTACAGGACATCACCGAAGTCGAGAAGAGGGATAGGTCATACGGACAATTCCCTTCTTTTCTCTGAGGTAATTGCATGACTTTGCCTGCGAAGTCAAGCATCCAGGGGATGGGGATTCGTGACGCTCGATTTCGTACCGAATTCGTAGCGAAGACTCTGAACCCTTCGGTTCCTGACGATCGGTAGAGTCCTTCACAATCCCCTCCCTAATGGACTTCACCGCCTCGATGCGAAGGAGATGCTGCTTTGTCCTGTGAAAGCGCGACCGCGCTTTCTGAAGAAACTCGACATCCCAGGCTGAGTGTTGAAGACTCTTCGTCAGCACCAAGATGACCTAGAAGTACACTCCCTCGAGTACACAAGAACTTCTCCGTGGCGCAGGTACTGCCGGGGAAGGCAGGGTCTGGTACAACCAGACCACTGGCACCTCCTTCTACCTTTTGGATATTGCCCACAGGTCCTTGGATCGTTTCCTTTAGGGGACCCGTGGTGGCTGCTCAACACGTTGTCTAGCTAACCCAGACCCTAGCAGGGCTGAAACAGCATCGAGTCCTTTTGGGTGACTGTAAGAATAGATAAGTGAATGAGAGAGTGACTGGCTTCTCTTCCTATCTTTTTCTACCCTCTACCTGTGGGTAGAGGGATACGGTCATCACCTTGCTGGATAAGGACGAAGATGCCGGTGAGCTACTCGACAGAGCCCATCCTATCCCTTTCACTAGGGATGGGAGCGAATATCCACCACTTCCTCCTACAAGGGGGGGGGAAGGGAATGGATGCCAACAAGAGACAAACCATAACGTTGTTGCCTCTTGCAAATAGGAAAACTTGTTCTGTTTGCTGGTACGAAGAGATACGCTTGCCTCTCTCTTAGTACTGGTCCAGAGGTCTGACCATTGATCCTGCGGTGCACACCCCGATCAATCGGACAGAGGCTTGGATCCCTCCCTCGCTCTTACGACCAGGGAGGCTTCCAAGGTTGGGCGAACACCAGTCTGTTCACAAAAGACTCAGATTCCACCCACCAAGAAGTGGAGTCTTCCTATTGTAAAAGGACCGAAGGTTTGTATGCCGTGTCGGAACAAAAATGACAATTTGTCCAAAATTGCATTTTCCTAACTATACAACCTGAGGTCCTTTTACACATAGCCCCACCTCATGCCACCCCTCACTCTGCAGTTTTTGCTTGGGCCAAAAGCAAAAGTGATTTGTTTACCTACCAGTCGCGCTTAGGCGCGCGCCTGTCGGACAAGCAGTTAACTACCGAACCCCTGTTCGAAAGCTTACGACCTATCCAGCTGCCGCTAGTACCTTCCTATTGTAAAAGGACCTCAGGTGTATAGTTAGGAAAAATGCAATTTTGGACAAATTGTCATTTCATATATCTCATTTTGTTGATGAAACTTCAATCTTATGAATGGTATGCTAAATATTGAATTGTATTGTGGTTTCACCAATTAAATATCAAGTGAAAAAAGTGGCCTTTTGACAGATCAATGGTCGCACAGCGGTGAGTTACCCTACTGAAAATAGGGTTTTGTACTTACAAAATAGTTATGTTCCAGACTGCCGTTTGTATGTCGGTGACTGTATTCTTCACACGTATAGGTATGTAAGTACAGTATGATATCAGATCAGTACAGTACTGTGCATTCTTTCATCCTAAAACGCAATACATTGTACATACAGTACTAAAGGTACAGAATAGTCGCGCAAAACGAAATTGGAAGTTAGGGCTGGCAAAGGGGAGCGCTCTGGACGCAATTTTAATTTGCGACCCCATTTGCCTGTACTATCTCTGAATATTTGTAAGCTGAATGTTCATAAGTAGGATGGAGTCTGTAGTATATCCAATTGATTGTAAATTTGTTGTTGTTTCAGCTATGGCTGTGGAAACATCCTTGCCTTGGCCAGCCAGCATCCCAGAGCTGAAGGTATGGGTATTTTAAGTACTACTGTAGTTCCAAATTTTTTTGTAATTTATTTAGGTGTTTGATGTAAAATTTACTTTCAAAGTACTTTTCATAAATTTAGCAGATTTTTCATAATGATTCTACTATTGATATATTGATAAATTATTTTATGATGTATGCTAGTTAAGAAAACATTGTATGTACTTACTGATTGTAAATAAAGGGTGCATATTTTTTCAATAAAATTTATGACACCTTAGATTCTGAATGATACTGGAATTGCTACCGAAAGTAATAAAAGAATTTAGTTTGGTTTCATCCAGACTACAGCATTTTGCTTGGAAATTGATTTTCAAGGTGAATCATTCTTGGTATTTTAGTTGTAAAACCACCTGGATTACTACTAGGTAAGATGTTAAGCAGCATGTATGCTGTCATGTGTTAAATATAGAAGTAATTTTAATAAAGATGACTGCACTGTTATTTGATAAGCAACTTATGGCCATTTTAGTTGCTTTCTTGAAGAGCAAAAGTAGTTGGTTTTGTTGAAATTTGACGGAAGTACTTTGGGAAATCCATGCCTTTTCAGCCTGTTTGCTATTTTAAGCATTTTAATTTTATAATACCACTGAAAGATTTCTTGATGACTTTAAATTTGATGTAATTTTCAGCGTTTGGATGAGTTACTAAGGTGTGGCATCTGTTATGAATTCATGTCCACATCCATGGTGACCGTATGCTCTCATAATTGTAAGTATAGTTGTATAATTTTGTCTGCGCAAGTGGTGTGCAGTTCATGATTTAAAAACCTAGTTTAATATAGACCATAGTTATTGGTGGTAGTTGGGATTTCGGCTGTCACAAGGAAATTCTGATCAAGTAGGTAACTCGGTAGACTATCACTGTAATGCCACTGCCTTCTGTGGTGTACTCCACATTCAAATGCAGGAAGATAATATGTGAGGTTTCTTGAAAGAATGTTAAATATTAGAGTACAGTACGTATAGTAATCTTGTCTACATCTTTATTACTCTTATTTTTATTTTTTTTATGTGTAATGGATCTTGAAGAGCAGTGGGAATGGAATAATTGAGAAATGATTTCAACACTTAATTTTATAAGTTACTTTTCACACACAGTGAAGACTGGGGTTTTGTGTGCATTTTCTGTAGATATTTGTAATTTGGCTGGTAAGCATTTTAGTGTGCATACTGAATTGGAGTTCAGATTCAGGGTTTTTTTAGGATTGAAAAAATATTTCTGAGTTTTGTGGATTAACTTTGAAACACATTCAAGTTTGTTACATCATGATACATTTGTAATAAGCACCTCTGTTCCAGTTTGTTCCATGTGCATACGTCAGTATTTGGGTTATAAGACCCAGTGCCCAGCCTGTTTCCAAGAGACAACTGGTCAGCAGCTGCGCAATAACAGGCTTTTAGATGAAATTATACTTCTTTTTCCTGCTTTGAGGTAATTTTTCTTGAGTTTTGAAAATATTTGAAACCATTAAAATATATGTACAGGCTGATTCTGAAAAAGTAGAATGAAGTCGCTTTACATAAGCGAGTTGTAGGTGAGGTTTTGTATGTATTTTGTCCTCTACCTATTTACAAAAATGGCTGTTGTTTTTAAATTCTTAACGCTTAGAAATTCAAAAATATTTTTCTTCAATAAATTCTGACATCCATGGTTAGTTAACAAACAGGTTTCTGGGCTCAGCTCGTGTCGGCCTATGAAATATCCTTAAGTTCATTATTTCTAGGTAAAAATGTATCCTAAAATACCAGAGAAAAAATAAAATCAAGAAAATGTCAGTAAAACTGACTTGCTCACTCTATAAAAGAAGTGTCTGTATGGAAATAGGGGCGAGTGGGATCACTACCACGAGTCATTTACCATTTAGACCTTCCAACATAAAATCCCCACCTGAGAGAGCTGATACTAAAGGGTGATGCGACCGCTACTACTACTACTACTGACGCCACGCGGAGAGCAGCGCCCCTCGCGGTCATCCTTAATCATTAGCTCGACAACGCTAGTTGCATCTTTTTTCACTTGTGTTGTTTTCGCTTGGATTTATCTCTATTTACGATGGAACGTGCTGCAATCGCTTCGGCTAAGTTAAGTGCCTCATAAGTAGTAATTTTTGGTATTCCAGTCTTCCAGGGACCAGTATTTTCCATTTTTTAGGTCATATACGGTCTCCCGGTTGACTCGTGGCGGCCTTGTGCCGCCTCGTGTTGTTAAGATTTCCCGGTCTCCCATACTGGGACATCTTATGCTTATGGGCTATATATATTTACGTTCATCGTTTTATTACATCGCTTTTATAGTTAGGACACAGCCCATCCCTTTTACCTTTTTTCTCTTAGTTTGGTATTTAGGGCTATACTGTGTTTTTCTGGCCCAGCATCCCAGCTCTTGCTCTTCATCGGCTACTGCTGGCTCCGAGTAGTCGACTGTTCTTCGGATCAGTTCGCCTCCTCCTGGGCTTCTTTTTCTTTTACTCAATGGTCTCTTCTATCTTTTACGATGTATTATTTATTATCAGTGTTATTTAGGGTGCTAGGCTAGCCTAGGTGCCTTGTGCCATGTGTTGGTACAGTCTGGTTCACGTGGCCCCTCTGTGGTTGTGTTGCTATCGCGGCCTAGGCCACCTACGTTCACGTGTCCCATTAGGCACCTTACCCTCCCCCTTCCCTCCCTACCATGTGGTAGGGAGGGGTCTGGTGGATCTCCTTGGTTGTCATGACAACCACCGTAGCCTACCTCCCTCTCCCTCCGAGGGGGACAAGGAGTTCTGTACCAGCTGTGGGCTAGGGCGACCACTTGTCTCGGGTACAGGGTTACCTGGCGGGTAGTAGTAGGGATGGGGGGGGGTAGGGCCACCCCCCTCTCTCTCTCGTCGTCCGCCGTGTTCACGCCGGGATTCCCCCCCCTGTTTTCCCCATTCCCAACCCTTCCCCTACCTTAACAGACGGAGCCCCCGCTGAAGCAGGGAGCCCCTTCGGTTATAGGTCCACCTGGCTCCGCCAGCGGGCGGGGTGGGAATTTACTAGTGGTCTTTATTGCTTGCCTACTATATCCTGATTTTTCGCTACGGAGGAGAGCTCGCTCCTACCCGGGCACTCCTCTAGTAGACGGAAAGTGTTATACCTCATTCTATATGGATATAACCCCTTACTGCTACGATGACTATTGGTTTTTTAGTTTTATTGTACTATCTCCGTCGTTCTCCGTCGTGGTTTCATGGCCCCTCACCACTCCTGGTTGGAACCCTTTTTCCTGTCTCCGGTGTAAGCCTCAGACCCCCACCAACCGCCTAGCTAACCACACGTATTGCGGCGGAGCAACTAGTTTAATCTAAACTTACATGCTCCGGCATGCAGCGGAGTCTATGTTAGGCTGTAAGTGTGCACTCTGATACTCATGATCTCTCCACTTACAGGCTACCAACTGCCAGGTTCCAGGTTGCAACGCTGTGTTGTACGACCCCTGCGCCCATGAAGAGTGTAGGACCCACGCCCCGTGTGCCTCTACCACAACGGGATGATTGTTTGGCACCCTGAGGCATGCACCATCTGCTATGACCTCGTGAGTCAGCTTTTGGGTGGGTAAGTTAACTCCTGGACATTTTTTTTCTTGTTATCAATGATTAAACCCTTAGTTTTTATACATTTCAACTTCCCTGCCAGATATATACTTAGCTATAGACTGTCGTCTCCGACAGAATTTCAAATTTCGCGGCACACGCTACAGGTAGGTCAGGTGATCTACCGCCCTGCCCTGGGTGGCAGGACTAGGAACCATCCCCGTTTTCTAATCAGAATTCTTCTGTCGCCGGACCATCAACATTGTTGTTGGTTCCTCTCGATTGGTTTTCTTTTTTCACCGGCAATTGATCTTCGTGACCGACTTTTGGTGACGTATCTGGATTTTGTTGGATTGGCATAGCTTTTGTGGACTGTTTTGTGGACTTGATTTTGGATTTTTTCTTTAAATATGTCTGACTCTGGTATGGTTGTGAGACGTTGTGTGAATGTAGGCTGTAAGGTGAGGTTGCCGAAAGCTTCGGTAGACCCTCACACGGTATGCAAGAGGTGCAGGGAGTATGAATGTTCTTACTAATACTTGTAAAGAATGTGAGAAACTTGAGTGAGAACGAATGGAAGAATCTAACTAATTATTTAAAAAAAGTTAGAAAGAGAAAAAGCGAGGAAGGCTTCTCATAGAAGTTTAAGTAGTTCTAGATCTGAACTAATTCCAAGCTTGGGATCTTCCCCAAGGGTAAGTATTGCTACTTCTCCTTCCATTGCAGCCCCTTCTCCTATTGCAGAACCTGTAGATCCAGCGAAAGAACTTGCAGATCTAAAAGCAGCCTTCAAAATAATGGAAAACAAAATGGCTGCCATACAAGGTAAGGCTAGTGATTTGTCATTAGACAGTGATATAAGTGTCCCCAGTGTAGTGGAGGGGGCATCTGGTCGGCTCAGCAACGCTCCTAGGTCTAGGACCTCTTCCAAGCTCACATGCCCAGAGGAGAAGGAATGTCGAAAGCCGAAAGGAGGTTGTGGAGAATCCCCACCGATCAGGTGTCCCTTCGGCGGTTTCTGTGACACCCCAGACTGCCAAGGACCGCTATTGTAAAAGCGTCCTACGTGAGTGTTTCTCGTCGTCGGGATCTTCATCACCGAGACGTGATTGGAGAGATTCCGATCGCATCTCGGCCTCTCAAGAGGAGTTGGAGGGCGCCGACTATTGACTCGAGCCCTGAAAAACTTCCCTGAGGAGTCTCCATGGAGTTAGAAGGCGAGAAGAGCCATTCTTCCAACCAGAGTGAGAAGGAGGCAAGAGGTGGGGAGGCTATGGACTCCTCCCCTCCTCCTTCCCCTCCTCCCGAAAGAGGATAAAGAGGAGGCTACAAAGAGGTTCATGATGGCGATGCAGGAACAGATTTCGTCATTTGTAGGAGTCCTGTCAAAGGAGCCTCCTAGAAGGAAAGACCCACTTCCCTTCCTATTAAAAGATCCTCCAGACGTATGGAGGTATCTACCTCCAGGATCGATACTCCTACCCGAGGTGAGGTTTCCTGTACGAACCTGGTATGAAACCAATCCACACGTCTGGCACGGCCAGGAGTGAGGAGTCACCCAGGAGGCAGGAGCCAAAGAGCAGGAGTGAGGACGTCAACCAGGAGGCAGGAGCCAAGAGCCAAGAGTGTGGAGGCATCCAGGCAAGAGGCAAGAGCCAGGAGGCTAGAGCCAGGAGGCAAGAGCCAGGAGGCAAGAGCCAGGAGGCAAGAGCCAGGAGGCAAGAGGCAGGAGCAAGAGGCAGGAGCAGGGAGCCAGGAGGCGGAGTCAAGAGGGCAGGAGCCAGGAGTCCGGAGTCCGGAGTCAGGAGGCAGGAGTCCGGAGTCAGGAGGCAGGAGTCAGGAGTCAGGAGGCAGGAGTCAGGAGCCAGGAGGCAGGAGTCAGGAGGCAAGAGTCAAGAGCCAGGAGTCAAGAGTCGGGGGACTAGTTCCTGGAGGTTATGACTCTTCGCCAAATGGAAGCTCCTCTCCTTCAGAACATAGGAGGTCTTGGAAGGACTCTTCCTTCAAAACGGGAACGTTCTCCTTCGTCGGATCGAGGGTTTAGACGAGTTGTCTGACGACGATCCTCCTGCTAATGAGGGACTTTCGAGTTACAAAGTCTTGGCCTCTTTACTACTACAAGAGTTTGGAGATTCTCTTAGTCCTGCAGCTCCTCCTTCTCCTCGTTCGCTCTTTTCGAGCTCAGCTACGGCTAAATCGTCGGCCTTCTTGAAAATGAAGCCTGCGATATCAATGAAGAAGGCACTCCATTCTTTAGATTCTTGGATGGACAAGAAGAAGGAGTTAGGAAAGACGGTATTCTGCATGCCTCCTTCCAGATTGCACGGGAAGAGAGGTATTTGTATGGGACAGGAGAGACTATGGGTCTTTCTTTACCGCCTCTGCAGATGCCGACTTTTCCAGTTTAGTGGAGGCCTCTAGACGTCACTCCTTAGGATCGGTCAGAGCGACGTGGAGCACTTCAGAGTTGAACCACTTTCTAAAGGGACTTTTTGTCACTTTAGAGGTGTTCAATTTTCTGGATGGTCGCTCGGAGTTCTGGCCAACAAATCTAAGGATCCGGAGTTTCTGAAGAACCCAGAAATTCTCCATAGCGTTCTGTCCTGCATGGACAAGGCAGTACAGGACGGTTCAGGTGAAGTGGCTTCACTTTTCGGTGCTGGTCTCCTGAAAAAGAGATCAGTGTATGGTTCCCTTTATCGAAAGGGGTTTCTCCGAGCCAGAGGACTGCCTTACTGTTCGCCCCGCTATCAGATCATCTGTTTCTTCTCAGTTAGTCAAGGATATATCTCGCTCACTAACTGAGAAGGCGACACAAGACCTACTTACTCAAACGTCCAAGAAAGGACGACCGGTTAGTGGCGACGGTTAAGAAGGAACCTCGTCCTACTCAGCAGCCCTTTCGTGGAGGTGCAACGGCTCGTCCCCCTGCCAGAAAGAAGAGCTCTGAAAAGAGAGGAAGGTCTTCATTTAGACCATTCAAGAAATCTAAGTGACTTGTTGCTCCTCCAAGCACCAGTGGGCGCCAGACTCCTGAACTTTGCAGGAGTATGGGAACAAAGGGGAGCCGACCCTTGGTCAGTGTCGGTCCTGAAGAAGGGATATGTAATCCCCTTCGACGACAAACCGCCCCTAACATCTACGCCTCGGGAACTGTCAGCGAGGTACAGAGACCCGTTAATGCGAAAGACTCTCCTTCAGATGGTGGAGCAAATGTGGGAAAAAGAGGCCATCGAACTGGTACAAGATCCACACTCCCCGGGATTTTACAATCGCCTTTTTCTAGTACCAAAGGCATCGGGGGGGTGGAGGCCAGTTCTGGACGTAAGCGCTCTGAATCGCTTCGTACAGAAAAAGAAGTTTCGTATGGAAACGTCCGCCTCTGTCATGTCGGCGCTTCGCCCAGGAGATTGGATGGTCTCTCTGGACCTGCAAGACGCCTATTTGTTCCACGTTCCCATTCACCATTCAGTCAAAGAAATATCTTCGCTTTGTGATAGGAGACAAGATCTTTCAATTCAGGGCTCTGTGCTTCGGTCTGTCTACAGCCCCACAAGTATTCACCAACCTCATGGCGAATGTAGCAAGATGGCTTCACCTAGAGGGGATAAACATCTCCCTCTACTTGGACGACTGGCTGATCAGGGCCAAGTCGAGGAGTCAGTGCTTGGAGGACTTGGAAGTAACAAGGAACATGATAGATTCGTAGGGTTGCTCGTCAACCTCGAGAAGTCACAACTGATCCCCAGCCAGAACTTGGTCTATCTGGGGATTCAGATGGATTTCTCGGGGTTTCGGGGTATATCCTTCGCGAGAAAGAATCGCTCGAGGTTTGTCGAGAATCTCGAGCTTCTTAGAAAGAAAGGACAGCTCAGCGAGGGATTACCTGAGCCTTTTAGGGACCCTGTCCTCATTGGAAAAGTTCTTCTCGCTAGGGAGACTTCACCTTCGCCCTCTTCAGTTTTTCCTCAAAGAGGTGTGGAGCTGGAAGACGGGTCAACTCTCGGACATCTTCCAACTTCCACAAGAAGTAAAGATCATCTGAGGTGGTGGATCCCTCAGCTTCAAAAGAACGAAGGCTTATCGCTTGCTCTGCAGAACCCAGACCAAGTGTTGTTTACCGACGCTTCGGAGTCGGGATGGGGAGCGACGCTGGAGCAAGGGAGGTGTAGGCACCTGGACAAAGGAACAGGTGTCCTGGCACATCAATTGCAAGGAACTTGTGGCCATACACCTAGCCTTAAAGTCCTTCGAAAAGTTAGTCAGAGACGGGGTAATACAGATCAACTCAGACAACACCACGGCTCTGGCTTACATAAGAAAGCAAGGAGGCACGCACTCGTTCTCCCTCTATCAGTTGACAAAACACCTGTTAACCTGGAAGGAAGAAAGAGGCATAACTCTCCTCACAAGGTTTGTTCAAGGGATCAAAATGTGAGAGCGGACAGACTGAGCAGGAGAAACCAGGTCCTTCCCACAGAATGGACTCTTCACGAAGAAAGTGTGTCGAAGTCTTTGGTCCCTGTGGGGG
Source organism: Macrobrachium nipponense (assembly GCF_015104395.2). Lineage (NCBI taxonomy): Eukaryota > Metazoa > Arthropoda > Malacostraca > Decapoda > Palaemonidae > Macrobrachium > Macrobrachium nipponense. The sequence continues at coordinate 49,324,533 of NC_087220.1, forward strand.
AGACCTCACATAGACCTGTTTGCGACGTTCCTCTCCAAAAGAATAGAGACCTTTTGCTCTCTAGTAGAGGATCCGAGAGCCTTCGCAATAGACGCGTTTCTCATGGATTGGTCGGGTGTGGACTTCGCTTACGCCTTTCCCCCGTTCAAAATCCTGGGGGAAGTGCTCAGGAAGTTTGTAGCTTCGAAGAGCACGAAGTTAATACTCATAGCCCCATTTGGCCAGCCCAGGAATGGTTCACGGAGGTACTGGAGTGGATAGTGGACTTTCCCCAGATCGCTTCCAAGCCAGACCGAACTATCTACCAGACAACCCCACGTTTCGAGGAGTTTCATCACAACCTCCCAGGTCCTCCTCGCTCTGACTGCCTTTCGACTATCGAAAGACTTGTCAGAGCGAGAGGCTTTTCTCGCGAGGCTGCGGGCTCTATCGCTAGAGCCCGCAGAGCTTCGACGAGAAGAGTATACCAGTCGAAGTGGGAAGTCTTTAGGAGGTGGTGTAAGGTTCAGAAGCTGTCCTCCTCCAGTACCTCTATAGTGAATATTGCCGATTTCCTCCTCTTTCTGAGAAAGGAGTCACAACTATCTGTCTCGACAATAAAAGGATACCGAAGCATGCTGTCTTCGGTTTTCAGGAATCGAGGCCTAGACATTGCTAACGACAAAGATCTACACGATCTAATTAGATCTTTTGAGACGTCGAAAGCAGCTACTCCTAGAACACCTAGTTGGAATCTAGACGTGGTCCTGAAATTCCTTTCATCGGACAAATTCGAACCTTTACATCTGGCGTCCTTCCGCGACGTCACTAGGAAATGCTTGTTCCTGGTGGCTCTCGCTACAGCCAAGAGGACGAGCGAATTACACGCTCTGGATTCCACGGTGGGGTTCAAAGGAGATGCTGCCATCTGTTCTTTCCAGACAATGTTCTGGCAAAGAACGAAAACCCATCAAAACCTTGGCCCAGAAGTTTTGAGGTAAAAGGCCTATCTAACCTGGTAGGCAGAGAGATAGAGAGATCTCTCTGTCCAGTGAGAGCTCTTAAATTCTATTTTAGAGAGGAAGAGACAGATGGGAGCTTGTCAACAAGGTCTTTGGTGTGCAGTGAAGAACCCCAAACGACTCATGTCCAAGAACGCCTTAGCTTTCTTTGTGAGAAGCGTTATTACGGACGCTCACAAGAACTGCTCTGAGGCATCCTTCGGTCTTCTAAAGGTCAAGACGCATGAAGTAAGAGCAGTAGCAACGTCTTTGGCGTTCCAAAAGAACATGTCTCTGAAGAATATCATCGAGACTACATATTGGAGGTGCAATTCAGTGTTTGCATCTCATTATCTGAAGGACGTGAGAGTGACCTATGAGAAGTGCTTCTCGCTAGGTCCTTTTGTATCAGCAGATACAGTACTGGGTCTTGGAGCAAAGACTGATCCTTAATTTTGTGTTTTTTATCGTACATAAACCCTCTTGTCAGATATGTGCTTGGTTTTCTAGTAGCAAGCTCACTACTGTCGCACGGGAGCAGAGTGTCATTGCTGGTAGGCGATCAAGGGTATGTATGACTAGTAGGGGAGTACAAAATTTTTTTTTTTTTATATTTTGTAATGAAAGTGTAATTATGTTTCGAGTTTTTTTGGTTGTTTGTGAGGAGTTCGGGGATGACTCCTTACAATCTTAGAACTAACATGGATGTTAGGATCAGGTGATCGGGATCGGTTTTGTGCTCCTTGAACAAGGTGTATTGTCATGTAAGTGGAATAGCACCCAATGACAAAGGCCTTTAGGCTCTGCCGAGTAAGTGGATAAGACCCCATTGGCAGACCCACAAGAACTCTTAGCCATAGATCATTATCTCGCTGAGCTCTTGAGGCCTAAGCAGACTACAAGGCAGTAGCCGCGAAGTCTTCAGCCTAATAAGGTATGGAACCAAGGTTTATAAATACCTACAACATATGTTGTTTACCTGTCTATTTCAGTAGTTAGCTGTCTCTTACCCACCACCAATGGGTGCTAATCAGCTAAGTATATATCTGGCAGGGAAGTTGAATGTATAAAAATGATATTGTAATGTTACAATAAGTTTTATACATACTTACCTGACAGATATATACGATTGAATTAAAAAATGGGGGCCCACCCAGCCTCCCCGCAGGAGACAGGTGGAAGAGAAGAATTCTGATTAGAAAACGGGGATGGTTCCTAGTCCTGCCACCAGGGCAGGCGGTAGATCACCTGACCTACCTGTAGCGTGTGCCGCGAAATTTGAAATTCTGTCGGAGACGACGGAGTCTATAGCTAAGTATATATCTGTCAGGTAAGATGTATGATAAAACTTATTGTAACATGACAATATCATTTTTAAGCTTCTTTAAACCGTATCTCCGCTGCTAGAAGCTTCATATCGCCTTCTCTTACAGGCTGCCGCCGTGAAGGAAGTCGCTCTAGCAACCCTGAAAATCTTGGGTAGGCGGCTTCGGGAAGAAAGAAGAAGGAAAACGCCGCCAAAGGGCCAGCCTTATGTATTAGACAAGAAGCTGGCCATCCAGATCTTCCCCGGAGGCAAGGTGACGGGGTACGTGGACCCCATCTCGGCAGCCCCACTCATAGCTTCCATTCAGCAGGAGGTGCAGCAGGCGTTTGGGTCCGTCTCGACGCAGGAGCCGGTCCCAGATGTAGCTAACCTGGACCTTAATCTTGAGCCTATGGCGGTAGGTGCGGAGGATTTGTTGGTTTAGGTAGGTGTGTCGGGCGCTCAAGGTCTACCCTTGTGCGCTCCTGGATCTTCTTCCCCTGTTCCTTCTTCTTCTTCCTTCCAAGGCTTCACGGGATCTGAGATCCCTTCTCGTTCACCCGCTCTCTCTTTACCCCCGAAGGTGAAGGGACAGAGAGAACAGAAGACCCTCCATAAGAGAACGACTCTAAGAAGTCGTCGTCTTCTTCGGCTAGGAAGTCTACGACATCCTACGCCGATGCGGTGAAAGCGAAGCCTAGCTCTTCCTATTCAAAGAGCTCAAGAAGCAAGGCTTCTAAGGAGAAGGCTCGCGCTTCGGCCGAGCCAATGCCTTCTCTGGCATCTACCGGATCTACTCCGGTAACTCCTGTTGGGGTGGCGGGACCTAGCTCTTTTGATCCCACCACTTTCTCAGCGGTAGTGATGCAACAAGTGGGAGAGATGGTTGGCTCTCTCGGTACTAAGTTTGAGCAAAATGTTGCTCAACGTCCAGTACGATCAACCAATCTGGTCAGTCCATACAAGACCTCTCTAACCGAGTTAGGGAGCATGATGGACCGCTTCGCTGGCCTCACTCAGGCCCCTCAGACGAGCTCCCCTGTAGCAGGTACTGGTTCTCCTACAGCTACCTCCTTATGATCCCTACAGCCTTCTCTATGGATAACCCCTGGAGAGTGGCAGCTTATGCCCCCTTCAAGGATGGCATGATTTCCATCCCGGAGTGTGGAACAAGAAGGATTGAGGACTTTGAGTTCTACCTTCCGGACTGACTCAGCCTTTCATAGGGTATGCTAGGCTTACGGTAACTGCTCTCAATAGAGAGGATAAGATCTCTAGAGAGACTGTGCTGTATAGTAGGGATCATGCACAGAGGGAATGGGTTTCACTGCCTGGAGGATTGGGATTGTACCAATACCAAACTCCAGGCATTCAAGAGCCCCTTCACTATCTTCGCTACGGAGGAGGAGGCTTCTCTTCCATTCGCTACTAAGATAGTAGAAGCGACTCTCCAAGCAGTCCTGAAAGACGAGCCCATGCCACAGTTGAGAGAGGCGGAATCAACATCTCCGCTCTTTCCGTCCTTCGGAGAATTGTGGGAGAACCTACCTGCCACTTTCTCAGTAGGTAAGCTGAAGCCAGACTGTGCGATGGATCAGTTTGGCGAGAAGCTCCCGAGACTGCCTGATAGCCTATTCAGGCAGAATTCGATGCCTGCACAAGATTTGGGATGGGTCTCCTTAAACTCCCTTATCATACGGAGATGGCTGCCCTGTCCTATGCTACGGAACCGCTGTTTAAAATACTGGCTAAATCCCAGCTCCAGCGGTTCAAGCCGATGCCTTTGACCTTCTCTCAGCCAGAAGGAACTGCCGAAAGCATGTTCTGCAGGAGGCAACCATTAGGCATGAGCCTAATAGACTTCTAGCTTCCAGCATGTGGGGTGGCGGACCTCTTCCCAGAAGCCTCTGTGAATGAGGTGCATCACGAGGCTGCTAGCTTAACCAGAGCCTTAGAGCCAGATGGGGCATCTCTTCCAAGAGGAAGCAAGAGAGCGCCCCTGCTGCTGGTAAGAAGTTTAAAGAAAACTCCTGGCTAGGAGATTCCAACCCTATCAAAAACAGCAGCAACAACAACATTTCGTCCAGGCCGTCCCAGTTTACACAAACAGGGACAGCCGTCAACTTCAAAGCAGACACAGCCCATTCTCTGTTGTCTCCTCAAAATCAACCTTCGACCTCATACACCGTCTCGCCAGCCTTCAACTCGATGTATGAAAGCCAGGCCTACCCAACCTTCCAACCTTCAACAGGTTTTCTAGGGGGAGCAGAGCGAGAGGTCACTTTCGCCAACGAGGCACAGGAAGAGCTGCAAGAGGCAAGCACTTCAGAGGAGGGCGCGGAGGTCAACCCGCTCAACAACAGTGAGGCTCCCCAGGTAGGAGGGAGGCTGTTCCTCTTCCGTCACAGGTGGGGGTTCAGCAAATGGGCACAGAGCATCGTGTCCAAAGGATTGGGTTGGAGTTGGTTCAAAGATCCTCCTCCAAACAAATCATTCTATCAAATACCATCAAAGGAGTTGACAGATTATGCGGAGGAACTCCTTCAGAAAGGAGCTATTGCGAGAGTCAAGCATCTAAAATTTCAAGGTCGCTTGTTCAGCGTGCCAAAGAAAGGCTCAACAAAAAGAAGGGTAATCTTAGGACTTGTCAAAGCTAAACTCTTTCATTCGTTGCGACAAGTTCAAAATGCTTACCATCTCGCAGGTACGGACCTTACTTCCCGTGGGGCCGTCACAACCTCTATCGATCTTACAGACGCATACTATCATATCCCTATAGCCAGACACTTCCGTCCATTCCTAGGCTTCAAACTAGGAAAATCAGAAGTTCTCATTCAAAGTGATGCCCTTCGGTCTGAATGTAGCCCCCAGGGTATTCACGAAAATAGCAGAAGTGGTAGTTCAACAGTTGAGAACACAAGGGATAATGGTAGCAGCGTACCTCGACGATTGGTTGATCTGGGCACCAACGGTCGAGGAATGCTCAAAGCCATGAAGAAGATAGTACAATTTCTGGAACATCTGGGGTTCCAGATAAACAAAACGAAATCCAGACTCACTCCGAGTCTCGTTTTTCAGTGGCTAGGAATCCAATGGGATTTATCCTCCCACAATCTGTCAATTCCAGTGGTCAAAAGGAAAGAAATAGCCAAGTCTGTGAGGCAATTTCTCAAAAGCAAACAAGCGTCAGGAAGGAGAAACCAGGAAAGAATCCTAGGTTCTCTTCAGTTTGCCTCAGTGACAGACATCCTCCTGAAAGCAAGACTGAAAGATATAAATCGAGTTTGGCGATCAAGAGCAAACGTCAAATCTCGGGACAAGTTGTCAGTAATTCCACAGATCCTTCGCAATCAGCTCCGTCCATGGACAAAAGTGAAGAATCTTGCCAAATTGGTACCCCTTCAATATCCCCTTCCGGTGTTTAACTATTCACACGGATGCCTCCCTGTCCGGTTGGGGGGATATTCTCAATTCAAGCAAGTCCAGGGGACTTGGTCCGTTCAATTCCGCCAGCGTCCACATAAACGTTCTGGAAGGCTGAATGGCAGTATTTCTTACTCTGAAGAGACTCCTTCCCCAAACCAAAGAAGTCTCATCTAAGACTAGTTTTTGGACAGTGCAGTGGTAGTACATTGCATCAAACAGAGGTAGGGTCCAAAATCCAAACACGTGAATCATGTCATGATAGCCATCTTTGCTCTACCAGACAAGCACAAATGGCATCTATCTGCCACTCATTTGGCAGGGGTAAGAAATTGTGATAGCGGACGCACTATCCGGCAGTCCCTCTGGAGTCAGAATGGTCCCTGGACGACAGGTCATTCGAGTGGATATGCCAGAGAGTCCCAGGTCTCCAGGTAGATCTCTTCGCCTCACAAGCGAACCACAAGCTCCCTTGCTATGTGGCCCCCAACCTGGACCCTCTGGCTTATGCCACAGACGTCCTGTCGTTGGACTGGAATCAATGGAAGAAAATCTACATTTTTCCTCCAGTGAATCTTCTTTTGAAAGTTCTGAGCAAGCTGAGGACTTTCAAGGATGGGTGCTCCTGAGCTGATCGCTCCAGATTGGTCCAAAAAAAGCCAACTGGTTATCCTCTGCTTCTGGAATTGGGTCTCCGACCTCAACGGATTCCCAATCCCAAGCTGTCGCAATCAGTACAAATGAGGACTGTGTTCGCTTCCTCAGGAATTCTTCAGACCCTAACTTTATGGACTTCATGAAGTTTGCGGCTAAAAAAGATGCTAACATTGATCTACAAAACATCCTCTTCCTGGAATCAGATAAAAGAGAGTCAACTATTAGACAATATAACTCAGCTGTTAAAAAGTTAGCATCCTTCCTGAAAGAATCAAACACTACAACCATGACAGTTAACTTAGCTATATCCTTTTTCAGATCCTTATTTGAAAAAGGTTTAGCAGCTAGCACAATTACTACTAATAAATCGGCTTTGAAGAAAATCTTTCAGTTGGGTTTTCAAATAGACTTAACGGAATCTTACTTTACATCTATTCCCAAAGCCTGTGCTAGACTTAGACCTTCTCAAAGGCCTACTTCAGTTTCAGGTTCTTGAAATGATGTCCTCAAACTAGCCTCAGATACTGACAACTTGTCTTGCACATTCATAATGCTACTCAGGAAGACGTTATTTTTGTTAAGCCTGGCTTCAGGAGCCAGAATTTCAGAACTGTCGGCTCTATCCAGAGATTGCGGGTCATGTAGAAATTTCTCCCCGTCAGGAGAAGTTCTACTTTCCCCAGGATCGCAGGTTTTTTTAGCTAAAAATGAGGATCCTCTTGCAAGGTGGGCCCCTTGGAAAGTTATCCCACTTCCGCAAGATCCTTCTCTTTGCCCAGTATCAACTTTAAGAGCCTTTCTATCTCATACATCCTCTAGATCCTCAGGTCCTCTCTTACGAGAGAAAAAGGTGGCACTTTATCAGTGAAAGGAATCGAGAACAAAGATCCTTTACTTCATTAAACAAGCCAACCCTGATCATTTCCTAAAGCACATGATATCAGAGGAGTGGCCACCTCAATTAATTATTTCCAACATATGAATTTTGAGGATCTTAAAAAGTATACTGGATGGAAATCACCGACAGTCTTTAAACGTCATTACCTGAAGTCCTTGGAATCTTTAAAATTTCAGCAGTAGCAGCGGGAAACATTGTTTTCTCCTGATACTGCACAGTAGTTGTAGTATAGATCCAGGTCTCCTTTCTACCTACCTCGTCCAACATGCCTCACCCTATTGCCATGCTTCTCGTGATACTCTAGCCTTAGCCGCTAGGATCGTATTGGTGGAATGCCCCTTATTTTTTTGCTAGGGGCATCCACGTTGTGTACATATAATGTACTTCAGTGTTTCTACCCTTATTTTTATGCTAGGGTAGAACACAATGAGTTTGTATATTTTGTAAATATTTAAATTAGTGAATCATTCTATATTGTTCTATTTACCATTACACTATTATGTATCACCATGTCTAGTATAAGCTAATTTTAAGTACTTTATGTTAATATGGTATGGTTACCCTACCATTGTTTAGTATAAGCTAGTTTTAAGTACTTTTGTTAGTATACTGTAATGAGTCTTGATTCACTTATATTATATCAGTTTTTTACTATTGGGTTTCATTTGTCCTTTTATTCCATCTTGTCTGTTTCTCTGGTACTATTTCATAGGCCGACACGAGCTGAGCCCAGAAAAGGGATTTTGACGTAGGAAAAATCTATTTCTGGGTGATTGGCTCGTGTCGCCCTATGAAACCCACCCTATTTCTTTTTACCCACCCTGCAGGACAAGATGTTCATAGATTAAGGATGACCGCTAGGGGCGCTGCTCTCCACGTGGCGTCAATAGTAGTAGTAGTAGCGGTCGCATCACCCTTTCGTATCAGCTCTCTCAGGTGGGGATTTTATGTTGGAAGGTCTAAATGGTAAATGACTCGTGGTAGTGATCCCACTCGCCCCTATTTCCATACCGACACTTCTTTTATAGAGTGAGCAAGTCAGTTTTACTGACATTTTCTTGATTTTATTTTTTCTCTGGTAATTTTAGGATAATTTTACCTAGAAATAATGAACTTAAGGATATTTCATAGGGCGACACGAGCCAATCACCCAGAAATAGATTTTTCCTACGTCAAAATCCCTTTTTTGTGCAATGTTATGCTCAGCAAACTGGTTCAAATTGTATATTTGCTGAAATGTGATGCTTATGAGAATGTTACTGAAGGCCTTTCAAGTGCTATGATACAGCATTGATGATTGAAGTAGGAATGTCTTTACTACATTTCATCTAAGGATCTTGGAAAGGAAGAACATTGTGGAGAAATGTTTTGCCGTATATAACAGAGAACTACGCAGAGAGTTAAGTTTCAAAACTTGAGTTGGTGTTTTTGTTTCCCCTGCTAAAAACCAGTGGATCATGAGAACCACTATTTTATTTCTTGAATAGGCTAAAAAAAAAAAAAGATAGGTATATCTCTCTCTCTCTTTAAGGGAAGATTTGAATTAACAGTTTTTTAACAAAAAATTATTGGAAAAAATACACTAATAAAAAAATGACAGCCAAAAAAGTAACATAAATTGAAAGGAAATTTAAAAGCGATTAAATGACAGGAACTACACTGTATTTTGTGAATGGAGGCATTGACATATTATGTGGCCTTGTAGGTTGCATATGTGAATAGTTTTATGCAAGTGACTAAAAGCAGTGGAGAAAGTCTTGTATAAAAGATAAACAGCTGAAAGCAGCAGCTAAGTCACTTACTGTGTCTTCCTGGAGTGTTGTACGTAGTCCTTCTAACCTGATCACTATATGTACTACTACACTATTTCCTGCTCCAAGTTTTGCCCACTGTTCAGGAGTGAATACTTCAGGCAATCACCATGAATCTAATATTGTTGTGGTGATATGATTAAACTACTACACAAGAAAAGATTACCAAGAAATGGAATTCTCCCAAAATTGGAATAATGGTCATCAATTTGATTAATGTTATACTACCACAGTTTTACCATCGCAACTACTGTTATCTTTTGAATTATTTAACTTTTTCATATAGTATAACTGATATAGAGTAGTCTAACATATTGCACTGTTGCAAATTTTTTCTCATTCACTGAAAATTATTGTTTAATTTGCTATTGTAGAGTTTTGTTGGTTTGATGTGTTTTATATATATATACTATAAATATTTTTTTTCAGGGACAAGACAGCTCGTCAGTGTCAATCGGCAAAAGGGAATACAATATCAGGGTATCTCGTGAAAGAAGATGACAGTAACGACAGCAGTGGCTCTGCCAATGCTGATGTTAATGTGTTGTCCCCTGATGTCAGAAGTAAATTAAAGAGAGAGGATTATGCAACCCCATCTCAGGCAACATCATCTGACGATTTGCTCAGTACACCTAGGTAATTGTACTTAATAACATATGAGTTTGTAGGAATAACTTTATTGGTCCATGAGAGTTCATGCAGTTGAAGTATTGCACTTGTTAATTGATGTGGATGTTGGTGATCTAACTGTACTATTGTGAATAATTTTTTTAATGAAATGTAGTAGATGTCATGTTTGTCCAATATCAGTCTGGGTTGAGGAATTACTGATATTGAAAAATTGACCCTTTACTGGATTATGTTTTGTTTCACACAGAGATTTTATGATGAAAACTCATGAACCCAAATTCACTAACTTCATCCTATAATCAGATTTTATAATGAAAAGTAATGAAGCCAAATTCACTTAACTTTCATCCTATAATCAGATTTTATAATGAAAAGTAATGAAGCCAAATTCACTAAATTTCATCCTATAATCACTTGTAGTTCAGTGTTTTGTCCTTTTTTGTATTTTTACCAACTAGATAGTTATCCAGCGGGAGTATGTATATAGAGTTAGATTTGAGATTAGTTATTTTAGTTGCCTGTACTCTTGTGAAATGTTTAGTCATCTTATCTTAGAAAGAACTAGATAGGAATTTTATAGCAGTTTTAGATATTTTCATTCATCTGTGATATAAATAATGAGAATTATTTTGTCCTGACACTCTGTAGTAGCTCTATTGATAAACTGTAGCTGTAATGATTTTTTATAAAAAATAACTTTATTAAAGTTTCAGAGGAGTTTCATATAAGCCAATGTGGTTGTTAGCTTCATATATTCTTTTTTATTTCATAAGGTTCTACCATAATGTTCCCCGTAGTTGGTTAGTGCCGTTAGTGCACCTCATTCAGTGCAATGTAGGCATTACTTAAGGTTCTTTGCAGCATCCCTTCAGCCCCTAGCTGCAACTGCTTTCATTTTTTTTAACTCTAACTCCGTTCATATTCCCTTTCTACCATCTTACTGTCCACCCTCTCCTAACAATTGTTTCATAGTGCAAATGTGAGGTTTTCCTCCTCTAACACCTTTCAAACCTTTTACTGTCAATTTCCATTTCAGCGCCCAATGGCCTTAGTTGCACCAGTGCTTGGCATAATGCCAAAAAATCTATATGAATAAAATTTAAAAAAATCTACCATAATGTTAATTTTTCTGGCTCTGCAGGTCTTCCAAAACCTCCCTTCTGACGGAGACACCAAAGAGGGGCCTTATGAGTGCTTCTTCAAAGCGTCCCCTGGCATCTTCGTCGTCTTCTAGCAGCAGTCGACCCAGTAATGGCATTTTCATTTCTAAATCATCTGTTAGATCTCCAAGCACAGTATCTGCATCACAGTCCCCTAGTACATCAGCTTCGTTATCACAAAGTGGTCGGCAATCTGTGTCAGGTTTTTTCTCTATTATAGGTGAAAGGTAAGTTTTCATCAAGATTTGATTAATTAACTTATAAGATATGACGTGGTCAATAAGCATTTTTGTAAAGGGGAAGTGTCTTAGTGGGTAACCATATTTTGTTTGCTATGCCCCTGTCCTATTATCTGTTTCAAGTATACTGTTTAGAGTTTGTTTAACAGATATCTTATATCATAATAGAGAAATGGCCTTTAGCAAAATTAAATGACATTCATAATTAAGGTTTATTTCTTTGTTTCTTTCAGAGCCGGTAGTGACACTGCTACTGAAGAACCAAAGGTAGCGTGTCCTGTTTGCAATGTGAGGGTGCCAGAACGTAACATAAATCTGCATCTTGATGCTTGCCTTAAACGTATGGAAGAAGGGGATAAAGAGGAGGTGTAGGTTCTTTTGTTATTTTACAAAAGCACTTTGTTGACTATATTTCTTTGTTAAGACTCTTTGACAGTTGCTTATTTTGCTGTAAGTATTTCAGTGTTTTGTCAGTGATGTATATTCTTACATTAGAGTTTTAGATGCAATTTTGCAGAGGCTCTGTTGTGTTAATGGCAACACTGATGATCATGAGTTTAACTGTATTGAGTTTTCCTCCTTTTCTATCTTTTATTTTCCTATTCATATCTTTCTCTTTGTGGTTGCTTATTGGTGAAATGAATGTGTGCATTTGAATAAATTTTATAATCCAGTTACAATAATAAATTTTTCTCACAGAGTTTGCGTCGACCAGCAGCCGAAACGAAAGCCATTGCCAAAGTTAGTGTATTCACTTCTCAGCGAGAAGCAGTTACGACAAATGTTGAAGGAAGTTGGCCTTTCCATTCAAGGGGATAGGCAACAGTTGTCGAACAGGCACCGAAGGTTGGTATTGTTATGCTTCCTATAACTATAAGAGATCCTCACATGAAAATGAAAGAAGGAGGTATCAAGACTTTCAACTTTTATTCCAAAGTCATTTTCATGTGAGGATCTATTATATACTTCACCCACGGGACCATTGTGGGATTGCAGATTTCTATAACTAATGCATCAAAATGCTTATAATGTATCAAAGCTTTTATATCTCTTTAGTTGCTGAAACCCTTGAAGTTTGTCAAGAATTCACTTTTAAGCATTTTGTTTCTAGGATCTTTATGACTGAAAGCTGTTGACACGACAGTAAAATGAAATAGATATTAGAAAAATATTTTCATCTATCTTAGTATACAGAAAATATAGAGTTATAGGCCTAAGATCATTGGCCGAATTAGTTGTAACCAGTTAATGTCCTTTAGCTTTTATATCTGATTTCTTTCTTTTAATTGTAAGGACCAGGTTGATGTATCATTTTATGGTTTTTATGGTCATACTAATTCTCACTGTAAAAATGTTTATATTTTATTAGCATTGAATTAATATTTTATTTCAGGTATACCACTTTATATAATGTGGAATGTGATGCAGCAGAACCGCGACATGTACAGGAGATTTTGCGTCAGGTGGAGCGTGAGGAAAAGGAAGAAACCAAAGGGCTGTCTAAAAGTGTAAGTTTTGAATGCTCATGGAATGATTGAAGCATTAATAACGTTGGTAAATTTTGAGCCGCTTGGAGAAACAACTCTGAATTTCTCTTGGCTGTGAATTAGAGTTAAACATCTTGTGTTAATATAGTAGATGTGAGCAAAAGTCATGATGAGAACTGCTTTTGCATAGCAGCACCATCTAGCAAACTAAAAGTCCATTGTGGAATTAAGAGAAGCCTTTGGTAAACAAGATACAATTCAAGATTTTTTCTTATATCAAGTACCAGCTTGATTTTGCTCTAGTCAGACATGGTTTGGCTTGCTAACAAGGGGTGCATTACTTATTCCCCTTTTTCAAATACTTTTGTAGTTGTTCTCTTCAGTATGGGTGGATGCTTTCCTATTTAAGCAGGTATTTTAGGATGAGATTGTTAGCCCTGCCCATGGATGGGACGAATGTGCTGTTGGCATCTGACATTTCTTGACCAAAGGAAATAATATGTATTTAATTTAGCGTAATTTTACCCCTTTTTCTATTTCTTTTCTTCTTAGTTTTGAGTTTTCTTTTCAGATACTTGCATGTCAGGTCACTGATTGGTGGACTTCCTCCATAAGATTGTATGGACAGCTCTTATGAAAGTTGCATTCATTCCTATAGAGTTCCTACAGAGAGTACCACCTACAGCACGCCTTGCTCAGCCCTGTAGAAAGTGCTGAATGTTTTCTGCAATATCCTTCTTCCTTTTAATTTTCTTCTAACACCTTTGATCTCTTCCAACCAAGTTCTTCATCTCCAAGTTTAACCTGCTTTTAGGTGTCAGCTTCCCTATTCTCCTTTGGTGCCAAATCACAGAAGATCTTACATATTGTGCCCTCTGTATTTCACTCATTTCTTGGCAGTGGTTGAATAACAGTAGTTTGTATTTGCCATATGTAACTTGAGTATTTTTTTTCACATAAGCATTAAGTTTTTGTGGAGCCTTGCTACGCAATTTACAGATCTTTTTGGCATGTTTGTCAAATATACTTTCATGCCATTTTTGCTGTTACAGGTAATTAACTTTGTTTAAGGATTTTGTCATAAAAGACATTTAGATTGTTATTCCGGTTTCAAGAACAGTTTTTATGTCACCATGTGCTCTTAGAAAATTTTGCATATCTTTTGTTTTTAAAGTACAGCATAGTACATGTATACAGAATTTTATTAAGTTTTTTTTCCACTTTTGACAGAAAATCTGTTATATTATTTTGGAAGGATACAGTACTAGTAATTATATTTACTTATTTGTTTTTTTATTTCACAGATCTTCACATATGACAGAAAAACTCCTGTAGAAGTTATTGAGAAAGAGCAAGTTAATTATTGTAAGTATTTTATTTCAGATTCTTTTATTCTATAATGTTCTTTTGCTTGTTTGAAAATACTAATCCAATAATGTGATGTTTTCAAGATAGAAGTCAGATATTCTAAATGTTATACATTCATCTGTTGTGTGGCTTAAAGTAATCCACATTGTTTTTATGGATTGGGATTTTAGTTGTAAGGAGAAAGTATTATAAATTCAGTATTGCAGTTAGAAAAGAACTTAGATGAACAACAGCAAACTGTTTTAGATATGTGTCATAATATTCATATAGAAACATGAAGACCCAAAGAAACAGAACAACTGTGCTGTGTTTTGCATGAGGGACAAGCATTAGATATTTAGGTCATCTTTATTTATCATTGGGCATTTTAACTGTACCAGCATACAAGTTTATAGTGTAAATCAAACAAAACCTTGTTTCTGGCTCTGTATTGGTCCACCAGGAAGTGCTCCACACCATTACCCGGCGCTTGGCTATGTGCCAAATATTTTATAATCTAATCTAATCCACACCATTACAAAGATAATAGAAGAAATAATTGTAGTAGAGATCATACATTTTGTTTGCCTATTCCTAGGGGTTTGGGTTGTATCCAAAATTGTGTAAGTTCCACCCCCTACTCATGCAAGTACAGAGGTATAATTACAAGGTGAATGATAAATGCCAAAAATAATAACTACAACTCAATGTAAAACAAGAACAAAATGTCATAATAAGTTGGGATAGAATGGAGAACCAATGGGTAACTGCTACTGTGCCAAGCATCACCTCAAATTAGAAATACTTGATCAAAAAAATTAAAACTTAGTAAAAAATAGCAATTGGTTAACTCCTAAACTGTTCCAGTGCTGAAACTACATAACTGAGGGAATTGCAAAGAACGGAGAACAAAACATTAGGCTATTCACAGTAACAACACAGCTGTGTCAAAAAGTAGTACAATGAGAAGCTTTCACATGCTGCAGATGGGATGAAAATGCACTCCCTGGCAGTGACACACCACATAACAGTAGGAATGTTGAGAGATCCCAGGGAGCACAGTGGCACGTCCATTTTCAGTATTCGTGCGCAAAAGGCTGAAAACAGCTTCTCTGCAAGTTCACCATGTCTATTTAGATTTATCCAGCCCAGGGAGAGTCTACTTAAGACTCAGAGGTCTGGAAAAACGAAGCCCTATTAATAATATTTAGATTTATCAGTGCAGTGCTTTGCATTGTACAACTGCATGCAATCAGCGCAGTTAAAAACTCTCGTATCTAGAATGGGCTTGTAAAGAACATGCTTTATTTTTAAAAGAATCATAGTATGTGGCAACTTCATTAAGGGAAATAGCTCCTTCTGACTGCCACAGGCAATCTGTTTTTTTTTTTTTTTTTTTTTTTTTTTTTTTTTTTTTTTTTTTTTTTTTTTTTTTTTTTTTTTTTTTTTTTCTCCCCACATTATATCAAGACATTATTATTAAAAGTACAGTCAGTCCCCAGTCATCTGTGGGGTGCTGATAGTGAAAACAGCCATTAATCGAAATTCAGCGATTTATGGCACTGATAACTGGTTAATGGGGCCATCACTATCTGCACCATTAACCGAGTCCGCCAATGACTGGGGACTGCCTGTAACAGGTGTGTATGACTGAGCTTTGTAAAAATATATATTTCTTTGTTTTTAGTGAAGAAGAATGACAATCATTTTGCAAAGCTTATTGCTGATGTCAAGAAGAGACGAGAAGAAGGTAAGAAGAAAAAGCTGAAAGAACCAATTGAGGAAGAGCAACATGAAGAGAAAGTAATGTATACTCCCGGCACAAGCAAAGCAAAGTCACGTCCGGGTTCAAAAAGTAAAACGCAATCAAATCATCATCTTTCGGGTAGTGATAATGAGAGTGACGGTGATAGCTCCAAAAAAAAGACTGCTACAGGAGTTGTAGCAACAAAATCCATATTAAACTTTTTCCAAAATTCCCCCAAGAAAAGTAGCCAGTCTGCTTCTGAAAAGTCAGGTAGCTCGAATCACATCATTGAAAAGTTGCCAGATAATTTAATGATTACTGATGATGATGATGATTTTTTCTCTGAAAATTTTGTTGAGACCAATGATAGCAAGTCACTGCCTTCTGAAAGCAATGACTTTCCTTTGCTTAAAAGTGAGGCCAGTGCAGAAGAACTTAAAGTTAATGGGTGTGCCGCTCACATTAAACTGGAGATGGAAGAGACTATGAAATGCAGTCCTGATATTTTTAGTGCAAGTCCTACACATTCTGATTGTAGTGATGACAGTGTAAGTCTTTTGAAGGATCAAGAAGGAGAAGTGGAGGACATACTTCACAGTGGACCAATGATAAAAGGTAAGTTCATGAAGTTAAAATGTGTTTCAAAGTTTGTATGCGTTCATAGGTCTTTTATCTTTAAATACGCAAGGTCTTATGGCAGTGCTCTTTTTATATTCAGTCTTAGTAATGGCTATTTGTGACACACAGTAGCCCCTACAATAATGGAAAACACTACAGAAGAAGGATTTTGTTCCCTTGTTGTTAGGACCAAAATGCCTACCTTCTTAAGATAATCAAGCATATAGTAACCTGTTTCCATTCTAAGCCAAAGCAAATTCCTTTTCTATTTTAATTAGTAAAGTTGGGAGAAAAATCTTTGTAAATATCCTCACATCATTCACCTTCCAATATTAAATTTTATATGAGTAACTTACCAGATAATTACATAGCTATAGGTTCCACTTACAAACTGTAGCCATGTAATTATCGGTAAGTATATATAAAACTATTTAATATTATAAAAAAAAATTTGCAATTATTTGGTTAGTATACACACAACTTTATTGCATTATAAAAATGCCTTTTTTTTTTTTTTTTTTTTTTTTTTTGTAGATATCACAATAGAGTTGTATAGAGTATTTTTTTATTGAATTTTATGCAGATTTGAGTTATTTTAAGCGTGAAGTGAATAAACAGATAACAGACACATTTTTTAGTTATTGTAACCATAAAATTGGTGTGGTAAAAAAAAAATAAGTATATAAAAAAAACTGACTGAATGCTAACTTAAGGCCTTGATAAATAAAGAAACTTCACCTTTTTTCTCCATATCATAGTTTTCTCTTAGAAGACCCTTTCAGTGTTTTACAGAACCATTTTGACCTCCATTTGACCTGGTTACAAGTAATGATTTTATTGTAAAGCAAGTTTTTTATGCAAAAAAAAAAAAAAAATTAAATGGATCCATTATCTTGCTATCCAACCACTCCATCTTGTCATTGAATGGCTAAAAACTCCTCAGTTCAGCCCCATTGTAAGTCATAGTTCGGAAGACACAAAAAGAGATTTGAAGTACAGGCAGTCCCCGGGTTAGGATGTGTTTGGGTTACGACGTTGCGAGGTTAAGGCGCTTCTCAATTGTATTCATCAGACATTATTTCCAGGGTTACGACGCCTACAACGCTGATCTGGCAGGTGAAATATGACACCAAAAATGCAGTTTACATAGTTTTCAATGCACCCAAAGCATTAAAAGTAAGGTTTTCTTAGGATTTTTTACGATGTTCCGGCTTATGATGATTTTCGGCTTACAACGCGTCTCAAGAACGGAACCCCTGTCGTAACCCGGGGACTGCCTGTATACAGTATCTGGATATGCCAAAGACTATGATTGCAGAGTGATTACGAGCTGTGGATATATATGGAAACTTTTTTTTTTTTTTTAGTTACTAGCGTGCTAACATGTTTTTTCTAAATTATATTTAGTATATCCCTATAGCCTTTGGACCACTGCTCCTCCTTGCAGCTTGTGATATTGATTTAACGTAAAATAAAGTGATTTTCTTAATTAGTTCTTACCCACAGCAGTAGGGTTATATTGATGCGTTAAAAACCTGACATACATGACATTGTATCTCTGTGTGTATTTTGCATTTATTCATAAGTAAGGATGTTCTGGTCCCTTGAATTATGCTGTTAAAAACCTGTACATACATGATCATGTGTATCTCGTGTGTAATTTTTTGCATTTATTCATAAGTAAAGATTCTGTCCTTGAATTATTTGCTTGTGTTTACATTTGATTCTAAGACCCCTGACATGACTTGCTAACATTCCAGAGGAAGCAGAAAATGAATCAGATGAGGAATTCATTCCTGGATGTCAGCCAGACTCTTGCCCTCTGGACTCACAGCCTGAGAGATCACCAAGCCCTGCAGGTGGAAACGAGAGTTACGAGACACAACAAGTCTTCATCTCAGACTCCACAACCTGACTTGAGTGAGTTAGGTCCAGAAACACAGGATCTGGAGTTGGATTCGCAGGGTGATCCAGAGTACCAGCCATCGCAGATGTCGGATGATTTAGTAAGTGTGTTTTGCATCTTTTTCAGTTATTTCCAACTGTACTAATTTGGGGAACTTCATGAACAGAATTTGCAATGCAATGTGGAGGGTGAAAAGCAAATATCTGTTAAATTGTAGGTTGAATTCCAAGATTAGTTAAATGTTTAGGATGTTCTTGAATAATGATTTGTTTTAACAGTAATAGTAAAACCAATGGGAAGTGTTACTATATACAATAGCCTCTTTTATTTGATTGATTCCAACACATCAATCTTTGATCTTTTGTGTAAATCTGCAAACCAAAAATAATTTTGGCTTATATACAGATCATGAAAGGCCTAAAGGTCTTAAACTTGCTTGATTCCATATGTTACTAAGGTAAGCATGTGTTGAAATATGTTCCTTGCAAACATATTTAACAGAAATTAACCATTAATATATCTAGGCTAAAAATATTTCCTGAGTGAACATTTGCTAATTATATTATGTATATATTTTTAGGATTCTCAGGATCTACTGCCTGTGACAAGAAAGTCTAGAAGAAACTCGAGAAAACGCCAAGGAAATGAAGAACCTGTAGAATTACCAAGAAGTCGTCGTAGGAAAAAATGAAGTCGATGTAAACGTATAGTTTCAATTATTGTCATGATATGTTGGTCAGAAACCAGGAACAGAAGTAGCTGTGGCTAAGTCACAAAGCTTCATGTAGCGGGGAGTGGTTTATTAATTCACAAAGGCTTGAAGAATTTGCAAAAGTCATGGCCTTTTAACCCCAAACCATTTTTGCTTTATACTAGTAAGAGTTAAATACAAAGTAGCTTTATTTTAAACCATTTGTGAGAGTATGGCTAAGAGATTAATACTATTTTCCTAAGTATCTGAGTCTGTATATCATTTACACTTCACATCCTAGATTGTGGAATGTGTAAATGTAGCAAAAATGAAACTTTATTATTTCACTATATGCTGAATGGTGGAAATTTTTCTCAACAATATACAGAAAGTGCAAGTTGGTTAATCCTACAACATTTAATGTTTCATGTATAGTTGGGAATTGTTGGTATGCCTTGTTTAATTTGTGATATATATTGACTGAAGTGTAACTTAAATTTTTGTATTTATAGTTTTTAAACCTTATTTTATTTTAAATGTTTCGTTATAGTAATGATGCCTTCGTTTTCATCTCTATCACCGTCACTGCCTATAATGGCACTACCCATATAATTTTTTTTTTTTTATGAATCATGGATCCCTCATGTGAATGATTGGGTTTTCAAATATTAGGTTGTCCATAAACACATTATCAAATACCCAGAATAGTACATCAGTTTAGGTTTAAAGTTACTGAATAGGAAAAAGTAAATGATTTTGTCTTGTTGAGAGTTTTAGATACATAAACGCCTTTGTAAGGTAGTCTCCCAGTGCTGGTCAGTAATTTTTATATTTTGAAGCCACTGTCTTCCAGTAAGTAAGAAATATTGGTACTTTACTAGAAGCTATGCTACTTCTGCTATTAGAGCTATGGCATTCTAGTTTATAGTTATGTGATTTCACATGTCTTTGCTAATTTTGGTTTTGTATACCAAAAGCAGACATTTACATTACATTATAATAATAAAAGTATTTGGATAGAACAGGTCTATCTTTCTGCTAGTAATGTTGAAAGTAATACATACTTGTTTCACCTGCATTGAGTTTCTCATTTGTTTTTCTATTTGCCTTGTGATTTTCTTTTCATGTTAGGGCAAATAAAAATTGAACTGCCCAGTGTTTATTTAATTAACTTGAACATTTTAATTAGATTACACCTCAATTTAACTTCAGCTTACAATGAATTACTGTACTCAAGGAGGTTACATAATATCTTACAGGACTTATAGGTGGGGCATTTTTTACGTAGAATGAGTAGGAGGAAGCAAGAATGATCATCATCTCAAGACTTATGATGATTTGTTGATAATGGAAGGATTTTGCAAATTTACTGCAGGTCTTCATTTAGTAATCATTTTGTCAAAGGTACAAATGTGTTGGATGTATCATTGCTTAAGGAGGTTAACTTGTAGAATTATTTGATTAGAAGCTGAAATTTGTGAAGTTTCATGAGATGCATAATTTTCAGAGATGAATTTGGATGTAAATTGTTTGCAACTGTATCTTGCTAATTGCAAATAATCCAAGTCACTGATTGCAGGTGACCCATGCAAAAACCTGTGGGGCCTAAGCGTTCTTCATCCTGTCATATTGCCAACGTCAACCATCCAAACATGTAGATCTTTATCGGAACTTTATCTTTTTCATATATATATATTTTTTCACTCTCTTTTTTAACGAAACGTCACAGGATTTTACATTTTTTGTGTTTTTGGTCTTGTTATAATTTGTACCCGTAATAGTAAGTCATATGGTATGCTTGTGAATAGCTTTTTAATTTTATTTGAAGTATGTGTATGTGAAGGCTGACAATTTTTTCAGGGTGTATCATTATGGGATTAATGTATCAGTGTTGGATTAATAGCATGTTCTCACATAGGTCACAGTTTAGGTCAGGTTCTTGCAAAATCATCTTTAAACACTTTAAACACATTTGCTGGATGTTGAAAGGTGTCATTTATATCTTGGAGTTGTATTTGTGATTTTTCTAGCAGACTTGAAGAGAATTGATAAAAATTTTTACCATTGCATTTATATTTTCTTAAGTGAAAGAACCTCTTTGGCATTGAGGTGTGACAATGGAATTATTATTAAGGTTATGAAGCACTTTACCAAAACCACTGAATCACATAGAAAGATTATGTGGCTCATCTCAGGGGTATATTTTAGATAACAAGTGACATGGTTCAGAAATCATGTAAAGCCATTGGTCCTGTTGCTAAATAACCACTGGTTCCATGCATTGTAAAAACACCAAACAAACAAGTACTCAATCACCTAAATAGGAAGTGACTGAAAGTGATTAATAAGAAGTAAAAAATAGAAAACATTACTTTTTGGGGCTGAAAAGGTGGCGAAAAGGATTACAGTACTGCTATCCACAGTGTTTCACCAGGCTGTTGTTATTGAGTGACCCTCATTTGTTGGGCAGTGCATTATCATGGGTCCGTATATTGCATCAGGGAAGTAATGATTTACTGTCTACGTAATAGTCTGGTAAAATGATGTGTGTTTGGGAATTTATGGTCAACTAATGCATTATTGTTTTCATTGTTATATGAGTAGATCACGGTGTTATAATTGTTTATTATTTATATCATGTTTTCTCAGATTCTCTGATTTTATTTTGAAATTTAGAAATTTAGAGAAATGAACCAAAAACACTAGTTATTTACTACTGGCAGCTTAAATGGTACGGAGTCAGGTACCATGAAGTAAATAGCAACTTACTTGGCCCTCTGTTGTATTGTTGCTAGGAAAGATAGATAAAGTATGTGGGTAAACTATGAAATAAGGCAGTCCAAATATGGTAGCCAGACTTGAAAGAATGGAGTGTTTAGGCTTATACTCTTGTTTTTTTCTATCTGTCCATCCGCCCGTGGTGGTCGTGCATGGTAACACTGCGTCACAGGCTTTAAATAGTTACGCCATGTCTAAGTTTTAGGTAAATAAAAGGATATCTGGGTGTACATTTGCAACTGAAAAGTGTTTTAATAATTTACTGTATGCGAATTACACCTTTAATATTCGAAATAGGATATTATTTAAAGCTCGGGACGCAGTGTTACCAAGCACAAACACCACAGGCGGATGGACAGATGGAAAAAAACAGAGTATAGTGGTGGGATTAAAGTATGTGATAATAATAATTCAAATATATTATTATTATTAATAAGGCTTAGTTTTTCCAGACCTCTGGAGTCTTAAATTCAAATATACTAGTGGGTCAGCCCTATGAGGTAAACCTCTTAGTACTAGGAACTATATAAAATATTGCATTGTAATGTGTTAATTTTCAAGTTGTAAATATGTTTTTATATCTTATTCTCTGCTTTGATACAGTTGTCGGTTGATTAGATATCAATGATTTTCATTGTTTCAGGAAAAAGGGATATTCATATAGTAATTTTTTTCTTATATTATCTTGCATAGATAGCTCAGTATACCAGGGGGGTTAATAAATACATTCTTAGTGTATGAAGCTTCATAGTTAGTCATGAGATTGTTATGAGATGCATTTTTGTGTTGCTGGAAACACTATGTGCGACCAGTTTTATTATTGCATAGACTAACTAACCTGTGCCACAGTTGTAAGATGAGATACCTTTCAAGCCTGAAAAATAGGAAAGTTATGGTATACAGTGTTTACATTTCTTTTATACAATTTATGGGCTTAGCACTATTTGCATCAAGTGCAAATTTACTAACTGAATGCCAAAATTTATTTGTTGTCATGTGTTGTTACAACTTGCTAGATTAAGTTTAATTCTCGTCTTTAAGTTTGCCTTCTAGTGTTGGTTTTTGTTTATTTTCTGCCATTTTCATTAGTTTATAGACATGAAAATTATGTGGGTTAATGTATTCATGTATTTTATGGGTGGCATAACTTTGTAGTGAGAGAGTGATTATTATTATTATTTCGCAGTGGAATTGAACCCAGAAAATCCAGTGAAAGGCAAGGGCACTACCAACTGAACCACATAGATCTTAAAGTTGGAGTCTCAGTACTAGTTATGTGCTTGAGGTATTATCTAGGCAGGCTACACACCATGCATACCAGTGAGTTTTACCCAACTTCCCAATAAAGTGATCTAGTTGAAGGACATTTCACACAAATTACCCCATCTGAGTGAATACAAAGGAAATAACCAACACAAAATCACATGTATAATAGAAATGAATATCTAATTCACATCAGGATTGAACCCAGGAGTATCAAATGAAAAGAAGGGTGCTACCGGCTGACCATCATATGTTGCTGAATAACCACTGGTTCCATGCAACGTAAAAACACCATATAAACAAACAAACAAACATCATATGTTGTAAAAGAAACATTTCCCTTTCCTTTTTTCCCTCAAGAGGCTTCTGATCAGTAGCAATAACTTTTGGGCTATCTGGTAATACTGTCAGACTTACAAAACTGCACAACCACTCTAGTAGGGAATATTGCTCAACTGTACAGGATATCGGTGATTTCACATATTGAGTAGGCTTTCTTGTAAAACTAGTGAGGGAGGAACACAGACTTATTGTCAGGATATAACCTAATTAGGATTGCCAGCAGGGTACGTAGGGGGCTGACCATCAAGGAGGAAGAAGGCTTAGCGCACATGAGATGTGTTGATGTATGTGAGTGTGGGGAGGGGAGGCAGTTTTATAAGTGTCATAGGAAAGTCCATTCAGAGCTTCATAATTATTCAGTTTTCCATATTTTTAAGGCCATCTCATCTTCGTCAGTGTCCAGAAAAATTATTAGGATTCCCATCGTTGTGATTGTCTAGTTTTTGGTGCTGGATCAAGTAGTGCTGCAGAAAAGTTTATGAAAACTAGTGTGGTTTATAATAACAGTTTTTATTTTTTTGATAGTTGTTGTAATTTTGTAAAAACCTTTTCATTATGTTAATGTCATTTTTACATAATTATGTAAAATATTCTTCACCTTTCACATGAAGGTATTCATGGTTCCCGAAAGAACATTCCATTACAATTTATCATCATGTTGACATCATTGTTTTTTGCGTGCTTTGATGAACTGTATTGCCTGCTATGAACTAGGTATTCTAAGGCAAAAGATTTTTGGCATCTAGTTTTGTAAGTTCTATTGTAAATATTTAGATGCTGTATATAGATTTTATAATTTTGCAAAAATACATCCTTTGTGTATAAGTGTCTTTCTGTATTAATCCTTTTCAGGTTGCTGTATAATTTCATGGAATTAACCATTTTTGCTTGTGATATTTTTCTTATTTCTGTACATCCAGCACATGGGGACTTCATATTCTCAGAGCTTTATGTTTTAAAAGTTTAGAAAAAGTATGATGTACAACAGAAACTTTTAAAGGAAATCCATGCCAGTGTCCAAGAGAAATTGTGAAACTGATTGACAATAATAGTGTTTCCCTGGTTTACGATGGGGGCTCCATTCTTGTGCCGCGTCACAAGCTGAAAACCATTGTAAACTGCAACATCATCAAAAATCCTAATAAAACTTTAATGTCAATGCTTTGGGTGTGTTGAAAGTTATGTACGTAAACTGTATTTTATTGCATTTTTCATAAAAAAAAAATTCAAATATTTATTTTGCCTGTATGGAGTCATATTTCTTCCATCCGGTAGGCATCATTAGTGTTGTAGCCCTGGAACGTGTTGTAAACCAGGAAGTAATTTCAGATGAATATATTTGAGAAGCGTCGTAACCTCAGAATGTCATAAGCTGGAACCGCCGTAAACCGGGGACTGACTGTATATGCAGCAATAGATAAAATATTGTATATTTTACTATTTTGACAAAAAATCAAAAGGGAAAAAAAAGGAAAATAATTTCAGTATTAAAGTTTGATTTTTTGAGACCCAACATAAAGTATTACAAGTTTCCTTGTTTTTGTACCCCCACAGGGGATTAGTGCCAGTGAACAATAGACACTTAAGATTCTTTGCAGTGTCCCTTCGGCTCCTAGCGGACTCCTTTCATCCCTTTTATTGTACCTCCATTCATTTTCTCTCTTTTTTTTTTTCCATCTTGCTATCCACCCTCCTAACAATTTTTTCACAGTGCAACTGCTACGTTTTCATCCTGTTAACCTTTCAAACCTTTCTACTCTGTTTCCCTGTCACTGCTGAATGGCATTAGGTTCCAGCGCTTTACCTTTGTCCCAAATTCTATATTCCTTCCATCCATCCTTTTTTATATATACGATTAAAAAAAGTTTGAAACTGCATGAAAACCATAAGGTCAGCTCCTCAAGAGGATTTAATGCTAAAGATGTTGCTTCTAGGATTTGCTTCTGAGAATGTACATGAGTTTTATGTCGTTTCCAGCAGGATCCACAGAAGAAGAATCTGATTTCCAATGGTTTAACGTTTTTGCCAAGACAGAACCGCTTCTTGGGTTTACTCGTCATCTTGTTTTGCTATGCCGTCTCTTTCTACCTAGGTCAAGAATGAGGGAGACCTTTGTCAGGTAAGTGCCATGAGGGTGTGTGCGTCCTTAAGGTGAAGAATTTTTAGAATAGGAACATCTTAGTTGTTTAAATCCCCTAAGGATAGGAGGCAGTAGCTCTCGGAATTGAATGTCTCTTTGGCTCAGGGGATCATTGTAAATGCAAAACCATTTACTATATATGTTTACTTGCTATTAATACCATTACTTGAGGTTCTTTGTAGCATCCCTTCGGCCCCTGGCTGCAACCCCTTTCATTCCATTTACTATGCCTCCATTCTTATTCTCTTCCATCTTATTTTTCACCCACCTAACAACTGATTCATAATACAACTGGTAGGTTTTCCTTTGTTACGCTTTTCAAACCTTTCTACTGTCAATGTCCGTTTCAGCAATGAATAACCTCATAGGTTGCAGTGCTTGGCCTTTAGCCTAAATTCTATATGCAAAACGATGTATCCTAGCCCACTGTATGGAGAGTATTTCGGCAGTACTACACTTAAATGTGGATTTATGTAGTTAACTGACAAGAATCAAAGGCAGACTTCCATCCTGGAAATTTGTTCAAAGACTCCTCTGTCAATATAGACGTTGCATTATATATATAATTATATATATATATATATATACTATATATATATATATATATATATATATATATATATATATATATATATATATATATATATATATATATATATATATATATATATATATATATATATATATATATATATATATATATATATATATATATATATAATATATATTGTTACAGTAAGAACACATACTTAGGGATTACGCGTAATCCCTGAATATTTCAGTGAATACGCGCAATCTCACCAAGGAATTCTCGTCAGGGGTCAGGTGGATCTAATTGACAATGCAAGCATGCCCAGGGTTGGATCCAACAAGAAATGCATCATGGTGTACCAGGATCACCTGACGAAGTTTTGCATCCTTCGAGCCTTGACGTCTAAAAGAGCTGCAGAGGTCGCTTTTCTCTACTGGACATTTTTCTTCTCTTTGGTGTCCCCGTTATTCCTCCAAGCGATAACGGATCCGAGTTCACTTCACAAGTCATTTTACAAGTAGCTGAAGGAAGTTTTGGCCAAAACTAACTGGTGCATGGTAAGCCTCGCCATCCCCAAAGTCAGGGGTCGGTTGAGCGCGCAAACAGTGATTAACGCGTATTTACTGAAATATTCAGGGATTACGCGTAATCCCTAGGTACGTGTTCTTACTGTAACTCTATATATATATTTCCTCTATATATAATAATATATATATATATATATATATATATCTATAAGTGTAGTATATATACATATATATAAAATTTATTTGATTAAGTCAGCCTATTACTAAATCTTCCTTACTACTGTCCTTTGTTTGCCGCCAACTTTTGTGATGTATATTGTTACAACTTAAGCAAGATTTAATGGGGGGGTTGGGGCGTGGCCCATGTTCCTAAAAGCATACAAATAATGAGATCACAATAATTTCATTCGAAGTCGGTTATTTAACTTTTGCATCACCCTGTCTTTCACCATGCCATATTTTAACTTTATTTAACTTCTTAATGGATTAAAAGAAAAAAGGAGTTTCATTAATATGATAGAACAGGTTATTTGTATAAAGCTGAAAAGCTTCTTACAGCAGATTGAGATTATCAAATGTGTTGGAGGTCTGTATGTGTTACTTTTTGGGTCGCCCTGTATTTCTTTACCATTCATATGCAAGGATATGTAAATACCACTCCCTCAGTTTCCTTTTCAATAGGATATTACGGAATAGAGGAAAATTATCCTTCAGGACTACCCTTGAAGCCTTCAGAGTATCATCTTGTTTCCTGTTTGGTCTTTTACACATCCTCAATAGTGTGATATGCAGTAAAACATCTTCATAGATCCAAAAAGTAAATAATAAAGATATATACTATGCACATTGCGATTATAACAATTACATGAATAGCTGATATTAATATGCATGAATCACTGGTAAACTGTTCTGCAAGAAAGTTGAGTATAGCAATTCATTTACAATGGTACGAAAGTCAAGATGTCGTGACGTCATAATACAGGACTTAAAAAAACGTTCTAATTCCGAAAAATAATGACTTAAATTTGAGTCAGGAATTGAGTTACTTTTTCAAAAATGAATATTTTCAAATTAGCCGTTTAACGCCGATTGGACGTATTAAACGTTGACAAAAATTGTCTGTTGTATGCTGATTGGACGTATGGTACGTCGACAAAAAAAAGTTTTTTTAAAAATTCGTGGGAAAATAGTTATAGGCCTACTAGGCGAAAACTTTTGAATCACGTGCCTTGGGGGATGCTGGGAGTTCACGGATCAAGCTGTTGTTTTGTTTGCCAGCGTGACGCAGGTGGGCATGCGCAAAATGCCTCCTTCTCGCATCAGCAACGTGTCTTCCGAGAGCGATCTTTTGCCGCAATCATGTTTTGCCGAACTTTTGCGAGAGTTTGAGTATTTGTGGTGGTACAAGACGTACGTGGAGATGTCTCAACATCGTATGGAGCGCAAAAGGCGCGTTTTACCCCTCGGGAGGGATCGTGTGAGACGTATTTTGGACTTGGATGCTGGCGAGGGACCAAGTACCCAAGATAACCTCGCACCTCAACGCCGTTCTGCGCGGCCTCGTTTGGACGAAAGTGTTCAAGGACCACAACGTGTGTCTCGTGTGCCTTTAGTAACCCCAACTGAAGTCGAAAGAATCAGTATAAAGATGGCTACATCCTTGTGTGCTACACGGCCAGGCAATGAGGTCACCCTGTCAGAGGTTTGGGATCCCAGAATGTTCATGAAAGAATTAAGGATGTTTGAAGGATTTTGCTTCTATAAAGGCATCATATCCACTCGTTCACCATGGTCTCTTACTGAGTTTCCCCTAGAGTCATGATGTTTTCTTAATCAGATTTTGAGACATGGCTGGGC
Source organism: Macrobrachium nipponense (assembly GCF_015104395.2). Classification (NCBI taxonomy): domain Eukaryota; kingdom Metazoa; phylum Arthropoda; class Malacostraca; order Decapoda; family Palaemonidae; genus Macrobrachium; species Macrobrachium nipponense. The sequence continues at coordinate 49,352,872 of NC_087220.1, forward strand.
CCATCTTCTTTCATGCTGGTAAGACTTTTCACTTTGTAACCTCTCAAAGTCAGCCATGGTCACCTTATCCATAGATGGACCACAAAGACACCTTTAGTGATATGTTTGACATCACCTTCAAGTTCTGTCACATGTTTCTTTGATGGTTCTTGAACAAGTTGCCTGAAGAAGTGAAAATCTATCCTATTTGTGCGACCTCCCTAGTTAATTTTCTAGAGAAAGTTCTTTTGAATTTAGAATTGCCAAATACAAATCTTCCATTGAAGATTTCTAATCCACTTCAGTTTAAGTTGCTAAGAGATGCTGGTAAATTGCTACCACAAATATGCTACTTAAAAACAAACTTTCAGGTACAGTAAAGTTTTCGTTAGATTACCATTTTCATAAAGGGAATTATTGTTGAAACAGTGTCTTTGTACATCATGTTTTCAAAAAAATTGAATTCACAGGTTTTTCAACAGATGATTATGGATATAAAAATGGTTAATTACATTGGAACACATTGACTAAATGGCATTCATTTCAGTTCATATTGGAATGTAGGTGGTATTACAAAAGTTTGTTCCCTCCACTGATCCAGAGCGAACACGAATCCGCGACTATGAAACCCCAAAGCAGTTGAACAAGTAACTAATTAAGCGCCCAACAGATGTCGCACCATCAGGCCAAGGAAGGAGGAGTGGGAAGCAGGTATTTTTCTTGAACAAAGAGTAAAGTCTCCATAATCTAATATCGTTATTAAGGTAGTGGGCGTAATTGCGGGCCTCGCCAGCCTGCCCTGGGACAACTGGCGGGCACATCCAGGACGCCTGCCGGGCCTATCCCGCCCATCCCGGGACACCTGGCAGGCATCACCTGCCCGTTCAGGGATGCCTGGCAGGTCTTGCCCGCGCACCCTGGGACGCCTAGCAAGAGAGAGAAAGCGTAACCTTAAGAGTAGTTACTTTTATAAGTGTAATAACAAACAACAAGGGTGCATTCACACAAAATGTGTTGCATTAAGTGGACCAATTGCAGGCCTTCCCCGACCGTCCAGGGACTCCTAGCAGGGATTGCCCGTTCCCCAGACACCTGGCGTGACTGGCCCACCCATCCCAGGACACCGCCATGACACCTGGTGGGCCATGCCCGGCCCGTCCCGGGACACTTGGCGGGCCGCACCCGCCCGTCCCAGGACACCCTGGCAGGCCTTGCCCGCTCATACCCGGGACAACACCTGGCAGGCCTTGCACACCCGTCCCGGGACACTGGCGGTCCTCGCCCACCTGTCCCAGGACACTGGCAGGCCTCGCCACCCGTTCCCGGGACACCTGGCGGGCCACGCCTGCCCGTCCGGGGACACCTGGCGGGCCATGCCTGCCCGCCTCCCGGGACACCTGGCGGGCCACGCCTGTCCGTCCCGGGACGACTGGCGGCCCACGCCCGCCCGTTTAACGGGGACCCGTGGCGGGCCTCGCCTGCCGTTCCCTAAAGAGAGTAAGGCCACATTTTCTTCAAACTGGAATACCCAGTTCATATACTCTCCTCTGTATCTCTCGCTTTTTCCTTGATTTTCAATATTTCACAAGAAATATCTCGATTTATCAAAATATAGCAGGAAACATTCTGAAAGATTTTTAATCATGCCTCGTTTCTAGGTGTAATAAATTGCTGCAATTCTCTCTCTCTCTCTCTCTCATCTCTCGTCTCTCTCTCTCTCTCTCTCTCTCTCTCTCTCTCTCTCTCTCATCTCTCTCTCTCTCTCTCTCTCTCTTCTCGTACGGTTTGTTTTTGCAGTACGTATCTTTTTTGTTTGGTTTCCTATTATCTATTAAAATATATTTAGGGAATTTCCTTTATTTACATTTTTGTCTACAAGAAAAACAATACTAACAAACAGGCGGGCAATTGGAACAGCAAAAAATGACAATTTTTCTAAGCTACGTTTTTATTTTTATTGAATTTAACAAAATAACGAAAAGATATAATTCTAAATGAATTAGCCTAGACATCAAGAGAAATAATATATATTATATATAATAATCAACTACTCAACCATAATTATTTTCAAAAACTATAGGCAAGTTTTAAGATTTTAAATTTATATCATGCATACAAAGAAAAGGTAAAACGAAATTTAATCATACTAAATTTTGTCCTATATAAAATTGAAAATCAGATATAAAGGAGTACAATTTTATTAGTGCATAACTTGATTCGTAAATGAAATCCAATATAGAAATAAAGTAGTAAAATCCTAACAACCCCATTTTTATATAAGGCGACGCATTTGGTGTGAACGCATCCTTAGAACACAATGTAAATAATACTGTTTAATACGGATGATAATGACAACAATTAAATACTGTGCCTCTCAAAGATGTGTTCAACGAAGAAACTGTTACATTTAAAAACAATTACAGAGTCAATAATGTCGTCAAATAATACAACAATGAAACGACGTGACATGTAAGGTTAAGAAATGTATTGCAGAAGCGTGCTTGATAAAGAAAAAAAAAATTGCGTAAAACACGTTCCAGGGAAATCAAATACATAACCCACACTTCTGTTACCTAATATAAACTGTAGATTCCATACCTGATCGTCTGTGTGAGGTCACAGATGCAGATGGAGGTTGGACATCCTACTCATTGTATATTATCATACTAATAATAATGATAAAATATTGACACTAGCTCACGTGTTTTTAGTTATGTTCCTTTTACTTGATTACCAGTTAATGCTAATGTTTTGGGAGATCATGCATATTTCAAAGGTTTAAAGTGAAAAGTAATATTTATAGTATCTCAAAATTAAATGAAAAAAAAAAAAGTGATATTGGTTCAAAGTTATCTGCCAGATTGTCGGAAAAATGTGATGGTTTTATAGTTTAACACAATTAGTCAAACTGAAATAAGCCTTAAATTTTGAATATAGAAGGCTTTGTAAATATCACTACTTTTATTTTGTTATTTTGAAATAAAGGGAATTACAAACGCGCTTCATTCCAAGAAAAGAAGGAAAACAGATTAAGGTAATAAGGTTGAGACAGAATAAGAGCACAGCAGTTAAGAAAAACTAAGGCTGGAATATTAAAAGGGGGTCCAAAAGTAGAAGAAATAAGCCCTGATAGAATTAGTGGAGCTAAAAGCTGCAGCCTACGAATGGCCATATACTGGGCAACTTAACTCGCCAATGCAAAGGTAGAAGCTAGTGGTTCCTAACCCTCCCTAAGACAGGGAACGGCAAGGACCACGGCAGTTGACTTCACAGGAGAGAAAAGTTTAAATTCCTACAGTAACATAAACTCTTTTACCACATTAGAATTTGCTATAACTACATCGGCACTAGAAAACTACTTTGCCTCTTGAAACAGAAATTGAGTCAGGTTATTTTGTTTTCTATTACAATGCATCTCGAAAAGAAGGATGAAAATATCCTTACGAAAGAATAGTAGTAAAATTTTATAATAAACTGATATATTTTGCAACTGACTGGTGCTAGGAAGAAAATAAGAACACGAGGCTTCTTCACACCATAATCTAGAAAAGAACTCAATAAGTTATCTCTCTCTCTCTCTTTCTACTTACTTATTTTTTCTTTGTCTTGTTATATTCTGTGGTTCTGTCTTTCTCTTTTCCACCAAATATGAACCTGTTATATTGGTGAAAGTTAATTCCTAAAATATTCATGTTGTTTTAGTTACTAACATTTATAAATAAAGAAAATTATATATAGCCGTAATTTTTTAGTGTTTATTGCCCACATCGCCCGCCTTTTCTATGAGGTTGGCCCAATCATGAAATTGTGTAAGTATATAGACATGTATCTGTGTGTATGGTTGCTACCTCAATAAAGTAAGAACTGAAAATTTTGCTAATTTGCTGATATAGATGTTTTATATATATATATATTATATAGTATATATATATATATATATATATATATATATATATATATATATATATATATATATATATAGGTATATATATATATATATATATATATATATATATATATATATTATATATATTATATAGGTGGCTTGCTGCTTACAGAACACCGCCGTTAACACTGTTGGTGAAAGTTTTGTATCGATCTCGTGGACAGTCATGTCAGTATATAAGATTTAATAATCTATAGTAAATGCTCCCAAGCACTTTTAGTCTCATATTTAATTCGCAACTCTATAGCTCCTCCAGAAGTAAGACGACACTGGGCTTATATTTCATGGTCGAGTGTGCAGAAATGGTTCCTTGTACATGGCCAGTTTAGACTTATTGTCATTACTGTATTACCAAAAAAAGCACAATTTCTTGTGGAACAAACCAATAGGCCTTGAACTTGCACAGCAAACAGCCACTAAAAAAAGCATAAGCTTTTATGGAATATGACAAAGTAGAGGCAGAAATCACTTGCTGTGCTTTAAATGTGTATGTATACTGATTATATAGCATTACCAATACACGAGACTGAATTTATATTAGAAAAAAAAATTGCAAGCGAAAGAAGTGTGCTTCATGTGCCCTCAAGCAAGGCAACTCAAATCCAGGGTTTTAGAAAATTGGTCAGATTTCCCCACCTGCTTAAGGCCGCAGGATTTCAATGCATTCAGTGTCCTAGCTGTCATATGTGGTAACACAGGTACTGTAGTCTGTTACAGTAAACATAACGTGAAAGTTTGGGATGCTGAGTAGTTCCAGCGATCTAAAAAGCTGTTGTACATTTTATTTTTAAATTTGAACCTTGCAGTTTTCCTTGAGAGATTAAAACATTCAATCTTCTCATTATGTAGGTAATGGAGTATGGAATACACGTGTATAAGACAAACAGCATTTCATCTTATTATTAATCAGTCGATGAAACCTATTATAATGGAACAATCCCAAAGGGGCCATTTGACTGGAAATTTCAAGCTTCCACAAAGAACATGGTGTTTCATTAGGAAGAAGTAAGAGGAAGTAAAGGGAAATACAGAAAGAAGAGATCACACATTTAAACGAATAAAATTAAGGTATAATAGATAAAAATGTATAAAGTGCAAGAAAAATAGTTTTAGGGTAGTACTGCATTGCATTTTTGCTAGAACTTAAGTTCCAACTTCACGACTTCCTCTGGAGGCTGTCCCATAGTCCAACAGTGAGGAATAAGGACCTATGGAACTGAGAAGTTCGACAGTGAGGCACATTCACTGTATATATATATATATATATCTATATATATATATATATATATATATATAGATATATATATATATATATATATATAATATATATATATATATATATATATATATATATATATATATATATATTATATATATATATATATATATATATATATATATATATATTGGCGGTGCTCCTGTTCATGAATCTGAATGTTCTCGGCAGATCAAGAAGATCAGGGATCAATTGTCAATGTGAAAGGTCTCTGTTGAAATGCAACTTACTAAAACAAAAAGTGACAAACGAGAGACCATAAGGTTGATGGTCCACGTGTTCTGTTTCTTTAGGATACCACATAGTTTGAGCTTTTATGTCATAGCAAAGAGTATGTGCCAAGAGCACTTTATAATGAATCTCTCTCTCTCTCTCTCTCTCTCTCTGAAAGGATAATGAGAGCCCATTTTTCACCATCTTTTAGATAAACAGTCCATTTTAAGAAGTCTGATTTAGAAAAATTATTTAAAACCTATCTCTTATTGCTGGAAATTACAGAGTACAAATGCTGTACAGTACGTGCATTATGAAGAATGTCCTCAATTCATAGGCCTTCATCAAACCTTTTGCCTTTTGGATAATGAAGGTATTCGCTTATGCGTCAACCCTCCTCTTTTGTTGGAGCAAGGGGCTAGACTCTAGAGTGAGTTCATAACATTTTCATGGCAGAGTTTCTGTGAAGGTCTCACGTCAGATTTATTGTTATTGGGCTTTGTAGTGTCTTAGGATATGACTATACTCTGGTTTTTTTTTTCATCTGTCCACCCGCCTGTGGTGTTTTTTGTGGTAACACTGCGTCCCGGGCTTTTCTTTAGATAGTTAGCTATGTCTAAGTTAGGTAAATAAAAGGATATCTGGGTGTACATTTGCAACTGAAAAGTGTTTTAATAATTTACTGTATACGAATTACAACCGTTAATATTTGAAATAGGATGTTATTATGATCGTTGAATGTAAGCTGAATGTAACTATCTAAAGCCCGTGGGACGCAGTGTTACCATACAAAAACACCACAGGCGGATGGACAAATGGAAAAAAACAGAGTAATAGTGCTTCATAAAAGAATTTGTGGGGTGTAATTTGTGGCACTTATATGTTGTTGGATGTTTGTGCAGATGATTGTGTTGTAAAGCTCTATTTTAAAAAGAAAAACTGGCGATTCTGTCCATTACAAGTTTGCCAGGATTGGCATTTGGATCGAGTTTTGCTAGCCTGTGTCAGGTTACATGTCTAACAATGTCGACTGAACAAACCCAGTTATGCAGATGTTAACTGACAAAAATTCCAATGCAAATTCCCTTGGAATTTTCACACTCCCATCTTTGTGGTCTAGAGATATTGTCAATATATTCAGACACGGCTGCTTTCCCCTTGACATAGCTTAAACAAAGGCACTTTGATTCCACAATTCCGCTATCCAGGATCAGTTTGTTACAAGTCTATAGTAAGAGGTTTCATAGGAGACAGTCCTTTTGCAGTTCACTGGGTAAACGACGGAAAATCTTCAGTTACAATGAAGGAGCGTGTGTGTGTGTGTGTGTGTGTAGAAGACTTGAGCACTGCTATGTATAATTTTGGTGTTTATGTTTGATGTTTTTCTGTAAATGTTACTGAAAATTAGGTTCTTTTCAACCAGTGCTTGTATTGTAATTAATTTACATCGAGATTGTGTAATATTTATAGTAATTAAAAGAGATACTGTACGCTTTTATTGTGTTTATGTACCTGTTTTTGCCATAAGTTATGGCGGTATCAGACCTTGACTGTTAGTATTCTTTTGTTCACCATCTTGCAAAATACAGATACTACTGTACTCTTTACCTTTAAAATGAACCACAAAACTGTTGTTATTCTCGAGACTCTGACAAAACTGGGCTATTTAGTACAAGTGTTTTAATTGAGTTAATCGGGTTAATGCATAGCAGTCTGGTGTTTGCCTTTTAATTCACTGCATTTTAAAATTCTGGGATGCAAAATAAACTTCCCTCATTAGCTACTACTATTTGAAATACGGCAGTCTACTGAGCCTCATCTATGCCTGAAGTTTATAATGCCGAGATAGTTTATTTGTAAAACCCCTAAGGGATTTAGCACCTTAACTGGATACATTTTGGTGTGATGCTATTTATTACAAAGATCTCATGTTTAACTATTGACTGAAGTGGCGTAGAAGCCATCGTGGTAGTTAAGTGATTGGCTTTGTAAATTCAGATAATCTTTCTCTCAGTAAATTGACTTGCCGGTCGTATCGATTGGATTAACGATTGCTAGCCTAAGCGTAGCTCGCTCAAGAAGTCTTCTTTACAAGAAACACGAGACAGAATATGCTCTGGGAATGTCGCCGAAGGGGCCCACCTGGCCGCTATAGAATCATTAAGGGTGTAAAGGGCTTACTCGTCGGGGTTACATAGTGGGAAGTCTTACTGACATGAAAGAAAATCGGTCCAGACACTGCTCGACTTTTGAATACAGAAAACGTACGTAAAATTCTGGGGGTACTAATAAGTAGGGGCTGTGGTGCCGGAGCGGATTTGTTAAGGCCTGTCCACGCGACCGGGCCTGATCAGCGGACCTCCCTCCTCTAACGGGCAAACCGTCATGCTACACAATATCTTCTTTGTGGTAGGCACCATGTTTATCGTACCGCACTGAACACACTACTGGTATGGTCGGACACGCCTACCTCCCATCGCCTCGCCCGTGTGGACAACATTCACAGGTGAGCCCGCCAGAATATGTCTGTCTATATCCCGGCCTTGCCTTCTCTACAATAGACTCCCCCTCATGGTATCAATGCATTTTATTTTGTAGGGGGGAAGTTAAATTGCTGATTCTCAATTTCTGAGGAATGCCAAAGCACGTGACATACAACGATGTCTCATACATCATACCATATTATATTATCTAAAATATCTCATAACAACAAATTCCCCCTTTATGTTACAGATAGCTCGCCACCAGTTTGCTAGCACCTGCCTAGCCACAGGTCACATAAAAACAGCTCATATATATATATAAAAAAAACACATTGGCCGGCTCATTAAACACAAAATATAGTAATAACTGCACTTCTCTGGCAGCACAACGTAATGTCCTATCACACATTATCTCCTGTACATGGGCTATAATAACAATGGGGTGTAGAAACTTTTTTCCATCTTGAATTTTCGAATCTCCCTTTTTGTCTGCAACTGCACAGAATCCCGAAACACGCTGTAGAAAGGCGAAACGTCTCCCATTGGAAGACACTGATGGCTCCCGTAATTCTAAAGCGCTGTAGAATTCCATAGACTCGTAGAAACTCTCGTATGTGAGCACACATCAGCAACATCTCTGCAACGGCTGGTGGCCGTCTTGCTAGCGTTGGGGAAAGATGTTTATGGTGTGTTTCAGTATGTCAGTCACGTCGTCGGTCAATTAAAGAAGAATTAACCCCAGACATACTTTTGTCAAATAATGACCTCAAAAAATTCAGAAATACTAACTGAACTTCTCCAAATTAACCCCATTAACAAGACCACTGAACTAATTTCTAACTTCAACTCGTGAAGGAACTCCATAGGATCACCAAATCATAAGTCATTATCACAACCCCGCAAAGAAAAATATTAAGTTCTCTATATGGTGTGTTTGTGCTTATGTACATGTATATCTGATATCACAAAACACTATGACCATGTTGTCCCCAACGATCTGTCTACCAACTCCTTTATCGCAAAAAAAAAGGTACGCATAAAAACAAACAAACAAATCTTAACAATATGGTGCTTTAGACAGACCACCTAACAGTAGCCGAGTCTCCACCATCAACATTGTTTCAGTAATGTGAAACCTAAGATAAAAAAAAAAAATGCTGACCTACCGTAAATAAATGGGGAGTTCTAAGAAGTGATTGCCTTCATCATTGTCCTTCGTTTGATTTGGGTACGATATGGGTATAATGAATGATTTCATGTTTTAGTAATATGGATATATATATATATATATATATATATATATATATATATATATATATATATATATATATATATATAATATATATATATGTATATATATATATATATATATATATATATATATATATATTCTGTTCAAGGTGCCTTTGAAAACTGGCTGCGACCAGTTACCGAAGAGTGTGAATTCGTGTGTACGTGTAACGAACTATGTCTATTCTTAACGGAGAGTTTCAGTCCGAAACTAGGGAGACAGCTATGGAGAAAAGGCAGAATTCTGGGATAGCTCTGTGAAAGTCTATTTGTTTCAGTGTTAAAGTTCCAGGCTGCAATGGGTAAGTTATCATACTTTAGCCAAAGGGATTGCTTGTTGTCTGTTTGACATTTGTAAAGATGTTCTATTTCATTTGATCTTTTTTGACTTTGTCTTTATGATTGTGTGCTCACTAGTGTGTTCTCTTGTCTTTTAAACAGGCGATTTTCTAGTGAGTGGGGGGCCCGAGTGTCCTAGGGACCGAGTGTCCTAGTGAGGGACTGTAGTTTTTTGGGAGAAGAGATAATTGGTGTGACTAATTACTGATTAAGACATTCAAATACCGGGGGTTGGGGGTTATCCCATCTTTGTGGTCTAGAGATATTGTCAATATATTCAGACAAGGCTGCTTTCCCCTTGTTACATCTCGACGATCAAAAAGAATTAGCATCATCCTTATGTTCAAACAGCGACTCACATTGACTTCATTCTCTCTAGTTGGCCCCGTTTACTGAAATAAATAGCTTCGTAAGTACTGTCGAGGAAGGACGCTATTTTTATCAAGTATCATTTTTGTCTCTCAGCTTACGCTGACCGCATACTTCGTGACCTATGAATTTAGTTTTCATGGGCTTCATGAATATATATATATATATATACATATATATATATGTATATATATATATATATATATATATATATATATCTATATATATATATATATATATATATATATATATATATATATATATATATATATATATATTATATATATATATATATATATATATATATATATATATATATATATATATATATATATATATATATATATATATATATATATATATATATATATATATATATATATATAGATATATATATATTATAGATATATATATATATATATATATATGTATATATATATACATATATATATATATATATATATATATATATATATATATATATATTTATATACAGTAGTACCTCGAGATACGAAAGGCTCAACTTACGAAAAATCCAAGTTACGAAAGCAAAAGACGAAAAATTTTACTGCTCTACATACAAAAAGTTTTCAAGATACGAAAGGTTTCTGAAAGTCCGAGATTCGCCCCATAACAATTTTGAAACTCGCGCCGCACGCCGCCATCTTAGTTATAGTAGACTAGTAGACTCCCTACCATCCTCCTGCTCTCCCATTGGTTCCTGATGCTAGCCAAGCCATGAGATCCTTCTCTCCTATTGGACAGTATCCCTCACCATCATGCATCTTCTATACATACGTGTTGGCGTGCTTTAGCTCGGCCACTCTGCACCCGAAACTTTACCGTACGCAATCGGCATTCGTTCACTCCAACGATTTCGTTTAGTAAACGTAAATTCGTTAGTGATTTAGTTGCAGTACATATTAATCGTGTTGTGCTACTTTATCGTGTTGTGAGAACGTAACTTAATTAAGTACAGTACATAGAGTCATGGGTCCCAAGAAAGTTGCTGAAGTTCACAGAAAGAAGAGAAGCTTTCTAGGAGGGACAAAAATGGAGATAATAAAAAAGTATGAAGCTGGGTTGCGGTTGAGTGTGATCGCTAAGGAATACGGCCGAAATCCGTCGACAATAGGCACCATCCTTAATCAGAAGGAAGGCCATCAAAAGCAACTACACAACCTTCCAAAGGCGTGACTATTTTTGTCCAACAAGAGGAGCCATGTGCATAATGAAATGGAAAGGCTGCTTCTTGTATGGATCGAGGACAAAGAAATCGATGGCGATACGATAACCGAGACGCAATCTGCCAGAAGGCCAGCGCTATTTTCGGCGATTTGATTGCCCAAGCTGAAGACGACGGCGGAGGGAGACATCAACGGCAACCCCAGAGTTCAAGGCTTCTCATGGTTGGTTCGAAAAAATTCTGTAAACGGACCTGGCATCCATTCGGTGCTGAAGAAATTGAAATTACGTAAAGTTATAAAAAAGTAAAAAAGAAATGTAAAAATCAAAAAAAGACAAAATAAATTTTATTTTAAGTTTTTTGTAAAGTTAAGTGTTACAGAATTTGTTAATGTGTTTTGTAAAGTTTAGTTTGTTTTTTTTTCTGACATTTTTTTATGTGTTTCATAAAGTTAAGTGTACGTATCTGCCGTTTGTCGTCCTCCTCCTCTGCCGCCACTTTCGGAGATAGCCTCACTCGGAAAGGTAAGCTTCCACATTTTACGTTACAGTAATAATATTTTCTTGTACACTAATAAACACTTTATTTACAGGTTTTGGATTTTTATTCTTAATTTAGGTATTGAATGGTCCAAATTGTTGTAGTATTTCATTGTTATAGGTCAATTTAGCTTCATTATGAAATTTAATAATGGGGTGTTTTTGGAGGGCTTGGAACGGATTAGCCATTTTACATGTAAAATGTGTCCAAGATACGAAAAAAAACTCATTATACGAAGGCCCGCCTCGGAACGGATTAATTTCGTATCTCGAGGTACCACTGTATAAATATATATTTATATATATATGATATATATATAGATATATATAGATATATATGTATATATAATATATCTATATATATATATATATATATATATATATATATATATGCATTCGTCTGGGGTAAATAAAAGTAAATTACTGTGGATTGGATCCTTCTACTGATATATATATATATATATATATATATATATATATATATATATATATATATATATATATTACACGATTTAAAGTCATAAAATCGTTCTACTGGTATTCTCCACAGCTTTTTGTTATTTGACAATAAAGAATAACTATGGCATCATCGTCTTCACAAGTACCTCGATGTGAAACGATTAGTAGATAACTTGAGTAACTTCACTGAACACATGACACTTTCTAGAGGTTCCGCTCCGTGCATTCTCAGGATCCGTTTCACAGAAAATGAGAAGAAAAAATGACCAGCTTACTGAATACACACACAGTGATGCAGAACCGGAGAAGACATCAACCAAGAAATCGGCCTATGGCAAAAAAAAAAAAAAAAAAAAAAAAATGAAGTTAGGAGCTTCCTAAGCTATTTCTGTTTCCTTTGGACCAACGTTGTTTCGCTAGACATAATAGCCAAGGTTTCCCTATCGGAATAGCTCTTCAGGTTATATGGATAATGTACTGAGAGGCGCCATACCAACGCCATCTAGAATTCAAGATGGCGTTGGCCATACCAGCTGAAGTAAACTCACGCACTACTGGGAAAGCTGCTAATAGGGATAAAGACCCCATTTCGGCTCAACCTCAACTCCCGACCCCCAATTCGGGTCACAGGTGATAAACCCCATAAGCTTGCCTTTATGTTAACATCACATATGTTGACCATTAACGACTCCATGGGAACACCACCAAATATTTCATTCTAGTTCAGAAAAGAACCCCAAAATCACTCGTGAAGAGAGTAGGGTATATATAACTCCACGGGAAAACCAAAAATTCTAAGTCTCTTAACCTAACCTAATCTAGAATTCAAGATGGCGTTGGCCATACCCGCTGAAGTAAACTCACGCACTACTGGGAAAGCTGCTAATAGGGATAAAGACCCCATTTCGGCTCAACCTCAACTCCGACACCCAATTCGGGCACAGGTGATAAACCCCATAAGCTTGCCTTTATGTTAACCTCACGTATGTTGACCATTGACGACTCCATGGGAACACCACCAAATATTTCACTCTAGTTCAGAAAAGAACCCAAAATCACTCGTAAGAGAGTAGGGTATATATAACTCCACGGGAAAAAACCAAAAATTCTGAAGTCTCTTAACTAACTAAAACCTAACCCACCGAGTGAAACATTCCAAGTCCCTTTACCAAACCTAACCTAACCTAAAAATTTCATTCAGATTCAGATAAGCAGCTGATAAGCACCCACAACAGTCACCGTTTCTCTGTCACTCACTGCCAGGTGCACAACATGTCATATCACGATGGTGCGCATTCACACGAGACACAGCAGAACACGACACAACTATCACATCTCAATAATCCGTCGCGTCCAGTAATGTACACACACACACACACACACACGACACGATATACCGCTTTAGCGAAACCTTATACGAGGGTGATAAAAGACGATTGTAACCACCCGCACACACATGCACTGATAATTCCACAGGTTTTGCTGACGTGAGGTAATCCCAAGACCCGATGTGAAAAGACATTTACGATTGCTACTGCTGGTATAATTAACTCGAACAGCAGCAAGACCCACATCAGTTGGCCAACAGGCTGCTCTACTCCACAACATTTCCACAAGCAGACATGGGTCATTCCACCAGCAACATCGGCGATGAAACGACGAGTGACACGTAACACTCAAAGATAAGTTAAGTATTGGTTCCACCAGACCACTGAGCTAATTATCTTATATACCAATCTGTTCATAAAAAAGGGTAACAAGGACCAGTACTGAGGAATTACTGAA